>NC_080644.1:20296852-20607573 GCF_027579445.1 Ammospiza nelsoni | reverse complement strand
GAGGTTTGTTTTGTTTTGGGGGGCTCCCTTTTGAAGATTTCCCCTAATTTGTCCTAAACCAGGACATGGGCTAAGGGTGAATTGAATAAGACATCACAGATATTAGATATGTTAACTGCAGATGTATAGAATGTTAATCACGCTGTTTTACAAAATAGAGCTGCCATAGATTTTTTACTACTAGCACAAGGCCATGGGTGTGAAGAGTTTGAAGGGATGTGTTGCATGAATTTATCTGATCATTCTGTATCTATTCATGCTAAGATAAAAGAGCTACGGCTAGGGCTTAACAGCCTTAAGGAAGAAGAAGGATTGGGAATTGATGAGTGGCTTAAAAGTTTAGGATTGGGACCATGGCTAAGAAACCTTGTAATATATGCTATAGGGATATTAGGTGTACTCCTATTGCTTTTACTTATCTTACCTTGTTTCTGTAGCTGTATCCAAAAAATGGTTAGTAGGATGATAGAGAAAACGTGGCAAACTAACCTCCTTTCTCAAAAAGAAAAAGATGGGGGAAATGTCAGGAGTTTAGTTCAAGCATGGCTTAAAGAAAAAGGCCATGAAGCCATACAATTCAGAGAAAAGTAAAAGGTAGTTGCGAAGCAGTTCCAAAAGCAGTTCCCAGCCTGATTTCTATAAACAATTAGGCTCTCTCATGCATCACTTTATAAACAATAAGGTTCTCAGACAGTCTTCCCATAATAAGCAAAACACCCTCTCTGGGAAAAGATGGCACCCTGGGAACAGATATGGAAGTTTTGGGAACCTTTCATATCACAGTGGGAACACTGGTTTTGTTTTAAATAAACAATTATAGGCATTGTAAAACAAAAGGAGTGGTTAGAGTTTTCTCTGTTAGCCTATCGTGAAACGTGGATTTTGGAATATGCATGAAGTTTGTTAACACTGTTCTTTAAAGTGACTGATCGATCAATAAACCTCAGTTCGATGCATTAAAGGATGGTCGTTCTCCCTTCATCTCAACATGAGACCTAGGGGTGGATCTAACCATGGACAGTATTTCTCACGTTATCCATGGCTGTGAGACGTGTGCTGCCATCAAGCAGGCCAAACGAGTGAAGCGCCTGTGGTACGGTGGGTGGTGGTCCAAGTAAAAGTATGGGGAGGCCTGGCAGATTGACTACATCACACTGCCCCAGACATGCCAGGGCAAGTGCTACGTGCTGACCATGGTGGAGGCCACCACTGGATGGTTGGAAACCTACTCTGTGTCTCATACTACAGCCCAGAATACCATCCTGGGCCTTGAAAAGCAAGTTCTGTGGAGACATGGTACCCCTGAGAGGACTGAATCAGACCACAGGACCCATTTCAAGAACAGCCTTATCAACACCTGGGCTAGGGAACATGGCACTGAGAGGGTGTACCATATCCACTACCATGCACCAGCTGCAGGAAAAGTGGAGAGGTACAACGGACTGTTGAAAACCACATTGAAAGCATTAGGTGGGGGATCTTTCAAAAACTGGGAGCAGCATCTGGCAAAAGCCACCTGGGTAGTTAACACCCGAGGCTCTACTAACCGAGTGGGTCCTGCCCAATCTGAGCCTTTGCAGAGAGTAGATGGAGACAAAGTCCCAGTGGTACATGTCAGAGGTTTATTAGAGAAGACAGTTTGGATTAATCCTGCCTCAAATACAGACAAACCCATTCGTGGGGTTGCTTTTGCTCAGGGACCAGGTTGCACATGGTGGATAATGCAAAAAGATGGAAGAACACGATGTGTACCTCAGGGAGATCTGATTGTTGGATAAAACCTGTGTAAATATCACTGTTTGCTGAATGTTATTACCATTGTCCATGTATAGCTGTATAATGGATGTATCATGTATGTACTTGTAGAGTTAGAATTTATATTAGTTTTAGTAGTAAGCAGAAGATATGGGGATAAGGGGTGGAATGTCCTGGGTTGACTATATGATGCTTTTATCCCCAATCGTCTCATTCTGTTCATGTTGAATAATAAGTTTTGTACCTTTAAGAGCGTTCCAGAGAGTGAAGGAGGGGAGAGAAGAAGCGCGCAGTTTGTTTTCAGACACTGCACTTCACATCCACATTCCTGCTCCTGGACTGTGTTGTCTGTGGATGGACAGACAGCAGGACAGAGCTCTTCCTTTGCTTTTTAGTTAGTGTTAGCTAGCTGAGGCAAAGAAGTTCCCTGTACTGTTTTTTTTCCTTTTTTTTTGGACCTCTTGAAACTGCTCTGGACTGAACACCCAGGAGAGCACCGGCAGCTGCAGCTGTGGCTCACTGGGCCGGGCCTGGCCTGTGACAATTCCAGCACCAGAGGGACTGATCAGAGACTGAGTGAGATGAGCTACAACCCGGGGTTTTCTCAGTTTGTCATCTCTTTTAGAGTGGCAAGGGGTCTCATTGTTTGATATTGTGTTGGTTTTATTGTTTAATAAACCGTTTTTTCTACCTTTCTCCAAGGAGGTATTTTTTCCCTTCCAGACCAGTTGGGGGGAAGGGCCGATTTGGTCTGCTTTTCCCACCAGAGTCCTTTGGGGTATTTTCCCCCAAATTTGATCTAAACCTGGACACCAGCCCCATCCTCTGCCCTCCTCCTCTTCCTTGTCCGCCCCCTCCTCCTGTGCCCGCCGCCGGCCCCGCTGCTCACCGGGCCGCCGTCCGAGAGCCGCGTGGCCAGGAAGACGCTGCCGAAGCCGCTGCGCCCCAGCAGCGAGCTCAGCCTGTCCCGCTCCTTCAGGCCTTGCTGCGCCTTCCCTGACGGCGGGACGCGGCTGTCAGCACTAGGCCCGGGGCCAGCAACGGCCCTGAGCGCCCCTCAAGCGCCCCGGGCTGGCCATGCCCAGGCGTTCGCTCCTGGGAACGGGACAGCGGCGGCTCGGGGCCGGCAGCTGCGCTGCCCAGCGGCGGAGCTCGCGCCGGGCAAGCTGCACTGGAGGCGGCGGGAGCGCCTGCACGCGTGTGTCCTCTGCAAGCCCCGGCAGGAGCCAGGAACAGGGCCGGCAATGGGGCCGGGGCTGGGCTCGGGCCAGGCGGAGCCAAAGGGAGGCGATGCCACCCCAGCCCCAGGCACTGATGCCCGCCCAGCAGCGCCACCTCTAGCACGGCCAGAGCCGGCCGGAGGCGAGACTGTGGCGGGACGCCCGGGGCCGGGCACGGGGCAGCCCCGCCCAGGGCTGCGGGTGGGCCGGGGGCATGGCCCGGCCGGGCATGGGGAGAGAGAGACTGGGAGAGGAGGAGACACCAGGAAAGGGAGACCGAGACAGGTGCGGGACTGAGGGAGAGGGAGGGCAGAAGCGAGAGGGAGTCACTAAAGTCGCTGCTTTCGCTGCCGCTGCTGCCACTGCAACTGAAGCACCTGGGCCGTTTGTCCCCGTGTCCGTTTATCCGTTGTCCGCTCGCCCCCGGGCCGAGCCCTGCGCTCCCCGGGGGCAGCCCCTGAGCCTGTCCAAACACGGGAACTTTGCCGTGTTCAGCCAAGACCCAGAGTCTGGACTCTGGGCAGTGGCACAGGAATCCCCTTGGTCGCTGCATTGTCCCTACTGAGGGTCAAACACTATTGGAGCCCATTTCCTGAATGCAGAATTTGTACCTGACCCATGCACTGCATTTACCTCTCCAGGATTACTTTCCAAGAAAAAAAAAAAAAAGCAGGGGAAGGCAAACTGTGTATAGCTCATGGAATTTTAGTGTCTAAAACATGCCAAGTCATGGATCTTAGAGGTGAAATCCATTTGGAATTCATGGGATGGAGAAGCAGTGCAAAGGAGAGCATGAAAATAAATAGAGTAAAACATCTCAGATTGTTTCTTTCTGTTTTCATTTCATTTCCTAAAAGCTGTTTCAGTTCTTCCAGAATCTTGTCCACAGTCCTGTTTGCTCTTTCCAACAACCTTTCCTGGAGAACGAGGTGCAGCTTCTGTCACAAGATGTGCCACCAACTGCAGCTTCTCATGGCTTTCCACACCATGTGTGCAGCACGACTCTTGCAGCAAAGCAGGACAAATGTTTGAAGAACTTTACAGCTTGTTCTTTCTTTTCCTTGTGGGCTGGGCACTTGTGCCATTGGTAAGGTTTTCATTGTTCCTGTTCTACACTAAGAAAACATGACTGGCTCCCAGGAATTGTTAGGGAATGCAAGCCTGACTGAATGCAGAGAAAGAATCTCCAGAGCCTGTAGCCAGAAATGGAGAGCAGTGGGATAATCATTCCAACACCCCCATGGACATTTTGAAAATGATCTAGAAGATGAAAATGGGCTGACAGAGAGAATTTGTTTCAGTGTTCAGTTCAGATGTTGCTACATCTCATGCATTGATATAAATCAAGAATACAATCTGTTCATGAAGGGCACCAGAACAAGCTGGACCTCTCAGGAGATGACTGAAAGAATGTGAAAAGGAGAAATGCAGGGAATGACTTAGTGAGCTTTGCCTGTACAAAGGGTCATTTTTCCTAATAATTTCCAATCCATTCCCTCTGCTTTTGTCCTTCTTAACAAGGCCATTTTCATCCCAGATTTTGCATGAAATGGGAAAGCTGAGATTGTGGAAGTTCCTGAAAGATGCCCTGTTCCTCTGCAGGGACACTGAGGCTGAGGCAGGAGCCTGAGCCCTCTCTGGGGCCGCCACCCTTGAGCTGGAATTTGTGCTGTGCTGGGAGAGGAGGAGGAAGGGGAGAGCGCTGGTGCTGTGTGGCAGGAGCAGGAGGTTTGGGCCGCAGGACATTCCGTCTGTGCCGCTGCCCCGCAATGGGCGGCCGTGCCCAGGGCTCTGGGCCTGGGCCCGCGTGTGCTGAGCTCCTGACACTGCAGGAGCTCCCTGGGCTGGGTTCAGCTTCCCACTGGGCCTGGGCAGCAGGCTGGGCTCCAGCTGGGATCAGCAGCAGCTGGAAATACCTCTGCATATCTACATTTGCTGCTGCTGCTGCTCGGGAGAAACAATGGATGGAGTCAAGAGGTTCTGCGTTCTCTTTCTCCTGGTGGATTTTTTCATTTGATTTGACTCTCAAGAGGCAATTTCTGTGATGGCATCTGTCAGTTGATTCTATTTCAGCAGCAGCAACAGGGCTGTGTTTGAGCACTGCAAATGTCACCTGTGTGGCTGCTTTATTCTCCTTGACTCTGTGCTCAGGGATTTGTGAGAATTTCAAGATCTGCTAAGCATGATGCCTGGGACCAAAAGCTTGAGTTCACCTATTGCCAGCCAGGGGCTATGTACAAATCACCAACAGGATGGGACTGCTGAGGAACGTCTGGAGCTGTTTATTTTCCAGCATCAGTCTCATTACATGGGTATGACAATGGGAAGATGCCAGCAGCTCGTGACCTCGGCAGCAGACAAAGAACTCAATGTTACAACTTACTTTAAAAGTTTTTTGACCAATCACACAATGAAAAAGCATGCTGACAGTAGTTCTATGCAACCACTATAAGCACAGGTTCCTTTGGTTAAAACAATGCTTGCTTGTTTTGAATACAATACCTGCTTGTGAGCCTTTAATCCCAACACACAGAGCTCCATTATTAAGCTTAGAACTTCTAATATCCCTGGGCTTAGGGATTTATTCTTGACAAGCGTTAATACACCAACCATTGTTCTATTTGTCCTTACTTTCTACTTCTAATATAACTTTTCTGCTGACAAATCTCATGGCTACCGCTTAGCTCTAATCACAGTTCTGCTGGCTCTGAGGCCTGCCTTTTGCAGCTTTCCCAAAACCCTCTAATTTTATGGATTCCCACATTCACCATTACAAAACTGATCAAAAAAGGCAATTGCAGTTCTACAGATAAATTTAAAGTGGCAAGCAGAAGAGTGGCAAGAGCAGCCAGGATCTCCAATTCCCAAGGCAAAGGCAACAGCAGCCTCCTGCTGTCAGCTCAGGGTGAGTGAAACAGTGCTGAAAACAGTGCTGGAACCCAATCCTTTCTTTCTCTGAGGGTTTGCTGAGGGCAGCACAGGCGAGCCCTGAGCAGTCAGGGCTGTGTGTGGGTGATGGCTGCTCTAATCCAGAATTGAACTGGAAAAAGCCCTTGGGAGCCGAGGCAGGAGCAGGTGGGAAGGGGCCGGCACTGCTGCTGCTCCTGGCCGGGAGCCCCGGCTGGGCCAGGCCGGCGCCCCCTGCCCTGTGGCTGCTGCTGCTGCCAGAGCCGGGCGGGACTCGGGGACAGGGAACGGACACGGGGGGACAGCAAAGGCCCGGCGGCTGCAGGGATGGTCACGCTGGGGCCGGGGCCAGCACAGAGCTTCAGCCTGCAGTTAACCCTGAGGGAAACGCCGGGGAAAGGCTCCATTTCAGCCTTGCTTTACTCGTGGCTGTGAAGGGTCCAAAATAAAAGGAGAACAAGCTGGGCCCGACCCCTTCTCCTTTGGGAGGAGCCCCAGGCCTGGGGCTGTGAGGGGCCATGATGGAACCGTGAGGGGTTGTAAGCGGCTATGAGGAAATTTGACTGGCCATGGGGTTCTCTGAGAAGCCATGAAAGGCTGTTGGGGACCTTGAGGGGGAGAAGGCTCTCTGAGAGGCTGGGGGAGGCCAGGCACCTCATGGAACAAAGGATTCATTATGACACTGTGGAGACAAGGAGACTGTTGTTTGCAGTATGGAAACTTATGGATTCAAAAGTCCATAGTGACATTCTGGGGCCTCATGGAACCATGGAGACCATTATGACACTTCAGGACCCTCTGGAACCAAGGGGCCATCGTGACACTGCAGGGCCTTGTTTAACCAAGCACGGCAGGGCCTCATGGAATCAAGGGGATTACACTGGGGCTCCATGAGACTAAAGGAACTTTCTGACTCTGTGGAACAAAAGAGACCATTGTGATACTACGAGGCTTGGTGGAACCAGGAACTCATGTAACAGTGAGGAGCCCAATGGAATCAAGGGGCCATTCCGTACTTCAGGACTTCGTGGAGCCAAGGTGCCCGTGTGACACTGCAGGACCTCATGGAATCCTGGAGACCATTATGGCACTTTGAGGCCTTGTTGAGTCTATGGGCTCTGCAGGGCCTTGTGGAACCAAGGAACTCTTTATGACAGTGCAGAGCCTCACAATGAGACCATTCTGGCACTCTGAGTCCCCATGGCACCAAGAGGCCATTGTGCCAAAGCCATGCTCTGAGGAACCATGGGTCCATTGTGATTCTGGAGAGCCAAATAGAACCAAGGAGCCGTTGTGCCATTGTGCTATTCCATGGAACGAAATAAATAATTTTGACTGCAAGGCTTCATGGAAGCAAGGGGTCATTGTGCCACTGCAGAGCCAAGGCGACCATTGTGGTATTGCTGGGCCTTGTGGAAACAAAGATCTGTTGTGATACTGTGGGGCCTCCGAGGGGCAATTGTGATGCTGCAGGGCCCCAGGGATCCAAGAACATGGAAAAGTTCTGGTTGGTTTGGCCTGACTGGTCCAGCTGACCTTGGAATGTTGAGGGTTGCTTCTCATCTAGCCCTGGAGTTCTGTGCTTTCCTTCCTGTGGGAAAGAACTCTCCTTCTCCAGGGGTTCATGACTGAAATTGGGATTCTACCTCCATATTTGATTATATCCAAAGATTGTCCCACATGAAACCTGCCAGAATAGACAGCTCTGGATGGTCTTGGCATCTTGGGGGCCACCTCTCATCTGCCTTCAAAATGCTGAGCGGCCAAGCTCTTCTTTCCATGCAAAAAAAAATCTTTCAAGTCCAGATGTCCATAGCCAAAATTGGGAATCTGTGGAGAGTATTATTAATAATTGGTTAGCTGAGAAAGGCCACGCTGAAATAATGCCGCTGGTTAAGCTGAAGGAGAAAAGTCAGCAGTCAGCAAGCTAAAAGGAAAGGTCAGCAGTGACCTTGCTGCAACATGAGGAAAGGGAGTAGAGATTAGTCCTGAATATATCCTGAGAATATGTGAAAAGTATCAAAAGTAGAACCATAGGAATGCAGAAGTAGGCGTAAGTGCTGATATGTAACTGACCAATCCTGAGCTCAACTTTTACAATATGTATGAAGCTTATTATTAACTGTATTTAACCCGCCATACTGATCAATAAAATTGGGCCTGTGATGATCAAACGGATGTCTGGGTCTCCTTCCGTCGACAAATGGTGGAGAATGCGGGCAAAACCGAATCTCTGCCCTTTTTCTCAGATTAAAAGAAAAAGGGATTACGCCACAGTCGAGGAAGTTGGGTTTGGGTCCCGGCAGCAGGGACGGTGCCGGAATTTGAAGCACCCTTAAGGTTCACAACTGTGACTTAAGCCAATACGTGTCCGCCGGAGCCTGGAGAGCTGTAACAGCGCGCGCTGATTAATAGGTATGAATAGGCAAGCGGCATATGATTTATTCGCCCCATATTTAGAGTGGCGAGGGATAAAAGGGATAGATTTAAAAAAGGAGTTACCAGGGTTATTAGCCTATGGCCATGCTAAGGGTATCTTTTCTAATCCTCATACAGTTCATGAGCTAGCAGAGTGGAAGAAGTTTGGGGAAATATTGTGGGATACAGTGCTAGACGATGATAAGTCAGCAAAGAATTTAGGAAAGTTATGGCGGGTGGTGTATAACACGTTACTTCAGCAGGTCTCTGAGAGAAAGGCAGCAGAAAGGGCAACAGAAGCTCATAAGAGGAATATAGGGTATGGTCATGAGGATGATCCCCTGGCACCTTCTGTAACTAAGATACTTATGCCTAAGAGTCCCCTTCAAAGTGGTGTGGAGGATTTTCCTATAGGCGCAATGGAACCGTCTGCACTTTTCCTGTCAGAGGGGGAGGGCGAGTCGGATGGTGGGGGTAAGAGCAAACCAGCTTTGCCTCCGCCACCAGCTTCAGGCGGGTCGGACGGTGGGGGTGGGAGCAAGCCAGCTTCGCCTCCGCCGCCAGCCTTGCCTCCGCCGCTTCACCCGAGTGAGCCGGCTCCAGTTTCACTGTCAGCTCCAGCGGGGGGGGGGGCGCTTCCCCCGCGCAAGCCAGCCTCTGCTGCACTGCCTTCCCCGTGCGAAAACTCGGTGTCTGCACCGAAGCGCCAGCAGCATAGCACCCTTAAAGAGCAAGATCCCATCCCAGGGGCACACCGTGATCCATGGGGGGAGATGGCTAAACAGAGGAGGGAAGCTTGGGCTGCTTTGGCGAAAGAAGTAATGCAAATGGGGGATGGTGAAGCGGTGGAAATAGCTTCTAGTCTTGCATGTCCGGTAACATACACACCACAGTATGATGCACAGGGGAACCTTACGCATAATATAGCAGAATATACTCCCTTAGATTGGAAGCTGTTAACTCAGCTACATTCTACGGTTAGTCAGTTTGGAGTAAAAAGTGAACCTGTTAAGCAAATGCTAGATTATCTTTTTAATACTCAGGTTTTATGTCCTAATGATTTAAGAGGAATAGTTCGGTTGATATTCACTCAGCATCAGCAGTTGTTGTTTAATGCACATGACCCATTACATGGAGTAACAGTAAAGGAGCTGATGGGCTTAGAGGCATTTTTACGTACAGAGGCACAGATGATATCGGAAGATAAACTTAGGGAGTCTATGTGGTTAGTGAGTGCTGCAATAGACATGGTTAAAGAGCCAGGAGGGTTACCGGTTTATATGGGCATTAAACAAGGTAGAGAAGAATCATTTGGAAATTTTATCGATAGAGCAGCTATTGCTACAGATCGGGCTGGTGTTGCAGGGCGCTATTGAAGTAGTGTGCCTTGCAAAATAGCAATCCAGCAACCCAAAGAGTGTTAGCTGCTTTAGGGGCAAATTGGGCTATTGAGGAAGCATTAGAGTGAATGGCATTAATGCCAACAGCTTCACAGGCATTTATAGCAGAAGCCTTAAAGGAATTAGGATTAGGGTTGCAAAAGCATAGTCTACTCAAAATCAGGTGTTAGCTGCTCTTGCTCCTCTCCGAAGCGGCTCACTGGCAGTCACGTAAGGAGGCTCGAGACCATTCATCAAGTGTTACCGATGCGGCAATGAGGGACAGACACAAGTTGCCGCCGTGTCATCGGAGACACCAGTTGCTGCCGTAACATCGCTGCTACCTCCTGTCTGCAACCAGCAACAACAGGGACTCGGCTTGGACTTATCAGCAGCAGTAGACGTCACACTAATGACGAACCGGCCTGAGAGGATACCCACTGGAGTAAAGGGCCCTCTTATATTAAATGGACAAACATGTGGAGCATTATTGCTGGGACGTTCCTCTATAACTATGTTGGGATTATTTGTTTTGCCTGGTGTTATCAATGCAGGCTTTACAGGAGAAATACAAATCATGGCTTACACCCTTTATCCTCCGATTAAAATTACAAAAGGACAACGCATTGCACAATTGGTACCACTGTCACAAATGACATCAGGAATACAATCATTTACTGGACAAACACGGGATGAAAAAGGTTTTGGTTCTACTGGTGTTACACTTTTAACTGTGGATTTACAAAATAGACCAAAGCAAAAAGTTGAAATTACTTATGGGCATCAAAGCATAACCCTTTATGGATTATTGGATACAGGAGCAGATACCAGCATCATTTCTCCAGATGCGTGGCCACAACATTGGCCTCTATTTCCTTCATCAAACATGCTCACAGGAGTGGGAGGATTTACATTGGCAAGCAGATCGCCGTCTTTGTCTGTGTGTATTGAGAATCAACAAATATCTGCTGTGTTTTCAATTGTTCAACTGCCCCCTACAGTTTCTTGTTTAATTGGAAGGGACATTTTAACACAATTGGGAGTGGTGTTAACTAATCAGCACCCTTTGGGTTAATTGCCATTGCTTGGACTTTCCCCATTCCACTCACCTGGAAAACGGATACACCGGTGATGGTTAAGCAATGGCCACTAAAAGGGGAGAGTCTTATGCATGCCCATGAATTGGTACAGGAACAATATACAAAAGGGACACCTACGTTTATCCACAAGCCCTTGCATATTCGCTTGTTATTGCTGCAGACAAAATTCAGACTACAAAGCCCTGGAAATATTTGGGATGGACTCTGACGGATCAAATAGTAATACCACAAAAATTGGAATTACAATTGGACATTAAGACTCTACATGATGCACAGAAGTTGCTGGGAGACTTACAGTGGCTGAAGCCTATTGTGGGAATACCAAATCATTTATTAGAAACCCTACGGCCTTTGTTAAAAGGCGTGGACCCTACTACTCCTGTACACCTGACAAAGGAGCATCATCTTGCTTTGCAGCAAATTAGTAACTGTGTACAGCAAGGGTATGTGTCTCGTCGACAACTCGACCACCCCATTGACCTTACTATCTGGAATAGCCCTTGCCACTTGCTTGGTGCTCTCTCTCAGTTGCAAAAGAAAACGGGGGAGATACGGGTGTTGGAATGGTTATCACCACCACTACAGTATAAGAAAACAATATCTTCAAAAATTGAACAATTGGCTGCATTAATCAAAAAGGGGCATCTCAGAATTCTTGAAGTGGATGGTAGAGAACCTGCTACTATTAGATTGCCTATGGAAAAAGAAACCTTGGACTGGTACTTGATTAATTCGAAGAATTTACAAGAAGCATTATTGATGTCACCTGCTAAAGTAGAGACTAGTAAATTAGTGCCTAGAGTTTTGCAATGGATGACAGAATGGAACTGGATCACTCGACCTTTGAGAGAAGAACGCCCCATAGAAGGAGCTATTACAGCTTTTATGGATGCAGGAAAGAAATCAAGGCGTGCTGCTGTTACCTGGCAAGAAAAAGGACAATGGAAGCATCAACTCCTCACAGCAGACCCTGCAGATAGCTTACAAACTTTGGAATTGCTAGCAGTAGTATGGGTGGTGTCCAACTTACAGGAGCCTTTAAATGTGGTCACAGACTCTATGTATGTTGCAGGAGTAGCCAAACGAATAGAGGAAGCAGCAATTAAGGAAGTGAATAATAAACGATTGTATGAATTACTGATACAGTTAAGGAAGGCTTTACGAGAAAGAAATGCAGCATATTCTGTGATTCATATTAGGAGTCATAAGTGGTCTGAAGGTTTAGGAGAAGGGAATGAACGTGCAGATAAATTGGTTACCCTACCCATTGATAATTCTTGTCCTATTGACAAGCACACATTGGCCAGAGAAGCACATAGTAGATATCATCAAAATGCAAGAGGTTTAGCAAAACACTTTGAGCTGAGTTTGTCAGAAGCCAAGGCCATTGTCAGAGCATGTCCAACATGTAGTTATCATAATAGTGGAATAGGTCTAGGCATCGGGGTTAATCCTCGAGGTTTAGAAATAAATGAGAAATGGCAAATGGATGTTACACACATAGCCAGATTTGGTAAAGTCAAGCATGTGCACGTCACCATAGATACATATAGTCATTACATATGGGCTATGGCTCAGGCAGGAGAGAAAGCTACACATGTTATCAGACACCTGTTAAGTTGTTTCGCTGTTATGGGAGTTCCAAAGAGTATTAAAACCGATAATGGTCCAGCTTATGTAAGTGCTAGGGTTCGGAAATTTTTGAATCAGTGGTCTGTTAAGCACGTGACAGGTATTCCACACTCTCCTACTGGACAGGCAATAGTGGAAAGAGCAAACGGTACCCTTAAGCAGTATATTGAAAAGCATCAAGATTTGAGAGATCCACAAGCATGTTTGTCTAAGGTTTTGTATGTGATTAACCATTTATGCATTTTTGGGGAAGATGATACCCCCCCTGCAAAGAAACATCATCCGAGGTCAGGTCAGGAAAATACTAAGGAAACAGAGGTCTGGGTTAAGTATAAGAACCCAAGTACAGGACTACGGGAAAAACCTGCAAAAGTATTATATTGGGGTCGGGGGTATCTTTGTGTTTCCTCACCTACAGGGCCTTTGTGGGTGCCTGCTAAGTGGACTAAACCTGTTTTTGATGCAGCCTCTGGTGGATCGCCTCACGGAGGAGGACAGGGAGCGACTGGGGAAGAAACTGCTTCTAGTCCTACAACCACTACTATTACAATTGAAGGGGTACTCGGAAGCGTTGGACAGAGCACTGACACGTCACTATCGGACAGCCCAGGAGCTGATTGGTTTTATTGATTCATTATCAACTTTTCATTTAATGAATCCAGCGAAACTACATTGCCTTGACTGTCACAATCCACATTGTGCTGCCTGGATAGCCCTATGTTGTGGGGGTTGTGAAAGAACTTTTTGGATAGAACAATCACTATTGTGGGATTTGTGGTGTCATACTTGTGAACATGAGCACACGTGGGGTAAAAGCTGGCAAGATGAATTAAGGAGACAAACAGGGCAAAATGCATATATAGCTTTAAATCTTTATGAGTCTCCTGAACAGAAAATTCTTGCTTATTATCGATGGGAAGTACAATGTATTGTAAATAGAATTAAGGTTCAAAGTAAATCACGTATAGTTTCTATAAGGTGTAGGAAATTAGTGCCTTTAACACAGCATTCAATTGTAGGACCCTTCCAAGGGGATCCTGATAGAGCATTAGATTGCTGCATTGACAAGCTGCAAAAATTGAGTTTGCAAGTGACAGGATCAGTGAAATCAGGAGCAGCAAGATTGAAGACAGATAAGAAAAAGAAGGCAAAAAGGGAAGGGTCTCATTTGAATAAGGGTATCAGTGATTGCTAATTAATTTTCTATGATTAGAACACTTTTACAGTTGTGGGACCCTCGGGAAGATATAGTTGTTGAGGAGGATAACGAACAAGAACTACGATTACGAAATAAGATACGTCTTGTGTTAAAGAAAGACCTTGAGCTGTTAGCCTCATATAGTAAAAAAGCTGAAGAGGCTTTGCGATCACCACCATTGAATTGGTTGCTTTGGATTGAAGAACCACAATTTCATACTGGTCCTTACTTATATTCACTTCCTTGTTATGTTTGCAAAAGGGATAATGATAAATGCTATGCATGGGTAGCTTTGCATTGTGCAGATTGTAATCAGGTTTATTGGTATTCACAGAGGTCAGTGGATTATTTATGGTGTAACCCTTGTTCTGGAAGGTGGATTCGAAATTATTTCTGGGTTAGAGCTCTTGAACAAAGTACTGGCCTGCCAGGACGGACAGGATTACAGCTCTTTGAGAGTGCAGAACAAGTGATTATAGCATATCTTAGGTGGAAGTTGCAGGAAAACCTTAGAATATTTGAAATTAATAAAGCCTCACGCATCATAGCAGCTCGCTGTAAAGCTGATTTGCCTTCAAACTTACCTCATGCTATACCTGTGAGCAAGGATGCTGATTTAGATTAGATCAGTATATTCAAAAATTGACTCAGCCTTACAATAGACAATCTAGAAAACCAGGGAAAAGACAGCGAAGAAAGGAAAAACAAAGCAAGCAGAAGGAAGGAAAAGAGAAGCAAAGTAAGCAGAAAGAAAAATGAGGTTTGTTCTTGTTATACTTCTCAATGCTGTAGCAAGTGAAGCAGTAGGAATAACACACTTTAGTCAACCAAGGGAAAATTTATGGGTGACACTTGCTAATCAAACTAACCAATCATCACTTTGTCTTAGTCTTGGAGGAGTCACTAACCCATTTCGAACATGCCTGGTGGGACTTCCGGTGTGGTCTCCTGGAGAATTTTGCAGTTTGATAAACAATCAAACCTCATGTATGTCTAACATGTCAAACATCACATTGCCAGTGCAACAAGGGTATACTGCAGGTCAGAGTGATGGCTATCGTCAATGCTTACTAATCCAATCACTTAACACCTCTTTGCATTCTCCTCCTGAGGAATTGGATCTTTTTGGGAGTACAAATGCCAGCGTATCTAACACTACAGCTGGTGGATGGTTTAGCTTCAGACTTTTGGGTGCTCAGAATTTAAACCAACCTAAAGAAACATGGGCCACCCTAGATTCATCCCTGAATGTGAGTGAATTCTCTCCACAGCATTACAGTCAATGTAACAGCACAAATATCACAGCACCAATGAAATTACCCACAGGAATATTTTTGATTTGTGGAGATAGGGCATGGAATGGTATACCAGCTAAACCACAGGGTGGACCCTGTTTTTTGGGAAAATTGTCACTGTTTCACCCTAATGTGTCCTTGCTAATGCAGTTGAGTCAAAATTCAAACAGGAAAAAACGTAGCATACATGACTTAGACTGCAGCAAGATAGGAGATCCACGGTTTTGGGGCACATTCAAACAGGTGGTGGTTTCAACTATCTTGCCAGGAGGATCTGCCAATAAAGCTATGAATTTAGCAAAACAATTAGGATGCTGGGCAAGGGATGAGCTGAACAAGACATCACAAATTCTAGACATGTTAACTGCAGATGTGCAAAGTGTTAACCATGCTGTTTTGCAGAATAGAGCTGCTGTAGATTTTTTGCTCTTAGCACAAGGGCATGGATGTGAAGAGTTTGAGGGAATGTGTTGCATGAATCTGTCTGATCATTCGGTGTCCATTCACACTAAGATAAAAGAATTGCAACAGGGACTTCACAAACTTAAGGAAGAAGACGGTTTAGGAATTGATGAATGGCTTAAAGGCCTAGGACTTGGACCGTGGCTGAGGAACCTTGTGATGTATGCTATAGGCCTGCTGGGTGTAATCTTACTGTTTTTGCTTATTTTGCCTTGTATCCTTAACTGTATTCAAAACATGGTCAGCCGTACAATAGCAAAAACATGGCAAACTAATCTCCTTGCGCAAGAAGAAAACGGGGGAAATGTGGAGAGTATTATTAATAATTGGTTAGCTGAGAAAGGCCACGCTGAAATAATGCCGCTGGTTAAGCTGAAGGAAGAAAGTCAGCAGTCAGCAAGCTGAAAGGAAAGGTCAGCAGTGACCTTGCTGCAACATGAGGAAAGGGAGTAGAGATTAGTCCTGAATATATCCTGAGAATATGTGAAAAGTATCAAAAGTAGAACCATAGGAATGCAGAAGTAGGCGTAGTTGCTGATATGTAACTGACCAATCCTGAGCTCAACTTTTGCAATATGTATGAAGCTTATTATTAACTGTATTTAACCCGCCGTACTGATCAATAAAATTGGGCCTGTGATGATCAAACGGATGTCTGGGTCTCCTTCCGTCGACAGGAATCCGCCTCAAAAATTCTTTATATCCAAGGACAGCTCCCAGACAAAAGCTGCCAGGACTGTCTAGGTTCCCTTGGCTTCCTGAGGGCCAGCTCTCATCTGCCTTTGAAACACTGGGGCTCTGTACTTTCCTTCCAATGGAAAAGAACTGTCCTCCTTTTGCCCAGAAGCCCATTGACAAAACTGGGATTTGGCCTCCCAAACTCTGTCTACCCAAGGATTGCTTCCAGACAAATATTCCAAGGGAAACAGGTCTGGCTGGCCTTGGCCTCCTTGGGGCTGCCTCTAATCAGCCTTTGAAACACTGGGGCTCTGCCCTTTCATTCGTGTGGAGAAGAACTGGTGCAGGTGGAGATTCTGGTGCAGGCACCCATGGCTGAAATGGAATTCCACCTCCAAAACTCCCCAAATATCCAAAGGCTCATTTCAGACAAAAGCTGCAAGGACCGACAGGTCTGGCTGGCCTTGGCCTCTGGTGACTGCCTCTAATCTGCCTTCAAAACCCTGGGGCTCTGTGGGATCCTTCCTGTAGAAAAGAACCGTCGTTCTTGTCCCGGCACCCATGGCCTCAAGCACATGAGCACTGTAAAGGGACAGAGGAGCTCTGTGCTCAGTGGGGTGGAGACTGAGGACAGCAGAGGAGAGCCCTGGGAGGGACTGAAGGGTGGTTTCAGAGATGGTGGATCCTTTTGACATAATAGAAAAAAGATAGAAAAAGAAAGAATTAATAAAAATGGCAGCTGGGGAGGTCCAGACTGGACAGCTGGAGAACAAAATTTCCCTCCCAGGCCAGGGCTCTGGTCCAACACCAGAAGGAGTCTGGGTCAGTCCAAAGCTTTGTGTGGGCAGGCAGAGGCAGGCAGGAGGCAGAGCTGTCAGCAAAGGAAGGGGCCAGCCAGGTGGGGCAGCCGGGGGATGAGTTTTATAACATGGCTTATGTGGTCTAAGACCTGTTCCACATTGCCAAAAGATGGCTACATCCTTGGGGATATTTAGTTGACCAACACCCCTGTCAATCACTGTAACATAAGGTGACCAGGAGAGATTGACATCAGACCTCTGTCATTAGTTTGGTTCCACTGACGGACAGAAATTTATTCATTATTGTCTTCATTTTGAAAGTAAGAGCAGTGATACTGGAGTCTTCTGTAGCAGGGGACATGGTATACCATATGGAACATGTGGACCATGGTAAAAGATGTTAAATAAATAAATAAATAAAATACATTAAATTAAAAAATATATTTCTAAGTACATAAATACAAACATTCCCAGATGTTCCAGGAGAGCCTCAGCCTCATGATCTGGGAAGAAAACTTATCACCATGAGTCAGCAGAGTGGCTCTCCAGATGGCTTTGCAGAATGGCTGGTATTACTGCCTAGTGTTACAGGGTTAATATTGGGGTGCAAGGAAGCAGCATTTTGAATTTCACTAGGCTTAATGTGGAATGTTAGGGGAAGAACCAAAGAAGGAAAAGGGAGGGATCAAGGTGGTTTGGAGAGAAATAGACCTAGGAAAATAAAGGAATAATACAGTAAGTGGGGTCAGTCATGCTGACAGATGCTGACAAATGCTGATCAGTGGGCTTGTAAGGCCCTGCCTTGCACCTGGTCCCTGCACTGTTCCACAGTACCCTGTTTCCTCATTGGACTCTATGTGTATTTTCTGACTGCTCTGCAGAGCCACTGGGATCTGGTGAAGTCAGATGAGAAACCTTTTTGCACTCTTGTCTGTGTGTATGAACATGTCTGTATGAGGTAGCTGAAAAGTTGAGTGTCCAAAGGCCAGATAAGCGGTGATCCATATGGTGTTGATAAAGGCACCCTTTGTTTTGCGGAGAAAAGAAGAAACCTCACAACTTTGTAAAAGTTGTAAAGCCTGCTATGCTTTTATTACGACGTGCGCCGGACAGAAGTCCCTCAAAAAGGCAAGCGTACCTCTGAAGACCTCGGGTCTTCTTTTATCCCCCTTCCAAATGCATATGCATACAGTTTCACAATAAGTTCATACATATTCATTCCGCGTGACATTTAGCACCAGTTCTTCTTTGTCAAAGGAATTTCTAAGTCGGGGGCAAATCGACCTTGTGGTCTTTTCTGTTTTTCTTTCTCTGTCTCCTTGCTGTCTCAGCATGCGAGTTTTTCCTTCAGCTTTGGCCTCACAGACTTTTCACCTCTCTTAGACACTTCACCTAATTCAGGATGGATCTTTACTCTGTCTCATTCCCCCCTTTCTTAGGAAATAAGTAAATTCTTTTACTTAATGAAAACCTTCATGACAGTAAGTGTCTTTTAGTGCTTCACCATGTACGTTTGACAAAGATGTTAGTACAGCTATTCGTTGTAGCATTCTCCAGTTCCAAATTAACAATATAACAGAGAATCCTAAGCTTATCCCAACTAATATTAGTAAAACTACAATGGGGTGGCACAACTTATTAAAGATTCCATTTGCAGTTGGTGACCACCCAAAGATCACATCTCACCAGT
Organism: Ammospiza nelsoni; assembly: GCF_027579445.1. NCBI lineage: Eukaryota > Metazoa > Chordata > Aves > Passeriformes > Passerellidae > Ammospiza > Ammospiza nelsoni. The sequence continues at coordinate 20,589,039 of NC_080644.1, read as the reverse complement.
GGTGATCTATATTTTGTTTTATTCTTTGTAGAACTCTGGTTATCTCCTTTGTAACATGTTGGACAGTAATTAAGGTTTTCTTTCCGCTTCCTTGGATTCCTTTCAAGCCTTCCAATAGGTCTTGGTGCTTAATTAATTGTTTTACCAATGTAAGGTTCATCCCACTAGGGGTAGGTGGTAGTCTGTGATACATTGTGTAATTGGCTTAAATCAGCTGGTGGGATGTTACTGGTACCAAATACCAAAAATCACACCCAATAATCTTAACAAAATTACAAATCAGAGATTAGAATGGTTTCTACTAGACAGAATAACATCATTGCTATCAATTTGTACAGCAGCACAAGCAGTTCTCAAGCATACACCCTTTTCCAGTATATACAAGCACAGTTTTCTGGTCAGTGACTGGATGAATTTCAAAGTGACAAATACTCTGTTCAGTGTCCAAACACACATCCTGAACATTAATAGTATTGCTTTCACAAATGAATCCCATCTGTTCTCTAGCAGTGCAGGATTCCAAGTTTACTGTCTGCCACTTTCCATTCATCTTTTGTGCCCACACTCTATGTTCTGAAGGATAGAGTATTGTTTTTTCATGGTTAAATCCTAGAGCAACGATGGGATGGATAACATAAACAGTGGCATTATGTATGGTAAGCACAAAGGCAGTTGCCACATTAGAAACAGGATCATAGGTGAAATTCACCATAGTCCGCCAGGATTGAAACTTCCTTTCAATATCAATTGCATTATCCCACACAATCTCTTGAATTTCAGCTGGAAAATTACTTTCACCCCTTTCCCATATGATCAGAGCTGCTGTTGCTTGTATCCATAACTGTGCTTATATACAACTGAAAGCTAAAGACACATTATCTTGAACTATACTAAGTGCTTCTACTATCAACTTGTGGTCTTGGTCCCCGGCCTTTTCATACTTCCTTACTTTGGCAGTACTTTTGAAATCTGTCACTGGCTAGTTCCTAATGCCAATAGAGATTACTATAAAGGCTGCTTCAATTTTGTTAGGCTACCTGCTGCAGTGGCCAGTTTATTCACCAGTATTTCTGAATCAATTCCATTTAAAACTCCTAATCTTGTCCCTAATATGCCAGTTAGATGTTTGGTATGGGGAACAGGAACTGCTTTCTGTCCATGACTATCCCTCCCTGCCAGAGGGATGTGCTGGGCTCACACTGCAAATTCAGACACACTTCACAAGTGTATCTGACAGAGGTTTAGGTCATATTTGAGGCAGATGTTTGTTCTGAAATGTAGAGACCTCAGGGAATCTCCTTCCCCCTCCAAAGCACCTGATTTCCCAGATGTGTGGCAAGCAGGAATGTCTCTCCTGGTCTACAAAATTTCACCCACCTTGCCCCTAGCTTCAGGTCCAAGCCTCAAGTAAATAATGAAGGGGAAGTGTGGAGAGATTTATTAATAGTTGGTTAGCTGAGAAAGGCCATACTGACATAATGCCGCTGGTTAAGCTGAAGGAAGAAAGTCAGCAGTCAGCAAGCTGAAAGGAAAGGTCAGCAGTGACCTTGCTGCAACATGAGGATAGGGAGTAGAGATTATTCCTGAATATATCCTGAGAATATGTGAAAAGTATCAAAAGTAGAACCATAGGAATGCAGAAGTAGGCGTAGTTGCTGATATGTAACTGACCAATCCTGAGCTCAACTTTTGCAATATGTATGAAGCTCATTATGAACTGTATTTAACCCGCCGTACTGATCAATAAAATTGGGCCTGTGATGATCTAATTGATGTCCTGGTTCCCTTCCGTCGACAAATGGTGGAGAATGCGGGCAACGCCGAATCTCTGCCCTTTTTTCTCAGATTAAAAGAAAAAGGGGATTATGCCACGGTCGAGGAAGTTGGGTTTGGGTCCCGGCAGCCGGGACGGTGCCGGAATTTGAAGCACCCTTGATGTTCACAACGGTGAATCAAGCCAATACGTGTCGCGGGAGCCTGGAGAGCTGCAACAGCGCGCGCTGATTAATAGGTGTGGATAGGCAAGCGGCATATGATTTCTTCGCCACGTATTTAGAACGGCGAGGAATAAAAGGGATAGATTTAAAAAAGGAATTACCAGGGTTATTAGCCTATGGCCATGCTAAAGGTATCTTTTCTAACCCACATACAGTTCATGAGCTAGCAGAGTGGAAGAAGTTTGGGGAAATATTGTGGGATACAGTGCTAGACGATGATAAGTCAGCAAAGAATTTAGGAAAGTTATGGCGGGTGGTGTATAACACGTTACTTCAGCAGGTCTCTGAGAGAAAGGCAGCAGAAAGGGCAACAGAAGCTCATAAGAGGAATATAGGGTATGGTCGTGAGGATGATCCCCTGGCACCTTCTGTAACTAAGATACTTATGCCTAAGGGTCCCCAGCAAAGTGGTGTGGAGGATTTTCCTATGGGCACAGTGGAACCGTTTGCACCCTTCCTGTCAGAGGGGGAGGGCGAGTCGGATGGTGGGGGTAAGAGCAAACCAGCTTTGCCTCCGCCACCAGCTTCAGGCGGGTCGGACGGTGGGGGTGGGAGCAAGCCAGCTTCGCCTCCGCCGCCAGCTTTGCCTCCGCCGCTTCCCCTGAGCGAGCCGGCTCTGGTTACAGCTGCAGCGGGGGGGCCGATTCCCCCGTGCGAGCCGGCCTTTGCTTCACTGCCTTCCCCGTGCGAAAGTTCGGTGTCTGTACCGAAGTGCCAGCAGCATAGCACGCTTAAAGAGTCAGATCCCATCTCAGGGGCACACCATGGGGGGAGATGGCTAAACAGAGGAGGGAAGCTTGGGCTGCTTTGGCGAAAGAAGTAATGCAAATGGGGGATGGTGAGGCGGTGGAAATAGCTTCTAATCTTGCATGTCCAGTCACATACACACCACAGTATGATGCACAGGGGAACCTTACGCATAATATAGCAGAATATACTCCCTTAGATTGGAAGCTGTTAACTCAGCTACGTTCTATGGTTAGTCAGTTTGGAGTAAAAAGTGAACCTGTTAGGCAAATGCTAGATTATCTTTTTAATACTCAGGTTTTATGTCCTAATGATTTAAGAGGAATAGTTCGGTTGGTATTCACTCAGCATCAGCAGTTATTGTTTAACGCACATTGACAGGCGTTGATAAATGAGTCAGTTGCTGTACAACGAGCCCAGGGAGACCCATTACATGGAGTAACAGTAGAGGAGCTGATGGGCTTAGGGGCATTTTTGCGTACAGAGGCACAGATGATATCGGGAGCAGATAAACTTAGAGAGTCTATGCGGCTAGTGCATGCTGCCATAGATATGGTTAAAGAGCCAGGAGGGCTACCGGCTTATATGGGCATTAAACAAGGTAGAGAAGAATCATTTGGAAATTTTATCGATAGAGCAGCTACTGCTATAGATCGGGCTGGTGTTGCAGGGCGCTATTGAAGTAGTGTGCTTTGCAAAATAGCAATCCAGCAACACAAGGAGTGTTAGCTACTTTAGGGGCAAATTGGACTATTGAGGAAGCATTAGAGCGAATGGCATTAATGCCAACAGCTTCACAGGCATTTATAGCAGAAGCCTTAAAGGAATTAGGATTAGGGTTACAAAAGCAAGCAGAGTCCACTCAGAGTCAGGTGTTAGCTGCTCTTGCTCCTCTCCGAAGCGGCTCACTGGCATTCACGCAAGGAGGTTCAAAACCATTCATCAAGTGTTACTGATGTGGCAATGAGGGACAGACACAAGTTGCCGCCGTGACATCGGAGACACCAGCTGCTGTCGTAACATCGCTGCCACCACCTGTCTGCAACCAGCAACAACAGGGAGCCTCGGCTTGGACTTATCAGCAGCAGTAAACATCACACTAATGACGAACCGGCCTGAGAGGATACCCACTGGAGTAAAGGGTCCTCTTATATTATATGGACAAACATGTGGAGCATTATTGCAGGGACGTTCCTCCACAACCATGTTGGGATTATTTGTTCTGTCTGGTGTTATTGATGCGGATTATAAAGGGGAAATACAAATCATGGTTTACACCCTTTATCCTCCGATTAAAATTACAAAAGGACAACGCATCTCACAATTGGTACCACTATCACAAATGACATCGGGAATACAATCATTTACTGGTCAAACATGGAATGAAAAAGGTTTTGGCTCTACTGGTGTTACACTTTTGACTGTGGATTTACAAAAGAGACCAGAGCAAAAAGTTGAAATTACTTATGGGCATCAAAGCATAACCCTTTATGGATTATTGGATACAGGAGCGGATACCAGCATCATTTCTCCAGAAGCGTGGCCACAACATTGGCCTCCATTTCCATCATCAAACACAAGCATGTTTGGCTAAGGTTTTGTATGTGATTAATCATTCATGCATTTTTGGGGAAGACGATACCTCTCCTGCAATGAAACATCATCTGAGGTCAGGTCAGGAAAATACTAAGGAAACAGAGGTCTGGGTTAAGTATAAGAACCCGAGTACAGGATTATGGGAAAAACCTGCAAAAGTATTATATTGGGGTTGGGGGTATCTTTGTGTTTCCTCACCTACAGGGCCTTTGTGGGTGCCTGCTAAGTGGACTAAACCTGTTTTTGATGCAGCCTCTGGTGGATCGCCTTACGGAGGAGGACAGGGAGCGACTGGGGAAGAAACTGCTTCTAGTCCTACAACCACTACTGTTACAATTGAAGGGGTACTCGGAAGCGTTGGACAGAGCACTGACACGTCACTATCGGACAGCCCAGGAGCTGATTGGTTTTATTGACTCATTATCAACTTTTCTCTTAACAAATCCAGCAAAAGAACATTGTCTTGACTGTCACAATCCACATTGTGCTGCCTGGATAGCTCTACATTGTGGGGGTTGTGAAAGAACTTTTTGGATAGAACAATCATTATTGTGGGATTTGTGGTGTCATACTTGTGAGCACGAGCACACGTGGGGTAAAAGCTGGCAAGATGAATTAAGGAGACAAACAGGGCAAAACGCATATATAGCTTTAAATCTTTATGAGTCTCCTGAACAGAAAATTCTTGCTTATTATCGATGGGAGGTACAATGTATTGTGAATAGAATTAAGGTTCAAAGTAAATCACGTATAGTTTCTATAAGGTGTAGGAAATTAGTGCCTTTAACACAGCATTCAATTGTAGGACCCTTCAAAGGGAATCCTGATAGAGCATTAGATTGTTGCATTGACAAGTTGCAAAAATTGAGTTTGCAAGTGGCAGGACCAGTAAAATCAGGAGCAGCAAGATTGAAGACAGATAAGAAAAAGAAGGTAAAAAGGGAACGGTCTCATTTGAATAAGGGTATCAGTGATTGCTAATTCATTTTCTATGATTAGAACAATTTTACAGTTATGGGACCCTCGGGAGGATATAGTTGATGAGGAGGATAACGAACAAGAACTACAATTACGAAATAAGATACGCCTTGTATTAAAGAAAGAGCTTGAATTATTAGCCTCATATAGTAAAAAAGCTGAAGAGGCTTTGCGATCACCACCATTGAATTGGCTGCTTTGGATTGAAGAACCAGACTTTTATACTGGTCCTTACTTACATTCACTTCCTTGTTATGTTTGCAAAAAGGATAAAGATAAGTGCTATGCATAGGTAGCTTTGCATTGTGCAGATTGTAATCAGGTTTATTGGTATTCACAGAGGTCATTGGGATATTTATGGTGTGCACCTTGTTCTGGAAGGTGGATTCGAAATTTTTTCTGGGTTAGAGCTCTTGAACAAAGTACTGGCCTGCCAGGACGGACAGGCTTACAGCTTTTTGAGAGTGCAGAACAAGTGGTTATAGCATATCTTAGGTGGAAGTTGCAGGAAAACCTTAGAATATTTGAAATTAATAAAGCCTCACGCATCATAGCAGCTCGCTGTAAAGCTGAATTGCCTTCAAACTTATCTCATGCTATACTTGTGAGCAAGGATGCTGATTTAGATTTAGATCAGTATATTCAAAAATTGACTCAGCCTTACAATAGACAATCTAGCAAACCAGGGAAAAGACAACGAAGAAAGGAAAAACAAAGCAAGCAGAAGGAAAGAAAGGAGAAGCAAAGCAAGCAGAAAGAAAAATGAGGTTTGTTCTTGTTATACTGTTCAATGCTGTAGCAAGTGAAGCAGTAGGAATAACACACTTTAGTCAACCAAGGGAAAATTTATGGGTGACACTTGCTAATCAAACTAACCAATCATCGCTTTGTCTTAGTCTTGGAGGAGTCACTAACCCATTTCGAACATGCCTGGTGGGACTTCCGGTGTAGTCTCCTGGAGAATTTTGCAGTTTGATAAACAATCAAACCTTATGTATGTCTAACATGTCAAACATCACATTGCCAGTACAACAAGGGTATACTGCAGGTCAGAGTGATGGCTATCGTCAATGCTTACTAATCCAATCACTTAACACCTCTTTGCATTCTCCTCCTGAGGAATTGGATCTTTTTGGAAGTACAAACGCCAGTATATCTAACACTACAGCTGGCGGATGGTTTAGCTTCAAATTTTCAAATGCTCAGAATTTAAACCAACCTAAAGAAACATGGGCCACCTTAGATTCATCTCTGAATGTGAGTGAATTCTCTCCACAGCATTACAGTCAATGTAACGGCACAAATATCACAGCACCAATGAAATTACCCACAGGAATATTTTTGATTTGTGGAGACAGGGCGTGGAATGGTATACCAGCTAAACCACAGGGTGGACCCTGTTTTTTGGGAAAATTGTCACTGTTTCACCCTAATGTGTCCTTGCTAATGCAGCTGAGTCAAAATTCAAACAGGAAAAAACATAGCATACATGACTTAGACTGCAGCAAGATAGGAGATCCACGGTTTTGGGGCACATTCAAACAGGTGGTGGTTTCACCTATCTTGCCAGGAGGATCTGCCAATAAAGTCATGAATTTAGCAAAACAATTAGGATGCTGGGCAAGGGATGAGCTGAACAAGACATCACAAATTCTAGACATGCTAACTGCAGATGTGCAAAGTGTTAACCATGCTGTTTTGCAAAATAGAGCTGCTGTAGATTTTTTGCTCTTAGCACAAGGGCATGGATGTGAAGAGTTTGAGGGAATGTGTTGCATGAATCTGTCTGATCATTCGGTGTCCATTCACACTAAGATAAAAGAATTGCAACAGGGACTTCACAAACTTAAGGAAGAAGACGGTTTAGGAATTGACGAATGGCTTAAAGGCTTAGGACTTGGACCGTGGCTGAGGAACCTTGTGATGTATGCTATAGGCCTACTGGGTGTAATTTTACTGTTTTTGCTTATTTTGCCTTGTATCCTTAACTGTATTCAAAACATGGTCAGCCGTACAATAGCAAAAACATGGCAAACTAATCTCCTTGCTCAAGAAGAAAACGGGGGAAATGTGGAGAGATTTATTAATAGTTGGTTAGCTGAGAAAGGCCATACTGACATAATGCCGCTGGTTAAGCTGAAGGAAGAAAGTCAGCAGTCAGCAAGCTGAAAGGAAAGGTCAGCAGTGACCTTGCTGCAACATGAGGATAGGGAGTAGAGATTATTCCTGAATATATCCTGAGAATATGTGAAAAGTATCAAAAGTAGAACCATAGGAATGCAGAAGTAGGCGTAGTTGCTGATATGTAACTGACCAATCCTGAGCTCAACTTTTGCAATATGTATGAAGCTCATTATTAACTGTATTTAACCCGCCGTACTGATCAATAAAATTGGGCCTGTGATGATCAAATTGATGTCCTGGTTCCCTTCCATCGACAGGGAAGTCTGAGAGAAGAGCCTAAATTCATTGCAGTGCCTCAGAAGAAACTGGGATCAGGTTTCTGCTACTTGAAACACTCAGCACATAAGTGATGCTCAAAATCCTACAGCCTGCTGCTGAGCTCTGAGGGGGGGTCTCTCTCTACCTCTTTTAAGCAGAATCCAACCGCCTCAGACTGGGACAATCACTGATCCAGATCTCAGTAGGAAAAGGGATAGCTATAAGTAAAGAAAATCACCTTCCTTGCTTGGGTTAATTTACCACCTGCAGTTCAGCACCCTTTACCAGCCATTGCCTGAGTGTTCAGCCAACCAGCTTGGAAAATGACCTAAGGAAACTGATTTCTTGGTGTTCCTGGTTTTAGGCACCAGGAGAGCTGGTTCCTTCCTTTCTTGTTCTGCTCCTGAGATATGCCTGTTTTTATAACCATGTTGTCCAGCCCTCAAAGGAAGTTTTAAGGAAGGAGGAGCAGGCTGGTTGGATTTTTGAGATGTTAATTTGCATTATCAACTCCACACATTTGAGAGACCATTCTGGATTGAATAATAGCTGTTGTTCAGTCACATTCTTTACTATGTAAGGTTCAAGTTTGGAGTTTGGGTAGAGTCTGAACTAGTAGGGGGTGTATAAGGCCCTGCTGTGGTAAAAAGTGCAGTGTCCACTTTGAATTCAAATGAAAGTCTGATAGTAATTCGAGCTCAAAGGCAGGTCACTTCTACAGGCTGTATCAAGGTGAAATTACACCAACAGTCTGATTCACTTAGGTTATCACAGACTTCTGGTGTTCATATACACCAGGGGAGGTTCAGACACTAATTACATCTGGTCTCTCATAAGCTACCCTATTGATGACCTGGCACCCTACTTTGATTTCTTCTCCTCAGATTCCTTGAAGTGTCCACAGTTCCTGTTCCTGCCATTCTTGCTCCTCACATACCTGATTCTCGTGGATTACTACAGTAGATACGTTTAAATCTTTTATCTCAGAAGGTTTTCCTATGGATCCAGTATACTGATTAAATGCCAGGGACCAAGGCCATTCAGCATTGCTTTGAATAGAGGTACTCTCAAGTTCTAAAACTTCAGTTATGATTACACACAAAACAATTCTACAAACTAAAATATGAGCTACTCCCGACCAAAATGTACTTGTTTTGCCCGAGTAAGTTTTAATCTCAGTTCATTGTCTCCTGGCGTCACTCCTCAAGGGGTTTCTGGGCCTTCTTCACCCGAGAGTGATGAATCCAGGCATCCTGCTCCTTGATTTTGATTGCAGTGAAGGTAGTGAGAAGTACTCGCAGTGGTCTCTCCCACTGTGGTTCCGAAGTCTTCTCTGTAAGAGACTTAACATATACATCATCCCCAGGCTATCTAACTCCCTGCTCCGAGTTCCAGCCACGTGTACTCTGATCTGTTTGCTTAATGCCACCATGTAGGTGAACATTCTGCACATTCCTTTTGTATTCTATATGGTCTTCTATAAGGCATTCCAAAGGGACTCAGCATTCCTTTAGCTCAAGGTTTAGTTTGAATTTGCAATAGTGCTAGTGGAAGAGCTTGGGCTAGGGTAGATTAACTTCTTGCCCCAGTCTTATTCATTCTCTCCACCTGGTCGCTTGATCGGGGGTGGTATGGGGTGTGAAGTTCCTAATCTATGCCCAGATGGCTACTAATCTGTTGCACTATTTTGGAAATGAAATGTGATTCTTTATCTGAGGATATTGTGGCTGGAACTCTGAAGCGTGGTATTATTTCTTGTAAAAATAATCTGGTCACCTCTTGAGCTTTGACAGTTCTGGTGGGGAATGGCCACCCTGAAAATGTTTCTATTAATACCAGTAAATACTGATACCCCCCTTTCCTTGGGAGTTCTGAAAAGTTAATTTGCCACTGCTGTACAGGCCCATGGCCTCTCCCAGTCTGACCGAGTTTTGGCCAGGGGTATTTTGGGGTTAGTCTGGAGGCAAGGATCACACTGTCAGCTCACCTGAGTGATAGTGGCATATAAATTCCTGACAACGATACAACAATTCTTTCAATCAGATGTGTGTTCTAGAAAGCCTGTGGAAATTACTACTTCAAAGTCAACACTTCATTTCAATGCACTCTGTATCACTCGCAGCCTTGGTCATTTTGAGAAAGGAGCCACACTCTATAAAAGGCTTTTAAGTAGTTAGGCCCTAGTGTGTTTTCTAGTGCCCTTCCTTCAGTAGTAACCACGAAAATGGGAAGAGATTGCTAGCTCTCTTTCAATGGTAGCCCACCCCTTGCAGTTGTACGTCTCTTTTGATTAGTATTATTGTATTATGGCTTACCTTGGAGGAAAATCTGTACCTCACCCTTTGCTGCTTTCTTTGCCTCTCCATCCGCCAGCTCATTTCTTTCCTCCAGTTTTAAGCTCACTCTCTGGTGTGCCTTAATATGCTTTTTCAGGTAGCTGAACTGCTTCCAGCAGCTGGATTGTCTCTTCTTTCCCTGTGAAGTCAGCAGTCCCCTCTCCTTCCAGATGGCTCCATGTGCATACCTTGAGTCTGTGTAGATGGTTATTCTCCTCCCTTTTGCCCTTTCCAGGGCACGGGTCAGGGCAATTATCTCAGCCTTCTGCGCAGAGGTACCTGTTGGTAAGGGTCCAGACTCGATTACCTCTCTGCAGGTAGTCACTGTGAACTTTGCAATGTCGCTTTCCTGTCAGTGAACCAGGTCTCTGCATCATCCGGAGGAGTGTCCCTTAATTCTGGGCGGCTGGAGTAGGTAGCTTCAATGGTCTCTAGGCAACTATGGTGTACTGCTTCTCCTTGATTCCACTGAGAAAAGAAGCTGGGTTGACAATATTAGTCACCACTATCTCTACATCGTCTTGCTCTACCACGATGGCCTGGCATTTCAGAAACCTCTGTGGTGAAAGACAGTGGCCACCCTTTACTTCCAGTACTGCGGACACTGTGTGGGACACTAGCACAGTCATTTTTGTCCCAGGGTAAACTTGTGTGCCTCTTGAATATTCAGCACAACTGCTGCTACACCTCTGAGGCAACCTGGCCATCCTTTGGCTGTTGCATCTAGTTGCTTAGAGAAGTAAGCAACTGCCCTTCAGTATGGGCCCAAGTCCTGAGCCAATATTCCCTGGGCAATTCCTTGCTTGGAAAAATAGAAAGAATGCTTTACTTACATCTGGAAGTTTCAAAGCTGGAGCTGACATGAGGGCACTCTCTAGCTGGCGAAAGGCCCGTGTGGCGTCTTTTGTCCACTGGAGATCTCTGTTTCCATTGGCAATAAGAGCATAGAGGGGTCTGGCGAACAGTCCATAATTATAAACCCACAGCTGGCACTACCCTGCCACGCCTAAGAAGGTTCGGAGTTCTTTCGTTGTCTGGGGTTTCAGGGTTTGGCATATGGCTTCCCTGCCTTAAAGTCTGCTGCTCAGCACTCACTTCTTACCCCAGGTAGATTACCTTCTGTTTCACTACCTGTGCCTTTTTCTTTGAGACTCTGCGTCCTTGGAGTCCTAGGAAATTCAAAAGGCTTACTGTCCAGGCTTCTCCTGCTTCCCTCATCCGAGTGGCTACTAGAAGATCGTCCACGTACTTCAACAGCCTCCTTTCCTCTTGTGAGCTTCCCGGGACTCTGGGTCTTTGCAAGCTGTTCTCCAATCGGAGTGGGGAATCTTGAAGCCTTCAGGCGCACAGAGTATTTGAGCTGTGTTTGAATGCAAAAATTTTCTGGCTGGCTTCGTGGATAGGGAGACAAAAGAAGGCATCTCTTAGGCCTAAAACAGTGAACCAGGTTAGCTCAGGTGTTAAACAAGTTAGTAAAGTATATGGATTTGCTACCACAGTGTATAAATTCTGTGTCATCTTATTAACAGCCCTTAATCCAGTTCTATCAATTATTGGGCTGATTCCTTCCTTATCTTCCTTTTGAGGGTACTACTCAGTTCTCACTAGTTGTGTTCTTTCCTTAAGCTTGATGCTCATGGGGCAGCATCTTTCACTCTCCCTGGTACAGCAGAGGCCCATACCCTTGAAAACACTTATTTACTTATTCTAATATCTCCTTACTAATGTCTTTAATTTCAGTGTCTGTTAATGTTAAGCCTAACCTCTTTATATCATTTGCCTCCAGAGTAACCTTTCTCATTTGAGAATGTTTAGCAAATTGAGCAAATTGTACAAAAGCTTTTAGGTACACATAGTACACATGTTACTTTAAAGGTTTGCACAAGTATGCCTTCTCAGACTGGCCAGTTGTTGTTCATTCCCCACACTACAACATAAACATTCTCCACAGGTACTAAAGCTTTATTAAAACTGAATATATGACCCTTGTGTCGACAAAAATTCTTCCCTTTTGGGGAGGTCATCTTTACCCTTCCTCCCTTACTTCGGGAGGAGCCTTTAGCAAATCATATGTACTCATTTTGTGAACTGTGATTGCTTTGCATTTCAGCATGATAATCCTTGCCTGATTTCATATGTTGCTATCTTATGCTGCATGCTGAACAACATGTTTGATTTGCTTTCTCTTTGCCTTGTTTTCCTTTTTCAAGGGCCAAGACCAGAGGGCAGTCTGATCTTACAGTCTCTTTGCCATTCTGGGTGATTTCTTAAAACAAAAAGACATTTCAGCATACAAAAACTCTATCCCATTTATCCTCCTATTTTAAAACAGTACTAACAGCAATGAAGTATTATAAATCCTTTTATTTTCTGAGCTGCTCCTACTGGCAGCCTTCTCCCAGTGAGCCCCTCCCAAAAGGGGCTAATTTAGGAACCTCTTTGCTCTGGTCAGTTCTCATTATCTCTTTCTCCCTGCCCTGTCTCACTTCCACTCAAACCTCTTTTCACAGACCTTCACAGTAGTTTCTCAGTTTTCCTCCTACACACACACAGCTCCAGGTGGCAGATATCAGATGTGATTCCCACACACAAGCTCTAAGACCTTAGGTTCTGATCAGAAACCTCTAATTTGCACTCGGGGCTTGTGCCCTGACGCTTATTATAACAGCAATACCTGCGTTTGTCACAAACACTGCGCTGCAATAATACTTGCACATCGAGCTTTTGCCCACAGGTCATTCCCGTGTTCCCTGGGGAGACAGGGCAGCCAGAGCTGTCCCTGTGCCCAGGGGACAGCCACTGTCACCTCATGCAGCGTGCCAGCCTCTCGATGCACCAAAGGCTCCCCGAAATTGCCCGCAAAGGCAGGCTATTCTGTTTGTTACAGAGAACTTTAAATCCCTACAGATTGTTTCCAGTCCAGACTTACTGCAGTACCAGCTGAAGTCTCATAAATCTCATAAGTCTCATGAACTAATTCATCTCATTCATCTCTTCTATATAAACTCTGTTTTACAAAATATCAGTCTTTTCTAGTTCTCTTCTTGCACAATCTAATTAAGCACTGTGCCTACTTACACTTGTTTTACTGCTTTGCAAAAAGGCTGTGCTAGTCACAGCCGAAACTCTGATATGCCCACAGACACACGCACCCCCACCTCCCCTTTATCTCAAATTCACTAGAGCCAAGGCTTGAATTGCTGTGAGGGGGAGAATTCTTGGAATTCCTTTAACTCGCTTTATCGTAGTTAAGCATAAATCACCGTACTATAGTTCTCCTATGTAAAATGCTACTCTTGTTGCAAACAAAATCTTAAAATCTCCACAAACACTACTATACAATCTGAGAATCAAATTACCACAATGCAGTGGAAGAAAATCACCACACAAAACCACTGGGAAAGGGCATATCTCTCAAAGTGCTCACTTTTCTCAACACAACACAGCATACCATAATTCGGCATTTACTCACATCAATTTTCCTGGACACAATCAGAATAACAGCACACAGTCTAGAGAACAAGTCCAAACATCCAAGGCAAAGGAACTCTCTGAGCTCATACTCACGGTTAGAATGTACCAAATCTACACAAATCACTACATTTAAACACAATCACTGTCGTTCCTCCACTTGCTTCTCTGTGGGGGCACTTCTCTCCCTGCCCCCACAGCCTGCTGCAGCCGGCACCTCAGGCCTCACTCGGCTGCTTCAAACACGGGTAGTACTGACCCCCCCCCCCCCCCCCCCCCCCGCACTGTAGGGCCCTGTAGATCTACTCTCTTTTATATACCATACACTTATACACTTGCACAATTAGAAACACAGTGCACTGACCACACAATGCATTGACCATACAGCGACACAGTGTCCGGACATCACACACACACACAAACAAAACACACACGGGCTCAGCAGTTCTGCTCTATCAGAACGATGAACCCCCAACACACACATACACAGGTTCACCCAGCTCACCCCAGAGCTGCTGGCGGTTCCGCTCTATCAGAACGATGAACCCCATCTCAAATACAGCTGCTCCATCAGCTGAACCCAGACGTCTCTGGGTGGTTTACTCCCTTGCTCTCCTTTCCCTCCCCCAGGGGCCCCTCAGTACATACCGTATCTTCCTCCGCAGGCCAGCAGGTCCTTGTCTGTCCTCGCAGGTGGCAAGTTGAGACGAGTGGAGCCCCACCAGGAAAAAAAATCCTAGGGCGCGCCTTGGAGATACGTCTATCCCCCCTGCCCCTGTAGGGACAGAGAACTTCCAGCTGGCTCGCCATAATGTTTTGCAGAGAAGAAGAAACCTCACAACTTTGTAAAAGTTGTAAAGCCTGCTATGCTTTTATTACGACGCGCGCCGGACACAAGTCCCCCAAAAAGGCATGCGTACCCCTGAAGACCTCGGGTCTTCTTTTATCCCCCTTCCAAATGCATATGCATACAGTTTCACAATAAGTTCATACATATTCATTCTGCGTGACATTTAGCACCAGTTCTTCTTTATCAAAGGAATTTCTAAGTCGGGGGCAAATCGACCTTGTGGTCTTTTCTGTTTTTCTTTCTCTGTCTCCTTGCTGTCTCAGCATGCGAGTTTTTCCTTCAGCTTTGGCCTCACAGACTTTTCACCTTTCTTAGACACTTCACCTAATCTTTACTCTGTCTCACCTTTATCATGGTATACCATGATAACTTATCCTTTGGGGCTCAGTAATCTAAAGATTTATGGAATTTCTTATGGATACGCCTTAGTTACCCTTAATGATCCCTTTTTGCTCTAAAAATAAAAATTACATCAGGTTAGTTATAATTTCATGTATGAATTTCTTAAAAAGAAGCACCATAAGACTGCAGGACAAAGTCACTTCCCAGTTGTCCTTTTCAGTTATGTTTCAAGCTTCCAGAACAATAGTTGTATTGAAAAACATATGTATTCTAAATTCCCCTTCCTGGAGTGCTATGGTCAAGAATTCCAATGCCTAAAATGATTCCTAATTATTTTTACCTTTGTATTAGATATTACACACAAAGAAGGGCAGTCTTCTATTCAGAAAGGTCAGTTTCATTATAAAGAAAACCACCAAAGCATAGTATACGGACTTATGATCCTATATATTCAGAAAAAAAGGATGAGAATCTATGTTTTGGTGTTCTGTAGCCATCCATATGGACAACATTTCAATCTGCCAAGGTATGTGGCCAAAATGTAGAGGGGCACCTATTCCCAGAGCCTGCAGGGACAGAGGCGCAGGGCAGGGACACCGTGGGACAGCCTGGGCTGCACAGGGCACAGGGATGGGCAGCAGCTGCAAGACAGCCCTGCCAGAGCCAACTTGGGCAGTACTTTGGCTATGGCTGCTGGCCCTGGGCCTGAGGCAGGAGCAGGAGACAAGTGACCCTTGCAGGCCTGGGGCCTCATTGCCTCCTTGTCCCTGCTCAGCAGCCTGGCAGGGCCCACCCCATGCTCCTGCCCTTGCCATTGCACATCCCCACATGCCGGTGCCCATCCCGGGAAGAGCCCTGAGCAAGGAGGGAGGGACAGCATCTGCCTGGCCAGGGGCTGGGGCTCAGGCGTTGGCCATTGGCATTCCTCAAACACATCCAGGTGTGCTCAGCACCAGAGACACCTTTGCCTTGTTTGTCCTCAGCTGTCATCACTGCCTCCAGCGTTCTGCTCTGACTGGAACCTGGGGACACTTTCTCAGTCGGGTCTCTCAGTGAGACCCATTAAAACTTCAAGAAACTTCAGAGTTCCAATTTAATTTTGAGTTCTTGAGAAGTTTTATGAACACCCTCTTAGGCACTGAGTCTGATGTAAACAACACCAAATCCCCTAGAGGCTCATTAAAGTCCTTGTGCTGTGTCTGTGCTGCTGAGCTTTAAAGGAGCAGCTCTTCCCAGGGCCAGCTCCTCTCCCAGTCCAGCAGGGCTGAGGGCTCTGCCTGTAGGCACTGAGGGGACAGGAGCCAGACAGAGACAGGCTGAAGGCAATCAGGATTAGGAAGACATTGAGCTGAGACTTCACTTGGGGAAACATCTCCACAATCCTCTACGTGGTGAGTTTTCTGTGGCAGAGGAGGAGGAGGAGGAGGATGTGTTGCAGAGCGGGGCTGCCAGGGGCACCATCAGAGGGACAGGGCAGGACGGCTCCTGCTGCCAGGGACGGCTGCAGGGGGGGAAGCTGGGGCTGCAGCCAGGGCTGCTCTGAGATGCAGCTCATGCCCAGCTCATTTCTGAGGGGACTTTTCATGAACTCATTTAGGGCAGGAGTTTCCTGCTTGGGTCTCTGCTTTCCAGAATCTGTGCTCCCATTTTTGCCTGGCTCAGTTTGGAGGCAATAGAAACTCAGCTGTGCAGGGCACAGCAGGGGCTGAGACTCCTAAACCATCACAGTGAGGATTCCTGGGAACCTCAGCAAGTGTCTGCACCTGCCCAGCCTCCAGATCCATGCAGCATCACCTTTCCATGGTGCCCAGGCTGGGGGAGCTGTTCTTTAATCCCTGCAGGGCCGAGCAGCTGCAGGGCAGAGCTGGCCCAGGGGCTGGGCTGGGCTCTGGCAGCTCTGGCAGAGAAGGAGCCTGGGGCCACAGGAGCAGCTGGGGCTGGGACAGCTCCAGCAGCAGAGCTGTGGGCAGGGAGGGAGGGCAGCAGTGCTGCGGGAAGCTCTGATGCAGGGCAGATGTGGCACCTGCCAGGCCTGCCCTGCAGGGCAGACACTGCCCTGAGCAGCACAGCTCTTGTGTCCCCTCGCAGCCAGCACAGCCCTCAGCCTGGGGGCTCAGGGCCCTCAGTCCCTCCTGGGCGGGCAGAGCAGCCCCAGAGATGAAGGGCATCTCTGCGGCCATGTGCCCATTCCCTACTGACCAGGGCCTGAGGGCCACTGTCCTGCCCTGCTGCTGCCTGGCAGGGGCTGGGCAGGGCTGGCCAGGGAACGGCTTTTCCTCAGGCCCGGCTCTCTCTCCTTGCCTTGCCCAGGTGCTACTGGCATTGCTGAGGGGCTCTGTGCAATGACAGTTCCAGCAGCAGGGCCAGGCCCAGCCCTTGGGCTCCTCCTGTGCAGGCTGAGCACAGCAATGGGGTGTCCCAGCTCCCTGTGCCCAGGGAGCTCTGGGCAGGGCAGCCTGGGAGGCTGGCAGTGACTCTCCTGACTCTGGGAAAGGCAGGAGCCACTTTGTGTGCCAGGGATCCCTCTGCTCTCAGCTGTGTCTCCTGGCTGTCCAGGGTAACAGAGGAGTGGATCTCAGAAAGGTGCAAGTCCAGGGCAGCTGGAACAGGAGAGAGGGTCAGAGCAGCTCCCCTCATTGTGCACTAAGCCTCAGACAATCCTCCTGCCTCTCTGGACTCTGTTCTTCCACAGTGCCGCAGAATCTCGCCTTCTGCCTCTTGCATTCCCTGTCCCATCACCCAGGCAGCTCCTCTGCCATAGGAGAATATTCTTTATCCAAGTCCTAACACTAGGACTGGCCTCTGCCCTCACTGTTCTCCTGCACTGACTGGGAGTCAGGGCTGATTCCCAGGTGTCCTGCAGGTCAAGGTCCAGCTCCTCACACAACATTGGCCAGCAGCAATCGGGGCTCCAGCAACAAAGGTGAAGGAAGATCTCCTAGACATAGACAGGGGGAGGTGTTTAGTGGCAGGAAAGGGTCTATGAGAAATAACTTTGATTTTCTGTGAGAAATCTCCCCTCAATTACCACTCTAATTCCTTCTTCAAAAGGTTCCAATGTCTGGAGACAGCAAATGTCCAACAGCAGCTCCATCAGCCACTTCCTCCTGCTGGCATTGGCAGACACACGGCAGCTGCAGCTCCTGCACTTCTGCCTCTTGCTGGGCATCTCCCTGGCTGCCCTCCTGGGCAACGGCCTCATCATCAGCGCCGTAGCCTGTGGCCACCACCTGCACACACCCATGTTCTTCTTCCTGCTCAACCTGGCCCTCAGCGACCTGGGCTCTATCTGCACCACTGTCCCCAAAGCCATGCACAATTCCCTCTGGGACACCAGGGACATCTCCTACTCAGAATGTGCTGCTCAGGTGTTTCTGTTTGTCTTTTTCTTTTCAGCAGAGGTTTCCCTCCTGACCGTCATGTGCTACGACCGCTACGTGTCCATCTGCAAACCCCTGCACTACGGGACCCTCCTGGGCATCAGAGCTCGTGCCCACATGGCAGCAGCTGCCTGGGCCAGTGGCTTTCTCATTGCTGTGCTGCACACAGCCAATACATTTTCCCTGCCCCTGTGCCATGGCAATGCCTTGGGCCAGTTCTTCTGTGAAATGCCCCACATCCTCAAGCTCTCCTGCTCCAAGTCTTACCTCAGGAAAATTGGGCTCATTATGGTTACTGCCAGTTTATCATTGTGTTGTTTTGTGTTCATGGTTTTCTCCTATGTTCAGATCTTCAGAGCTGTGCTGAGGATCCCCTCTGAGCAAGGACGGCACAAAGCCTTTTCTACCTGCCTCCCTCACCTGTCTGTGGGCTCCCTGTTTTTCAGTACTGGCACATTTGCCTACTTGAAGCCGCCCTCCATCTCCTCTCCTTCCCTGGATCTTGCCCTGTCAGTTCTGTACTCGGTGGTGCCTCCAGCCCTGAACCCCCTCATCTACAGCCTGAGGAACCAGGAGCTCAAGGCTGCAGTGTGGATACTGATGACTGGATGGTTTAAGAAACCCTAAACTGCTGGTCATGTTCTGCAATACGCTTGCAATTCAAGTTGTCTTTGATAGTAGTTAGGTTTGGTGCTTTATGTGTTGTCTTTTTCTTTTGTTTTAGTTTTTTAAGATTGTCCAGAAATAAATGCCATTGTTTGTGCCATTTCTATATTTGTTTCTTTCCACCTTTGCTGTGGTCATAGACTGTGTCAATGAGGTGCTGCACTCTCGGTGGCTTCAAGTGAACTAAAGTATCTCCCAGCAGTTTTCAAGGGAGATCCCCTTTTTTTCCTTCTCTGGAGCTGCAGCAGCAATGTCTGTGTGCAGAGCTGGGGGCAGATCAGCGCTGGCACAGCAGCTGTGCCCAGCTGCACTTGGTGTTGCCAGTGCTGCTGCCATGGCCCTGCCCCACTGCCCTGGTGGCCCTGGTGTTGCTGCAAGTCCTGAGTGCTCTCGGGGCCGGGCACAGTCCTGGGGGTGGCAGTGCCGGGGCTGCAGCAGGGACAGGCCATGGGCACTGCTGGGGCAGCGCTGACGCCTCAGGCCAGGGCCTGGGGGCTCCAGGCTCCCAGCCCAGGCTCTCTCAAGAACACGCCCAGGCCAATGCTCAGCACAGAAAACCCCCGTGAGCAGCGCCAGGCTGGCTGTGGGCAGGCTGGGGGCAAACAGCATGGCTGGGGCTCTGCAAGGGCCCTGGGGGAGATGGGAAGGAGCAGCAGAGCAGGGATTGATCCATCCCCAAAGTGCTGGACAGCCCAGGGCAGCGTCCCAGAGCGTCCTCATGGAGCTGCCAACAACAGCCCCCCTCTGCAGCTCTGGCCTCTCCCCCAGCTCACACAGGTGCCCCATCCTTGCAGGCACAGACACAGCAGCACCGGCTCAGCAGCCCCTGTTTGCATTGCACAGAGCAGGGGGAGCTCCCCCATGCTGTTGCTGTGGGGACATGAACCTGAGGGAGCACAAATGCCATCAGCCCCTGGGCCCAGCAAGGGCTGGGGGACACCAGGGAAACCACTCAGCTTTGTCCTGGCCTCTGCACTCAGCCAGAAAGTTTGCTCCCATCAGCTGGGAGTTTTCTGTCCCACTGCAGATGCTGTTGCTCAGAGCCAGGGCTGCCTGGCAGCCACCCCCAGACTGCCCCAAGCATTTCCTTTCCTTCAACTGTGCTTTCGTTCTTTTTTCCTGATCCAGATTTCTTCCTCTTGCCCAGCCCTGTTCCCTCCCCTGCAAACAGCCCATCCCTGGTTGCCCTTTCCTCTCTGGCCCCACTCCCCATTGCGGTTCCTGACTTGGCACCATGGGAAGCTCCCTTGGGCAGCAAGATCATCCTACAAGTGCTGCAGGAATTGTCTGCAGGCTCCTGCAGTGCCTGGTGCTGTTCCCTTGCCAGAGGCACCCCAGGCCAGGGGGGCACATCTGGGCTGCTGTGTCTGGCTCTGGGGCTCCCTGTTCTGGGCAACGAGGAGGAGCTGCAGAGGCTCTGCAGGACTGACAGGATGGGCTTTGGGGCTGGCAGGAGAAGCTGAGTGACCTGGGCTGCTGGAGCTTCTGAAGAGGAGGCCCAGGGCTCCTCCTGCAACTGCTCCAAGGGTGGTTTCAGAGAATCACAGAATCAACAAGGTCTTAAAAGACCTTGGAGATCATCAAGTCCAATCTGTGCCCTGATACCACCTTGTGTCCCCTGAGCCTCCTCTTCTCCAGGATAAACAACCTGAGCTCCCTCAGCCACTCATCACAGGACTTGTGTTGCAGACCCCTCACCAGCCTTGTTGCCCTTCTCTTGACACACTCCAGCCCCTCCATGTCCTTCCTAAACTGGGGGCCCAGAACTGGACACAGCACTCAAGGTGCTGCCCAAGCAGTGCTGAGCACAGGGGAAGAATCACTGCCCTGGTCCTGCTGGCCACACCATTCCTGATCCATAGGAGTGTCAGGAGTCTGATGAGAGAAATGGTCGGAAGGGAGTGGGGATAAGGTCTAATTGATTGTCAGCCATGAAGGGTCTTGATTTTCATATATGTTCAAACTGCATTAAAAGGTGCAGGGAGTCAAAATCAATTGCGCATTGCTGAAAATCTATCTATAAACAGGAAAAAAAAAACAGGACAAAACAATTTTTTCCGTCTTGTTTTCAATACCATATATTGACTTTCAATATACTTCTGGAATGTGCATAATTAACCATAAGAGAATTGAAAACAAATTATTCCTAGGGACTTTTCATGTTCAGGTGTTTTGAACAAATATTTATGTGCTTTTCTCACTGAATTCCTGAATTTAAGAGCTCAAGAAAGAAGCGGCCACTGGAGTAATTAAATTCATCAGCAACCTCCAAGTGGCTGAGGATCCATCCCCATCAGAGCAGAAATGAACAGAAATGGGCACAGCTTTGTGGCTGCCCCAGCTTTGGCATGGGCCCTGGGCCTGGAACAGGAGCAGCTCTTGAGGGCCCCAGGGCCGGGGCTCTTGTGCTGCCCTGAGCAGATGGGATGGCAGCAGGGGCTGCAGAGCTCTCAGCACCTCAGCCCGAGGGGAGCAGGGCAGCCTTGGCCAAGCACCTTCTCCCATGGTGGGGCTGAGTCCTGTGGCAGCTGCAGCTGCTGCTGTGCCCTTGCCAGGGGCTGAGGCCGTGGGGCAGTGCCCAGAGCAGCCTGGCCTGAGCAGAGCTGTGGGGCCAGAGCCAGCTCGGCTGGGCTGGGGAGAGGTCAGCCAGAAAAGGAGGGAAGTGAAAGAAAAATGAATGAGTGGGGACCCCGGGAGGGTGTGACCCAGGGGGAAGGAGGGGATCCCTGGTCCAGGCACCTGTAGGAAGGGATTTACTCAGTAGGGAGACTGAGAAAGAGAGTGAATGAATAGGTTCAATTTCCTTGGAGGGGTTGGTAGCAGGCAATTTTGTATGTGATGAGGTGGTGAGAGGACGGGGCTAATAGATTGAGAAAGAGGGAGAGATAGGAGTGGAACAAGTAGATTGCAGAGGGAGAGATAGGAGTGGAACAGGTAGATTGAAAAGGCAGTGTGACAGAGTAATAAGTGAGGAAGTTGAGTCACGAGGTGAGTGTGGGAAACGAAGACTCTCCTGGTACCGGGGATTTTTTTAGTTTGTTGCCGCCAGAAATGGGTCAGGGAAAGGCTAAGTTCCTTGACCCAGGGGCTGCGGATTGTGTGAAAAATTCGCAGTGGTTTGAGGGATCTGGGAACCGTGAGGGGGGTTCTCAGGGGGGGAGCATTCCTCAGGACAGCCCACTGGGGATGATAATACAGTTTTGGGATGAATGGGAATCCCGAAGGGAAGAAAATCAAGAAATTCAGAGGGCAGTGCCTAAGGGACATAATATAGGAAAAGCTTTGAGTGAGCATCAGAAAAAATATGAGTCGCCATTAGAATGGTTAAAAAGATTAAAAAGAGACTTGCAATTATATTCAGGTATAGATACTGATACTGCAGTAGGGCAGGTTCTGTTAAAAATTCAGTTTGTGACCAGGTCTTGCAGTGACATCAGGAAAAATCTGGAAAAATTAGAAGACTGGCAGGACAGGGGACTTCAAGAGTTACTGAGAGAAGCACAAAGGGTGTATGTGAACAGAGATGAGGAAAAGCAGAAAGCAGATGCCAGAATTTTGGTGGCAGCAGTTCATGAAATGCAGGCAGCTTTGAATACAGAAAAATCTGCAGGGAAAAACAAACAGCCGATGTCAGGATCTATTTTTAGGAACACAGGACCTGTGCATTTTTCCCGCCACAAGAAAAGACACTTAAAAAATTCTTGACTCACTTTGAATGGTGCGGGACACACCTGTTTTTATTGTCATAAAAAGGGGCAACTGCAAAAAAATTGCAGAAAGAAACAGCAAGATGAGAAAACTACTCAGGAGAATCAGAGAGGTCAGGAGTTTTGTTTAATGAAGAGGACCAAAATACAACCAAAAGAGCCCTTGATAATAAAGCTAAAAATAGGTCCTCAGAGTGAAGAAGTTATATTTTTAGTCAATACAGGAGTTTCTTGGTTGACAGTGACAAAATTACCCCAGGGAGATAAGTCGTGAGTGAGTTTCAGTAATTGGAATTATGGGAGAGGCTTTCCCTGTAATAAAAGGAGTGTAAATTGAAACAGATGACAAATTTGGAGTAAATGATTTATTGTTGATACCAGAGGCCGAGAATAATTTGTTAGGCAGAGATTTAATAATAGCCTTAAATTTGCGGATAAAACCCTGTGAAGGAAAACTTAAAATTTATTCTTTAACTGAAGAAGATAATCTAGAAATTAATGACACGGGTTGGCATTAAGGTGAAGTGGGAAAAAGTTTAGGGTAAAGGAGTCTGGTCCCCTTAGTCCCTCCTGGTCAGCACAAGCCTGTGAATTTTATGCATTACTTTGTGCATTATTAATACTAAAAGGGCAAGAAGGGACTATTTATACAGACTCCAAATATGCTTTTAGTGTAGTACATACTTTTAGAAAAATTTGGAAGGAAAGAAGACTTATAAACACTCAAGGGAAAGGGTTAGTAAACGGGGAATTAATAATTCAGATACTTGAAGCTTTAAAAGGCTCAAAGAAAATAGCAGTAGTTCATGTAAAGGGACACCAGAGAGGGAGGGATATTAGAGTCCGAGAAATAATTTGACTGATGAAGAAGCAAAAGAAGAACGACCTTAAGAAAGGGAGATACTGAAATCATCACCTAACAAAAAATAGAAATTCAGCAAGAGACACTTTCCCTTCCACTAGAAGAACTGGCAGCTATAACGAAATTAGGAGTAACATTTAAGGAGGGAAAGTGAGTTTTTCCTGATGGCAAGATTATGATGCCAAAACCAGTGGCACATTAGATCTTAGATAACTTGCATAGACAGACACACTGGGGAACAAGAACCTTTTGTGATCATTTTTTAAAATTTATGGGTGTATAAGGATATTTGAAATTGGAGAGCAAATTACCCAGGGGTGTCTTACCTGTCAAAAGGTAAATAAGAAAGCGTTAAGAAGCCCTCCCTCTGGAGGATGCAAAACAGCCTTCAGGCTATTTGAAAAGATCCAGGTTGATTTTATATAATTGCCTAAAGTGGGTTGGTGGAAATATTTGTTAGTTATAATAGATCGACTAACTCAGGGGGTTGAAGCATTTCCAGCAGCTCAGGCTACAGTTCAAACAGTAACTAAAATACTGTTAGAACATGTAATTCCAATAATATGATAATATGGTAGTGTTAGCATTCAAAAACACATAATCACGGGGGATTATATGCGGTGCTTTTCATTGAAGAGCTCTGGGAATCAGGGTATATTCAACCCAAATCTGATTCCGACCATACATCCAAAATGATCATGTTTTATACTCTATCGTTACATAACTTTCATGTTAATTATTAAACTTATATTGTTCTATTGTATCCATAAATTTAACCCCTCTCTGAATTTCCAACATAGTTTCTCATTATTCTTCCCATGGTTATATAATAATTACATTTAATTACTAAACAATCATCACATCTAACAATTATATAATTTATCATACTGCTTACGCAGGTGCAGTTGATCTGGGAAAGCACAAAGCCTAACATTTTAGATTCTATCTTTAACTTTTTCCAGGGCTCCACTGTCAGTAGGATTTAAGTTGCTTTTATTAACCCTGATTTATTAAGAATGAACTAGGCACTCTGGAGTGGCTGTGGACTGCAATTCCCTTGAGCTCAGACGCAGAAGAACACCGGTGGAAAAGAATAAAAAGACTTTCTGAATCAGTGGGAATGGCCTAAAAGGATCAAAGATCTCCTCCAGGGTCACCCACCAGCAACATTATTAGAATTGATTACAGAATTGCAATTTCAGAAACTGAGATTGATAACACCTGTTGTTAAAAGAGCTCAGAGCCAAGTAAAATGTTGGGAGTGCGGTAAACATGGTTTTTAAGGTGTCATCCCTGGATATGTATTGTTTGCACACTTTGCTTTAACTCATGCTGGAAAGTAAGAGGGAAGAGAAGGAGAGACAATTGATTTGCTTGTTTTGCTATGGTTATGTATTTAGCCGGCTAACTACAGAACACATTGCTAGTGATTTTTTGTGGGATGCCTTTGAGACTGGGAGATAGGACCCTTTCAGCAGTAATTAGATTAATAGAGAACCCTCATCAATTGGTTTTTACTATATTGGCTATAGCACAAATAAGAGAACGAGCAATTCATAACATTATAACCAGCGTCTCATAATTGATAGTCATTGTAGAGAAGAAGTCTATATACCACAACATAGGTGCATTCCAAGGGCACATTGGGACCACGAGTGTGCCTATTGGAGGCGGCGACTTAATGAACTCCTTGCCCTGGAAGCAGAAAATAATTAGAAAAATCTTATTGTGGTTGGCACATCCCTGAAATTTTGGAAAATACAGGTTTATGGTATTCCGGCCTAATCTTTTCCCTTTTCTTTTTGTTTTAATTATTTCTTCTTAACCAGTTAGAACTGGGAAATGGCATTTAAAAGGAGACAAACAAACTCTGTGGGGCTATGGGTGCCAAGGAAACTAAAAGCACCAGTGACTAAATCCCAGGATATTACCTTTGCTACCGAGAAGTCTGGTATCTCGGCCCTTGGTTGCAACCCAAGGGGCCTTGAGAAAGGTAGAAAGGTAGATTTTCTGAGGATTATTTTTGCTGTGATCATTCTGGTACCCTTGGCGGTTGGCCAAAGCCAGAAGGCCACACTGAACAGAGTTTCGGCAATGAAAAAACAATCAGGGCAAAACCCAAGTCCCGGCAGTTTCAACATTTGTGACTGTTGCAATCACTCTGTGTGGATTAAGGACAAGATGGAATCTGTGTTTGTGACACACCCATATGTTATTCTGCCTGCTACAATCGCAGCAGTTTTACAGATGTTTGTATTAAGGAAGGAAAGATGTATTGGTAAGGGAAAAATTTGGGATATTATGGACGAGCTCCTTATCCCCATGGTAATCAGACTGGCCCTCAATACAAAAAGTTCTTTTGTTTTGAAAGAAATTATAATGGAGATGATCCAAGTATAGGAATAGGAGGCCCGGCACTAAGAGAAAAATTAAAAGAGAAAATAAAGGAAGAAAAGAAAAAAAAGGGGAATAGAGAAAAGAACAGGAGAAAAGGGTCAAAAGAATTAGCTGAATTGTATAAACAGCTAAAACAGCACTGCAAAGATTGGGATCTGCCAGCCTTGAATAAGAATCTGTAGGATTGATGCAAAGGATTGCTACAGAATTGGAATTATCAAAATGTTGGATTTGTGGAGGTCTAAAAATGGCTGAAAGATGGCTGTGGAAAGGTGAGAGCTTAGCTCCAGAGCAATTTCTAAAGTGGAATCACACCCAAATTTCTGAAACATTGAAGAGACCTGAAGGATGGATTTTAAGCCATCAAGTAATTGGAATCATTTGTATAACTCGAGAAGGAAGGAAATTTAATAAAGTAGTAGGGCATAGTCCTTATAAATTCATATTAGTGGTTAATATGGATAATCCTTCAAAATTTTGGTGACCTGAAAACCCAATTGGATATTGGGGACCAATAAAAGGAATAAATTGTGAATAAGATGAACAGATTAATTTATGCTAGTAAAAAACTCCTGGAGCTCACCCCTACCAATCCATTGACAGCCTGAGGTCTTATTGAGAACAACTGGAGAAAACTGATAAGAAGTGGAAAGCCTCAGATAAGATATATTAGATTTGTGGGCAACGAGCATACAGTGAGTTACCTCAAAAATGGAGAGGAACCTGTACTTTGGGAATAATACAACCCTCCTTCTTTGTTCTACTGAGGTCTAGGAGCAATGTGCTAGGAACTCCACTGTATGAAACCCTGCAGTGGAATAAAGGAGATTTGAATTTAAATTTTCCAATAGCAGGAGGGAATCAAAAATGGGGAGAGGACGAATGGTCTGCAGAACAAATTATAGCATATTATGACCCAGCTCAGGATGGGCTCAGGATGGATCATGGGGATATAGGACCCCAATTTACCTATTGAATAGATTAATAAGGCTCCAAGCAGTAGTGGAGATGGTGTCAAATCACACCTCCGGTGCCTTAAAAATGTTGGCCAGGCAGTATACACAAATGTGGGCATTTGTGTACCAAAACATGATCGCCCTAGACTATCTGTTGGCAGAAGAAGGAGGAGTTTGTGGGAGATTTAATGAATTGAGGTGCTGTGTAGAAATTGATGATTATGGGGAAGCTATCACAGAACTTGCAGAAGAAATTAAGAGGGTGGCTCATGTGCTGGTACAAAAGTGGAATTCAATTTTGAAAGCAGATTGGTGGGATAACCTCTTTGGAGGTGTTTGGTGGAAAAAGTTAGGGTTCATGTTGTTGTGTTCAGTTCTGGGACTTCTGTTTCTGCCTTGTATGATTCCAGGTTTTATTAGGTTAATTCATTCAGTGATTCAGGGGGTGCATATTACAACTATGTCTCAAGATTCAGAATCCCCAGAAAAAGGAAAACCAAAATCTATAATGGTCCTAACAGCTAAATCAACCCAGGTAAAAGAACAAGGACCTAGAGAGATTGAAATGTTAACTTAATTTGAAAAAGAGTTTGAAAAATTAGACCCAGCAGCAGAAATGCTGGAAAAGATTGAAGCTGAAAGGAGACAACGAGAGAATCAAAATTTTGAAGAATATAAAGGTTATCAGGGCACAGCCTTTTAAATACAGCACAAATCAATGATCAAAAAGAGAAATGGGGGATTTGTGGTAAATAGGTATGAATTCATGCTGATAAAAATTGAAACAGTAATCAATATTGATACAGTAACTAATATCTGGAAAATAATAAAATAAGTTAAAAATAGTAATGCCAAAGAAGAGAGGGAGAGGAGGGCCTCCACCCCCCCTTTCCAGCAGATGTTTTTTTCAAGGACCACAGGAAAGAAGCTGAAGATACAGTTGCTAAAAATGACCAAGAACCTGGTTCGGTCCCAGAAAATGCTAATTATAAGGGATTTACTGCCTTCATATGTAGATGCAGTGATACGTTAGTCTTGGCTTACATTGTACTGGCTTGGTGCGCATGTGTAACCCAAATGTGAATGTGAAAGGACAACAAAGAAGACTACAGGGCCTTCATCAGCAACGACCCCCAAAGACTTGTGCAACCACCAAACCGAGTGGTGGCGCATGCGTGGTAAAGGTGGTAATGAAGGCGGAGACAGAAAAGTGACGAACCGAAAATAGGAGGAGATGGACTTGACACATGGCATATAAGGGGTGACTTTTACTTGGCAAGCTTGTACGTGAAGTGGCAAGGGTCATTGAACTCTGCTCTCCGTACCCCGTGGTTGTTTTTGCTTATGCGCTATTATTGGAACCAAATTATCCCTTATTTTAATCAAATTATATTGTATCCAATTTTGTATTTGTCATCTTAATTATTTCATTAAAATTGTTATTACTTTTAATATTGTTTGGGGTTTTTTTAATGATGGGATAATTGGGAAAACATAACACTGCCATGGTATTTTCTGAAAAATCCCTTTGCCAGGAGTTTTCTCCTGAGAGGCTGAGAAGCCTCAGAGGAAAAGAAAAACAATAATTATCTGCTGCTGTGGAATGCAACAGGTGCATCTTTGATTGGTCCATGTTGGTTGTTTCTAATTAATGGCCAATCACAGTCAGCTGGCTCGGACTCTCTGAGAGTCACAAGCTTTTGTTATCATTCTTTTCTATTCCTTGCTGGCCTTCTAATGAAATCCTCTCTTCTATTCTTTGAGTATAGTTTTAATACATCATTTTCTTTTAATATATTATAAAATAATAAATCAGCCTTCTGAAACATGGAGTCAAGATTCTCATCTTCTCCCTTGTCCTGGGGCCCCTGCAAACACCACCACACTTTGGCTCTGAGCCCAATGGGCAGAGGGAACAAGGGCGGTGCAAAGGCAGGACAAAAGGGCAACAACCAACTGGGATTCAGGGGAGGATCTGCAAGGAACCGGAACCAATGGGAAAGCGGGAGTGGGGAACATTCTGGAACTGGGGAGGAGAACCAGGATGATGTAACTTGGGTCACCAACATATAACGGACATGATGCCAGCAGGACACACACCAGGGGACAATGTCACCACACCTGTGGGGACACTGCCACCAGGACGCCTCCAGTGACACCAGCATGGCCCTACATGGCCCCTGCGGGTGAGACTGACCCTTGCCCTGTCCCCAGGGGCGGTTGGGGTCTCCTGAGCGCAGTGGCCCTGGGACACCCTGGTGGCTGTCACTCACTCCTGGGCCACTTGTCACCAGCAAACAAGCTCCCAACCTGCCCTGCTGGGGGGTGACATTCGGTTGGGACACCACAATGGTAGCAGGGGGAACGTGGTGGCAGGAACTGCATCAAGCAGCGCCATGGCTGAGATGAAGGTGCTGGTGGCACTGTGGTGGCACAGGTGGTGGCACTGATGCTGTCCCAGTTCATGTCCCCATCCATGTACATGTCTTCCCATGTCACCATCCATGGCTGTGTCCCCCCATGTCCCTGTCCATGGCCATTTCCAACCCAGGTCCCCACCAAAGGCTGTGTCCCCACACGTGCCCATCCAATCACGTTCAATGTCTTGATTTTTACCCCAATTTCAGGGCTTTCAAAGGGATGAACAGAAACCTTTGTGTTTGAAGGCCAAAACAAAAGGATTTCTGTGTCCCTGCCAGAAGAGCATCCACGTGCTTGGGTGGGTGGGAAGAACCTTTTTTGGAGGGGTTTCTACCCAACTGTCTCCAAAATCATGGGTTTTGCCCCAATCCGACCTGATTTGGTTGTGGAAGATGCCTGTGGGGCAGAGAGAATTAAAATGATGGATTTATGTTGGAGAAGACCTCCAAGGCCATCCAGTGTTACTTGATGCCACCAAAAGACGCAAAAAGTGAGATTTTTCTGGGGTCAGAAGTTAACAAATCTGCTCGATGTCGCTATAAGACACAAAACAACAGGAGCGCACATACCACTGTTGTCAAGGTGAAAAAAGGAAAGTTTATTTTCTGACTCCAACATTTATAGTTTTCCAAAAGTGACAGTGGATCAGAGGGGGAAAGTCCCACCTCTCCAATGACTCTAGAAAAACCAACAGTCCATCAAATTTCTCCTCCTCCATCAAAGAATGCAAAACAATAAGTTATTTACAGGAAGTGTGTGAGAAAGTTTGCTACAAGAATGTAAACATCAGAAAGCTTAGAAAATCTTAAAAAAATCAGGGCGACAGCTCTCCACAATGGATTTCTGATGCTGGTCTGTGGATGTGTCCAGGTGCTCATGGGGAGCCAGGAGCCATCCAGGTCTCTTCCTAACACAGATCACTGGCACCAGAGGTCACCAGGGCTCTGCCCACCGGGGTCACTGGGGATCATGCAGTGCTGATCCTCCAATGAGGGATGGAGCTGTGGAGCTGGAGCAGCACACAAAGCTCTTCCTGCCCTGGGGGCACTCCCACAGCTTCCCTCAGTGCTGGCTGCATTGGTGCTGGGTCAAGGCTGACCTCTGGGAGAAGCTCTTCCCACACTGGGGACACTCGTAGGGCCTCTCCCTGCTGTGGGGATGTGCTGGTGGGCAGTCAGGTGGGAGCTCGTCCTGAAGCTCTTCCCACACTCCCCACACCTGTAGGGCTGTTCCCCCATTGTTGAAAGCAAAGGGAGCCAACCCATCTTGTTGTTGATCAGCATCGACTCCGATTTATTGATCAAATCAGCCACTTTATATAACAGTGTTAATTAACTTCATGCATATTGCAAAATTCGAGCTCACGATAGGCTACAGAGAAAACTCTAACCCCTCCTTTTGTCTTACAACACCTGTGGTTTGTTCACTGAAAACAGGACCAGCGTTCTCACTGTGATATGAAAAGTTCTCGAAACCTTCATATCTGTTCCCAGAGCAGCTATCTGTTCCCAGAGAGCCCAAGGACAGAATGTTTTGCCTGTTATGGGAAGACTGTCTGAGAATCTTATTGTTTATAAAGTGGTGCTTGAGAGCCTAATTATTTACAAAATCAAGCCTGGGAACTGCTGCTTTACAGCTGCCCCCTACTTTCCCATCAGCTGTATATCTTCATGGCCTCTTTCTTTAAGCCATGCTTGAAGCAGGCTCTCCACACCCCATGTGGCTCTGCTGATGGGCAGTCACTTCATAGCTGGTCTTGAAGCTCTTCCCACACTGGGAACACTCATAGGGCCTCTCTCCAGTGTGGATGAGCCAGTGTCTGATGAGGGTGGAGTTCACCCTGAAGCTCTTCCTACAGTTGGGACAGCAGAAAGGCCTCTCCTCTGTGTTGAATGCGCTGGTGCTGGAAGAGATTGAAGGTGGTCTTAAACCTCTTCCTGCATTTATCACACTTGTACGGCCTCTCCCCTGTGTGAATCTTCTGGTGGCGGATCAGGCTGGAGTTGTAGGCAAAGCTCTTCCCACATTCCCCACACTCATAGGGTCGTTCCTTCGTGTGGCTGCTCTGGTGGATAATCAGGCTGGACCTCAAACTGAAGCTCTTCCCAAACCTGGGACACTCGTAGGGCCTCTCCCCGGAGTGGATGAGCTGGTGCCTGAGGAGGCTGTGCTTGTGCCTGAATCCCTTCCCACAGTGGGGGCAGTGGAAGGGCCTCTCCTCGGTGTGAGTGCGCTGGTGCAGGAGGAGGCTGGAGCTGCTCTGAAAGCTCTTGCTGCATTTGTCACACTCATAGGGCTTTTCCCCTGTGTGGCTCCTCTGGTAGAAAATCAGGCTGGATCTGGCTCTGAAGCTCTTCCCACACTCAGGACATCCGTAAGGCCGCTTCCCCGGGTGGATGTGCTGGTGGCGGATCAGGCTGGAGTTGTGGCTGAAGCTCTTCCCACACTGCCCACACTCGTAGGGCCGTTCCCCAGTGTGGATTCTATAATGGTAGGTCAGGTGGCATCTCTTGCTGAAGCTCTTCCCACATTCTGAGCATTTGTGGGGCTTCTCCCCATGGTGAAGCTGCTCAGGGACCCCCAGCTCCAAGCTCCAGCCGCCTCCCTGGCACAGAGTGGGTCTTTCCTCCTCAGATCCCTGTGATCCACGTTTGCAGCCCCTCCTTGTGTGGGATCTCTGGGACTTTTCCTCCCCATTGGATTCCTGTCCTGTGGAGCCGCTCAAAACAGCCTCTGCCAAGAGGTTCTGCCGTGGGGATTTGTCCGCCCTGGTCTCCATCCTCAGCTCCTTCCCTGGGGGAGGAAGGACAAGGAGAGGATGGGATTTGATCATCGACTGGACTTGATGATCTTATAGGTCTCTTCCAGTCTTGAACTTCTGTGATTCTGTGATTTGCCTCCGTGCCACAGGGAGGGGAAGGAGATCCCCCCCAGTGCATCCCTGGCTGCACAGCATCAGCAGTGGGGCTGTGCTGCAGCCGGGGGCCATGCTGGGCTGGGAGATGGAGCAGGAGAGAGCGGGAAAGGGGCACTGACTTCCTCCTCACCTGCCTGGGGGTCCTGGGGCATCTTCCTCCTCCTCGCAGCCTCCTCCTCCACCTGGTGAAGGTTTGGGAATGGGAAGTCCTGGTTTGGGGAGCAAAAGAAGTGCTGAGCGTGTTGGGTTTGATGGTCCCGGTGCCCAAGGGCAGCTGGAGAAGCCAGCGCCCCTTTCAGGCTCGGGGGGCCCGGACCCCGCTCATCCCCAGCCTCCCGCACCCCTCCTGGCTGCGGGGGGTCCCTCTGCACTGGGATCGCCCCTCTCCGGGGCTCTTCCTGCTCCTGGGCTCCCGCGTTTTCCCCCCGGCTCTCCCGGGGATCCCCAGAGCCGGGATCGCCCCCTCCCTGCCGGTACCGGGCCAGCGCCCCGGGGACCCCCCGAGATCCCTGCAGGGCCATTTCCGGCTCGGCTTTGGGCTCCTGCACGATCCAAACATCCCCGCCCCGCCAAAAAACACTCCCGGAGACCCCCCCGCCATGGGCTGGGGGCGACTCTCCCTCCCCGCTCACCTGCGGGCTCCGGAGGGGCGGAACCGGGGCAGCCGCGGCCCGAGCGGGGGAACCGCGTGGGGTTGGTGCTGCGGCTGCTCCTCCGCTGCTCCTCTTCCTCCTGCTCTGGCCCTCCTCTTCCTCTGCTTCCCGCTCCTCTCTTTCCCTTTTCCTTTCCTTTTCCTCTTCCTCTGTCCCTCCTCTCCCTCCCGCTCCTGCTGCTGCTGCTCCGCTCCCAGCCCGGCCCGGGCAGTGCCGGCACCCAAAAGCAGCCGCGCTCTGCCCTGGGGGGTTCCAAAGCGGCCCCGACCCGCGGGGCTGGGAGCGATACTGGGAGCACTGGGAGCGATGGTGAGAGCAGCGGGCAGGAACTGGGCGCGCTCTCCCTGCCGGTGCCGCTCTTACTGGGAGCGCTGGGAGGGAACTGGAGCGCTCTCCCTGCCAGTCTCGCTCTTACTGGGAACAAACAGCGCCCGGAGGCGGCCGCAGCCGGCGGGGGGCGGGGACGGAGTAAGGGGCGTGGTTATGCTAATCTGGGAGCATCGCGAGCTGCGATTGGTGGGTAGGAACAGCGCGGGGTTTGCACGGTCACGTGAGGGCCGGTGGGGGGCCTGAGCGATGGCGCCGGCGTCCGGTGAGAAGGGACAGGGACCGGGACAGGGAATGGGAATGGGGACAGGGATTGGGGAATGGGAATGGGGAATGGGGAATGGGGACAGGGAATGGGAATGGGAATGGGAATGGGGACAGGGATTGGGGAATGGGAATGGGGAATGGGGACTGGGAATGGGGACCGGGAATGGGGAATGGGGACAGGGAATGGGAATGGGAACCGGGAATGGGAATGGGGACTGGGAATGGGAATGGGGACAGGGAATGGGAATGGGGACCGGGAATGGGAATGGGAATGGGAATGGGGACCGGGAATGGGAATGGGGACAGTGACTGGGAATAGGGAGAGGGAATGGGTACAGGGACCAGGAACGGGACCGGGAATCGGGACAAGGCCGGGGACCTGGAATGGACTGGAAATACAGTACAGGGAGAGGAATGGGGTCCAGACTGGGCAGAGACCAGGACGCGAACGAGATAGGGGGGACATGGGAACGGGCTGGGTGAATGGGAGTGACAGCGGGAATGGGGCAGCCGCTCCAGGGGACACCAGGAAGCGGGACAGGGGCACACGGGGGCAGTTCCAGGGCAGGGGCTCCTTGATCAGCTGCCCCAGAACCTCTGCCAGGGTCTCCCAGCGCAGCCGGAGCTGCTCAGCCTGGAGTGCTCAAAGCCCTGAGCAACCCCCAAGTCCTTCCCAGGAACCCTCAGCTCCCTCGGACCCAGCATCCCCCACATCCCCTGGAACAGTCCCCCATGTCCCCATCCTTCTCTTAGTTCAACGCCTTTGTTTTCACCCAGGTTTTGGGTGTTTGGAAAGGATGAAGGGATCTGAAAAGAAAATCCAGGCCACGGAGAGCCAGGAGGATGTGGAGCCCCAGCCAGGTGTCTTCCCAGCAGGGATCACCGGCACCACGGATCACCGGGGCTCTGCCCACCGGGGTCACTGGGGGTCATCCAGCGCGGATCCTCCTCCGTTGTTTCTCCTGCTGCTCGGGGAGAGGAGTTGTTCCCCTCCTGTGCCCCTCCTGGGGACACTTCTCCATGAACTTCTCCAAGGTGAGTTCATCTCAGGGACAGCAGCTCTTCACAAACTGCTGCAGCTGCCTCACCCTCCATGGGCTCACAGGTCCTGCCAGGACCCTGATCCAGCGTGGGCTCCTCTCTGCAGGGTTTGCAGCTCCCTGTCAGGTCCCTGCTCCAGCACAGGTTTCTCATGGGCTCCCAGTCCCTACTCAGGCCTGCCCGGCTCCAGCACGGGCTCCTCCAGGTGCTGCAGGTGCATCTCTGCTCTCTGAGCCCTCCATGGGCTGCAGGGGCCCAGCTGCCTCCCCAAGGGCTGCCCAGGGAATCTCAGGACAATCAGCTCCAGCCCCTGGAGCAGCTCCTGCCCCTCCTGCTGCCCATCCTGCCCTGGGCTGTGCAGAGTTGTTCCTCTCAGTGTTCTCACCCTGCTCTTCCCTGCTCATACTCACACCTACACCACCACCCATTTCCTGAAATCTCTCACCCCAAAGGTGTCACCACCATTTCCAGCTGGCCCAGCTTTGGCCAGCGGCTGCTCCATCCTCGAGCCGGCTGGAATTGACTGTGGGACACAGAGGAGCAGCTGCTTCCAGCAGCCTCTCACAGAAGGCGCTCCTAGAGCTCCCCTTACCAAAACCTGGCCATGCAAACCAAGTATAGCATGGCAGGGTTTTTATTACCATTATTGATTCTTCTTATTGCTATTGTGACTGTTATTGCTATTAACATTAAACTATTATTTTTATTACTACTAACATTTTTTAGTATTTTTGACTCTATAAATAGTGGCTATAGTAGAACTCAAAACAAAAGTTCTTCATTGCAAGTAGAAGTTATAATTCTGTCAGCCTCTTGCCCTGTCCTGTGTCATTGCTGTGTGTGAAGCTGCTGCTGCCTGGGCTCCCTATTTCCTGGTTTGGGAAATTCCATGGCATTGCTCACATGTCAGAAAGAGAGGGCTCATTCCAATCAAATGGATTGCCTGAGCTCTTCTAGTCCCAGTGCTGGAAGCTTGTTTTCTAACCTTGTTGGCTTTCTCAGCTTCTGTCAACATTTGTGATTTTATAGCAGAATGTTCTGGGATGTGATTTTGCAAGATTCTCTAATCAGATTTCAGCTTTGCTCTTGGATTCCTGGATGGTGTGTCAGAGCTGAAGGCAGCAGTTTGGGTGGGAAGCCTTCAGTGGGAGCTGGGGTTGCCTCAGCAGTAGCTGGTTGTGCCCATGTGTGAAAAACACCAATCACTTGTTTTTAAAATTTTTAAAAGTTTAATAGTAATAAAATGGTTAAAAAGAATAGTGACACAATTAGAGTAATAACAATTTGGACAAATTGAATTAGGACAATCTGAGATAATAAAAGCAAAGAGTTATGGACATCCAGGTACCTTTTTCTGGGCAGCACGAGCCCGAAAAAGGACCCCTGTTAACAAAGGATTAACCCTTAACAACAATAGCCCGTTGCGTATTCATACACCTCATACATGATGCATAAATTCCATTCAAACACAGGATTCTGTCTGGTCAGTGTCAGCTTCTTCCTTCTAATCCTAACAGTGCCTTCGAGGCAGGAAGAAGTTCATTTCTTCTGATAAGAGAGCAATAAATTCTTTTTCTCTGAAAGATCTAGGTGTCCTGGAGCTGCTATCTCACTGCAAGTCCTTTCTTTTAAACAAAGCATCTTACATAGCATAGTTTCTATTTTAACAATTTTTATAACCTAAAACTATATTTAACTCAGTACTTAAGAAAATTAATTCAGCATTGCTTTCTAACACAACACATATAACATTCATTTTAATATTTGCAAAAAGCCAATCATAAAATACATGCATTTTTCACAATTCCCACTCTTATTCTTTGTAAATCATTTGGCTTGAGCAATATTTCTTATCTATTTGTATCTTCTGGCCTATGCTGGCAAAATAAAACAGGGGATTACACAAGGAAGAAATACAAAAACAATTGTAACACAAAATGAAAGATCTTAATTTCTTCTAATACATTACCTCACCAGCTAGATTTTAACATTGTTTTCTAATTTTTGGGTTGGTACCTGGGTTATTATATGCATATATATTTTTCTTCTTTGATTTCTTTTGCTTTTGCTAGAATGACTTTTCTGTGGTCATCAATTTTCAACAATCTGATATATTGAACTTCTCACAAACACCCCCTTCTTTGGCCAATAAATAGTCCAAAGCCAACCTATTTTGATACCCTACAGTTTTTGTTTGACTTAGCTGGCTTAATATTAGCTCTAATGCTTGGGCAGCCTTATTTGCTGCCATTTCTGTAACTGCTTGGAGTCTTGTAATACAATTCAACAGATGATTTGGAGTCAATACAGAGTTAGATTGCTGTGCTGGTTTTAGCTTTTCATTTATTATTTGTTTTTTTACCAAATCTTGAACCGTATCTTCAAGATTAAATTTAAAACAAATCCATCTCTCTCCTTTTCGACATTCAATTCCAAATTATTACCACTTTTTCTTAAATTTCTTGTAATCCAATAATTTACTCTGTTTTGCCTACAAGTTCTTAATTTGGATGGGTTATAGCAGTGGCTGTTGACATAGGTGTGTGTAATAAAAGAGGAACTTTGGTTTCTTTCTATGTGATGCTTTCTGTAGCATTTGTGACACAATCCTGCTGGTATCCCAAAAGGGAAAAGACAACAAATGAGTGCCAGAAACATAGGAATAACAGAGTTCCAGTATGGCTTATACTCCCACCTCCCATGCCTGTGAGGCTGCAACCCACAGCAGGTGTATTTGATCTTCTCGGTGGCGAAATACAGAGGCCAATAT
Source organism: Ammospiza nelsoni (assembly GCF_027579445.1). Taxonomy (NCBI): domain Eukaryota; kingdom Metazoa; phylum Chordata; class Aves; order Passeriformes; family Passerellidae; genus Ammospiza; species Ammospiza nelsoni. Next base: position 20,551,916 of record NC_080644.1, on the reverse strand, counting down.
GGTCTTGCCCTTTATTTTCTTGTCGCTTTGTCTTAACTAATTTCTAGGCAAATTGTTTTTGACGCCCTTTAACTGCGGTCTCTTACTGTTCCTCAGGTATCTCTCATTCAACAGGCACTAATAATTCCCATCCACAAAACAAAGTTATTGCTTTAACACTTTTTGCAATAAGAGCATAAATTTTGTGAACTACAATACTAATTACTCTCACAATATAAGCATTTACTTATAACCCAGCTAGCATGTCCAGTATTGGAATGAATCAAATAAAGTTTACTAATGGAAATGGTAATTCTCCTTCTCCCCTGTACAATTCTCAGGCTAAGGTCAGAATACAAAAACATTCTTGATCTTTCTATCTGAAGTATTCCTCCCCCAAGGAGATGTTTTATTCAGGCAGTGCTCAAAACCAGTGATATAAGCGTTATCTTATTTCTAAATTCAGTGTTATTCTTTGTACATTTCTTGGATCATTTGGGTTTTCTCAAACCATTACCACTCAGTCCCCATTGGAAAGTCAGTTCAGTATCACCCGGTTTAAATGTGATAGTCCGTTCCTCAAGTTTCTTCACAAGTCCTTTGATTCTGCTGGCATGAATTCACTCTCTTTCCGTGATTTTGATTGTTGCCTCAGTAGTACCTGGAAAGGACTTCTTAATAGCATAGTAATAAAAGAAAGATAATACTGCATTAACTTTTACTATTTGATTTCCTCCTAAACTTTCTGGGTTTAGCTAAAAGCTTTCTTTACAGCAGCGTCTTCTTCTTCAGGAAAAAAACCTTCTCATTAACAGCAAACAAAATACACAAAAGAAAAAAAAAAAAACAAAACAAAAAACTTCTTACTTAAGAAAAACAAACCACTTTGTGAGGTTTGGAGAGTCATCAATCTCTGCTTTGATTATATCTTTGAGTGCTAGCCCCTCTCCCCCTCTCTTCACAGCCTTGCTGTCAGTGCTGTTCTTGGCCCTTCCCCCAGTGCGGCCCCTTGGCTGCAGGGCCGGAGCCGGGGAGAGCAGCCCCGGGCATGGGGACCCTGGGGGCTGCCCTGGGTCTCTTTTGCCCTCTCTCTCTCTCTCTCTCTCTCTCTCTCTTTCTCTCTCTCTCTCGGCCCACTTACCGGGCCGATGCTGCCATCCTGGGCTCGGGACCCCGACAGTCTGGGAGCCCCCCTGGCACGGAGCCAGCCACTCCTGGCCGGCAAACCATCCTCTGCTATCAAATTGTGAAAAACGCCAGTCACTTGTTTTTAAAATTTTTAAAAGTTTAATAGTAATAAAATGGTTAAAAAGAATAGTGACACAATTAGAGTAATAACAATTTGGACAAATTGAATTAGGACAATATGAGATAATAAAAGCAAAGAGTTACGGACATCCAGGTACCTTTTTCTGGGCAGCATGAGCCCGAAAAAGGACACCCGTTCACAAAGGACTAACCCTTAAAAACAATAGCGCATTGCATATTCATACATGATGCATAAATTCCATTCAAACACAGGATTCTGTCTGGTCAGTGTTAACTTCTTCCCTCCAATCCTAACCGTGCCTTCCAGGCAGGAAGAAGTTTGTTTCTTCTGATAAGAGAGCAATAAATTCTTTTTCTCTGAAAGATCTAGGTGTCCTGCGGCTGCTATCTCGCTACAAGTCCTTTCTTTTAAACAAAGCATCTTACATAGCATAGTTTATATTTTAACAATTTTTATAACCTAAAACTATATTTAACGCAGTACTTAAGAAAATGAATTCAGCATTGCTTTCTAACACAACACATATAATATTGATTTTAATATTTGCAAAAAGCCAATCATAAAATACATGCCTTTTTCACACCATGTGAGCAGGAACACCAGAGATGCCGTGACCGGGATGTTGTGCCCATGTGAGCAGAGATAGCAGAGATGCCATGACCAGAATGTTGTTCCTGGCTGGAACCCTCAGTGCCCGGCTGGAGGGAGCTGCGCTGGAGCCGCAGGTTGTGCCGGGGGTGGGCAGGGGCCGCAGCCCTGGGCAGGGCCCGGCCATGGACACTGACCCTGGGCCGGGCAGACGCTCGGGGCCCGCTCCCAGCGGGGCCGTGCGGGAGCCGGAGCAGCGAGAGAGCCCGGGCCGAGCATCAGCCCCGGGGCGGGCATGGCTGGGAGGGGGCCCGGCCCGGGGGTCCCGCCGAGCCCCCCTTGTCCGGAGCCACGGCTGCGGCAGCACCGGGGGCAGCACCGGGAGCTTTGGGACGCGCAGGAGCCGCGGGCGGGCATTCCAAGGGCTCCTTCGGGCAGGATTTTGTCCCGGTGCGGGGCAATGCCCGGGCCTGGGCGGGCTGGGGCCGCTGCCGAGCGCCGCTGCTTTTGCCCGGAGGCCCCGGGCAGAGCTCTCTGCTCGGGGCTGGGAGAAACATGGTCACTCTCCTGGGAAAATTCAAAGAGTTTAATAAAGGTCAAGGGGAGCATGGAGCAAAGGTTATTACGGCTGAGTGCATCTTGGCACTGAATCAAGACCACCCTGTTATCTTCGGGATATCCCTTAAATACCTTTTCCTTCCATCAGCCTGTTGCATATTCATGGCCACTCCTGCATAGTAAACTTTTTTCCCAAACTAGTTTCCATATTCCAAGAACTGTTTAGCATGGCTCCTCCTCGGTTCCACCTTTTTAGAGCATGCACATGCCTTGGTTGTGGTTTTGGTCCTTTTTTTATCATCACCTTCAGTTTTGGCCACGGCCCACACTGCCTTCAGACAGTGAGTGCTGATGGCTGGCACATCTGTACCAGGTGTCTTCATCTCATGTTCATTGGATGTTATCCCATCCAAGCAGGCATTTTAACACAAGCATACTTATATCAGCTATTTCACTATTATGTCTAAGCTTATAATTAACAACAGAAATAAAAACTGTATCTTTATAACAAATGTTGTAGTACATTTTTATACTTTGTAATACTTGGAAGTAGTTTGTTTTGTATCCCCACATTTTTCCCAAATGGTTTATTCTAGACTGTACCCCCCTCCCTTTACCTGTCTAACCCCTTTCCCTTGCTGAGATCATCTCCAAATCCCCACCCTGCCTCTCTGTCAATCACTCAGCATCCCATCCCCTCCATCTAGAAGCTTCGGTCCAGGATGTAGATTGATTAGCCAGAGGCCAGGGATCAGCACCCCAAGCCTTGCCCTATATGCTGTCCTAAATGTCTGTCCCCCAGTACCCATCCCTTAAGGTCACTTATTGGTCCATAAGATGTTATCTCCTTTGGGTTTCCACCTCCCTTTAAATGTAACCTTGGCACATCTCCCAGGGCTCTCCCCTGAGGTGTAGGGGCTCCTTTGGGACTCCTAGAATAAAACCTTGGAATAACCCCTGCTAAGAGTCGGCCCTTTATCTCCTACCGATGTCTCTGGTGTCTCTTGTGCTGCAAAGGCGCCCAGCCCAGGTGCCCTCAGGACCCTCGGGGCACAGAGAGCGTCTCCCCGCTGTCGGCCGTGTCGGGGCTGCCCCGGGTGTCTGCCAACTCGGGACTGGCCGGGGATCCTGAGGGGCTCCCAGAGAGACACAGACAGTGCTGCTGGTGGCAGCACCAGGAAGCTGCCGGGTTTGGGCTTTCTTTGCCAGCAAATTGCTGCACTTGGGCTGTGGTGGCACAGGGAAATGTCCAGATCTGGGCATGGGCAGTGCTATCAAACACCAGGTCTGAGTGGTGACAGTCTTGGCACCAGGAAATTGCTGCATTTTGTCCTCTTTTTCAAAAAAATTGCTGCACTTGGCTGTGTTGGAACCGAGAAATGTCCAGATTGGGGTACGGGCAGTGGCAGCAAACACCAGACCTTGGCATTGCCGATGCTGGAAGCGGAAATTGTCAGATTTTGTCCTCCTTTACCAGAAAATTGCTGGATTTTGCTCTGCTGGAACAAGGGAATTTCCAGATCTGGGCACTGGTGGTGGCAGCAAGCACCAGATCTTGGCAGTGCCAGACCCAGTAATGTTGGAAATGAATTTGTAGAGAATTTTTAAGGCTTGATAGAAGATTTATATATTATGTATGCAAGTGTCACGATCCATCCTTATGAACGGGTTTCGTGATGGTTTGTGGGTTGATCTCAGAGTGCAAAAAACACTGACACGGTACAGGGGGTTGCAGTGATAATCAAAACAAATGTACCATTATTGAATAACCACAACAAAATGTGTTGGGGAGGAACTGGGGAAAAGGGAAAAAGAGGGAGGAAGAGAAAGGAAGGTATAGAGCTACCAAACGTAGAAACGGTGAAGTTCTTCGATGTCCAGCCAATGGAGTTCACCAGGTCACGTCCAGGGAGATCTCAGGGTTGCAGTTCATCTGAACTCTATTATACTCTCTTTTTTTTGATGGGGGAAGGGGTAAAACTTGAAACCAAATCAAAGGTAGTCTATTGCATTTTGGGGGGAAAATATAGTTTTTAGAGAAAGGTACACGCAGTCCATGTTCTCAGCAGTGGGCGAGAGCCATTGTCTTCTTGGTCCACTGCTCGCACCTGCAACGTCCATCTTGCTTCGGTCAGCTTGCCTCCCCCACACACCTCCCCCAGGTTAGGGGCCTCAGTCCCAGTCCTTGGAAAGAGTGTGGGGGGCCTTTTCACATAAGGGTTTCATGTCTCGGTCTTTGATGGAGAGGCTTCTTACATCTCAGTCTGTCTGTCACGGCAGTTGTAAGACAAGTGAGGAGTCTTCTGTGGGGACACCCAACACTCAGGAGAAGTCCAGCCAGGCCGAGAGGTGGGACAACTTCCAAGGCTAGTGTTGCAAAAAGACAAGCTGCCCCCTTCTTTCTTTCATTGGGTACAGCGTAGCATACAGCAAACACACCTGTGAACAATAGCTTAGCAATGCCAGGAGCTGTGCTCAGGTCTCGGGGCCCTTGGCATGTAACTTTCTCCAACAGGGCCAGAAACTTCAGACAAGGGTCTTTTCTTCCGTGGTCCCCAATGACAAATGTGAGGCAGATGAGAGAAACTTCAGGCAGAGTCTTACACCTGCATTACATGGATGATGTACTAATCTGTGCTTCCATCAACACTTATTAGACACAGCACTTTCCAAGACTGTCACAGCAGTCAGAAGTGTGGGGTTTCAGATAGCCCAGGAAAAAATCCAGCTATCGAGCCCATGGAAGTACCTCGAGTTTTTAATCACAGGAAGGACCATAGTGCCCCATACTCTATCCATCAACAAGCACTCCCAGACATTAAGAGACATGCAACAGCTGTGCGGCGTCATCACCTGGATCTGACCTCTCCTGGGCCTCACCACAGAAGAACTGGCACCGCTCTTGGACCTTCTACGAGGAGATGGTGACCTGGCTTCCCCACGCTCGTTAACGCCAGAAGCCTGTGAGGCTTTGGAGAGAGTTGTCAACGCCATCAAACACCGCCAGGCGCATCGGACAGACCGGTCCCTTCCCCTCAGCCTCGGTATTTTTGGTAAGTGCCCACACTTCCATGCATTGCTCTATCAGCGGGATCATACTGCAAAAAACCCACTCATCACCATCAAGTGGCTTTTTCTGCCACACCAACCACATCAAACAGTCACCACCCCACCAGAACTTGTAGCCAAACTTATTATTATAGGCCGACATTGCCTCCGGACCCTCGCAGCTTGCAATCTGGCATGCATTTCCCTCTTTTATACTTTGGAACAATTGGATTCTCTATTACAAACAAATGAACATCCGCAAATTTCATTAGACAGCTATCCCAGAAAAGTTTCAATTCATTATCCTAAACAAAGACTTTTTAAAGATTCACTGCATTTGGCCCCAAAATCGTATAAAAGTAAAACTCCACTCAAAAACGCTATCACCAAGTTCACTGACGATTCAGACAATCTCACAAGTCAGTGTTCACCTTGAGGGACCCTGACACTCAGAAGGAGGAGTCTGATATCCAGGTTGTTGAAGGTTCCTCCCAGACTGCAGAACTTGCTGCAGCTGTGAGGGCATTTTGAACATTCAAACAACCCTTCAAATTAGTCACAGATTCTGCATTTGTCACCAGGATAGCAGAGCAGGCAGAGCGTGCCCTGCTCAAGAAAGTCCAAAATAAAAAATTATACAGCTTGCTCTCTAAATTAATTTGGTTCATCTCCCACAGAGAGCAACCTTATCACATCCTGCATGTCCGGTCGCACACAGAGCTGCCAAGATACATCACTGAGGGCAACCGGAGAGCAGACTTGTTAGCAATGGCAGCAAGTGCCACCCACATTTCCCCCACTGCACCACACGTCTTTCAACAGGCTCGTCTAAGCCATGCAGTCTTCCATAAGAAGGCTCCAGCTTTAGTGCATCAATTTAAGATTTCCAGAGACCAAGCCAAGGCAATTGTCTCCACCTGCCCCAATTGCCAATCCCTCGCCCTCCCAACCATAGGGACAAAACGAAGAAAATTACAGTGACAACTAACTTGACCATTCATGTTTCTATCAGTGCTCGAACAGTTGATAACTGACTCATTTGAGGACCCGATGGCCACTCCCAGGACACCCCAAAATACCTTAACAGCTGCTGCCACTGTCATTGTGCTCCTGTGCATCCAAACAGTGGTTGGATGGGTCGTGCCACAACCAACAGAAAACGTATGGGTCACACTGGCGAAATCTCTCAAGCAAGACAACTTTTGCACAGCCATGGGATGTGCAAAAGCCCCACTGTCTACATGTAAGGTCGGAATCCCCCTGTCACCAAATGAATATACCTATGCAGGTAAGAAGTCCACCCCGGTAGACACCTGGGACGAGTGGATGAAGATCTTACCACATGCACCACAGGAGCCCAAAGAACTAGACCTACCAAGCTCCTCAAAGTGACTTATTGTGTAAACTTTTTCTATGAGCAACCCCAACAAAATTGGCATGAGAAATCCAAAACAACAGATGATAGTAAGAAAAGATATATCACCAAATGATAAGAGATACAATGTCGTTGACTGGTACAATTATACTGCCGAAACATTATCTAAGTCCTCTCCATTTTCCAGAGTGCTTCCCAACTAAGTGTTTCCCATCTGTGGGGTGTGGGCAGGGATCCCCTCAAAGATCAAAGGGGGCCCCTGCAGCCTTGGTCAGCTTACTACCCTCACCCCAAACACTACCCAAATAAAAAACTGGAAATGAGAAACTCAATTGGCACGCCAGAAAAGATCATACTCCCAATTCAATCAAAATTGTGATGACCAAATTAATAATTGGGGCAAGACGAAGAGGGTCGCTGTTTCTGTCTTTCTACCATGGGTTGCAGCTGCAAAGGCCCTCAGTGAGCTTTCTCACCTGGAGTGCTGGCTTAGTAAGCAGACCAACGCTACGTCCCCTGCCTTATCAGAACTTCTAGTGGACGAGGAAACCACCAGACATGCCACCCTTCAGAACAGAGCAGCCATCGCTTTCCTGCTGCTCTCCCATGGCCATGGTTGTGAAGATTTCAAAGGGCTTTGTTGCTTTAACGTGCCATCGAAAAGCACATCGATCCAGGCCAACATCAAACAAATGCAAGAGCAAATGAAGTCCCTTCTTACTGAAAATAAAGTTGTGGACATGATGGACAAAATGATCAGGCAGTGGGGCGTTCCTCTGTGGGTGGCCCCCATTCTTAAAAGTTTATTGTGGGTCCTTCTCATAGTTGTTATCGTTTCAGCAGCACTGATGTGTTTTCAGAAAAGAATTGACAAAACACTGGGAAATGTTTATTTAATAAATAAAAAAGGGGGAGATGTGGGAGACAGCCATGGAGAAGACGAACCTGGAATGCCATGGGAGGACAGCACTGTTTAAATTAAGGTGAGAGACTGGTGCAATTCCCCATGGTTCTTTGCTTGTTAATGTTAATGTGCTGTTGTCAATCGACTGCTGTTCATCCCCCAGTTCCAGAAAGTTCTGTACTCCCTGTTCCTCCATTGGCTTTCCCTGAGAGACCCCTCCCACTCTGCTCCCCCATTGGTGTATCCTGTGTCACCCCACCTTAACTCCAGCCCTGGCTCCATTCCCCATTGGATAATTTGTACTCTGACCCCTCCTGTCTTCCTCCAGTTATATACCCTGGCTCCAGCCCTGTTCCTAGCTCTTTGCCTCTGGTTCCCTTCAGCAGAGGTTGTGTTCCTGCTTGCTCCTGTTTCCCTCTTCTCCCTCACTTCACCTGGACCCTGGGATTTTCCCTTAATAAACCCGGCTGGATCTGCTATGTGAGGAGTCCTCTCATCCCTCTGGTGAGGCTTTGATTGCACCATCTGGGCTCAGGGTCTGCTGGGCTGGGGGAGTTGTCAAGGCAGCCCCAAGTGGAGACGCTTTTGGTGCTGCAGGCACCTGACAGCACCTGCCTGGGGAAGCTGCTCTGGCCACCTGCTCAACCAATTCCTTTTCCCAAGCAGCAGCTCCCAGCGTCCTCATCCGAAGCCCAGAGAGAGAGGGAGCAGCTGCCCTCAGCCCTGTCCTTTACCGCATCCCAATTCTCATGGAATGTCCTCTCTCAGAGAGAAACTCCCAGAGAAGAGAAGTGCGACCAAATCCCCTTCTCCCCTGAGCCTGATCACTTCTTTTGTTTCTTACGGACCCAGTCCATCAGAGCAGTGGTATTGCACTGACAGCTGGGACACCAGCAGGGGATCACCCCACACTACCCAGTGTGCACCAGGCTCAACAAGGTCTGCTTCTCCCCTGATTCCACCAGGCCTCTTCCCTTGTCTGTGGTTTTGCTGGATAGTGGGTCAGGACAGTGAGAATCTCCTTCATCCATTCATTCACCATTTAGGACCCTGCAGACACTTCCTTAAATTTCTCCCCAAGGTGACCTCAGCCCACCAATGATGTCACAGCTCTTGTCCGTCTGTTCAAATCTCCCATGAGGACACTCTGGTCTCTCCTCCAAGGGCACAAAGCAGCAAAACCCCTGAGGAAAATCCTCCCCCTTGGGCCCTGCAGCTCCTGGGGCAAGTTCCAGAGCAAACAGTCAAGGCAGTGGCCTGAGATGTTTTCCCAGGTGGCCCACAAGACATCTCTGCTGGATCCAAAAGGTCCCCGGAAAAAGAGAGATGCAGAACCCCTCACTAATGCCCTGGAATGTCGAACAGGAATCACAGCCTTGGACAGCTCTCAGAAACCACTTCACTGTGGATTTTCCTTCCTGGAGGCCCAGGATGTCTGAATGTCCTCCTGGTGCCTCAGGGCCTGGGTAAACAGGGCTCGTCAGAGATGCTGGCAGGCACCAACACCCCTCCTCCTCACAGGGCACCTCTGTCACCCCAATTAGCTCCGAGTGGCTGCCTGGGGACAGGTGCCCACTTCCCAAAGTCCCTGGGATGGGCACATCCTGCTCAGGGCCAGTGCTGGCCTGGGCCCAGAGCCAGGGCCATGACCCAGGTGCTCTGGGAGGGCTCCGAGGCTGCAGGTGTGACAGGATGAGGAGCAGGGCAGGGCATATTCCCCTCTGGACAGTGCTCTGGGCATGGAGCTTGGTCGGGTTTGGCATCTGCAGGGAAAGGGATATCGAGTTGTGTGGATGTGGGAATTGTAACAGCTGAGCCATTCCCCAGCCCTCAGCCTTGTCTGCAGGTGATCAGCATTGCCCAGTGCTCCCCAGTGTCTGCGGTGTCTGAGATGCCAATCAGCCACCTGATCACGTGTCCCTTGTTCCCCTTGTTCTCCCACATGTTGGGTTTGGGGCCAGGCTAAGCTCTGGGGTGTCCCACAGGGAAAGCTCTGGGAGGGGAGGGGCAGCAGGAGATGGGGGATCTGGCACTGGGGGCTGTTGGAGGATGGATTGTGTTGGACTGGGGGTTGTCCCCACAGGGTCCCCAGGTGCCTTTGGCTCCCTGGCTGCCCCCCTTAGCCCCACAGGTGCCTGGGCCCTTCCAGGGGCAGCTGCCCTGTGCAGGAAGCTGGAGGGATGCCGGGCAAGGGGGCTGGATCCGTGCCTCAGGTGGGGTGGGATGGGCTCTGTGCCAGGGCTAGGGGCTGTGCCAAGCCGGGCTTTGGCCTGGGGGCTGGCAGGGAGGGTGCAGGGAGGAGTCCCGGCAGGGATAAAGGTGCTCCTCACCTGCTGCAGCCTCAGGCAGCGCTGCCCAGAGCCAGAGGAAGATGAAGGTGGCTGTGATCAGCGTGGCCCTGCTCTTCTCCATCCTGCTGTGGCCCCCGGCACAGGCCAAGGTGAGGCACCAGCCAAACACTGTCCCCACATCCTGCCCTTTCTGGCCTCCCATCCCACCCTTTTGGTCCCTCCTCTGTGTCCCATTCAGGGTCCCCAGCTGCCCTCCCACTGACCATTCCTGAGGCCTTTCCTTTCATGCCCCCCCTCAATCCTTTGTCTTTCTTCCTGGCCACTGCAGAGGGGTCCCCCTGTACAATTCCCTGACTCACCCCCCCCCCCCCCCCCACACCATCTCCCAGTCCTGTTGGTTTTGTCCCACCTGTCCTCATTCTTCTGTCCTCACCAAGCCCCTCCCTTGCACTCTCATGTCCCTACACCTCAATTCCTTTCTCCTCCCCTGTACCTCACACCCTGCTCCTTCCACACCCCCAGCCCTGTCCCCTGGACTCTCAATTGACCCCAGATCAGTGCTTTTGGGTCTCCCCCCACCTCAAACAGATCTTCTTGGAGGCCCTGAATTCCCATCCCTCTGCCTGTGCTCTGCTCCCTACCCCTGTGTCCCCCCCAGCCCCACAAGGTCCAGTCCAGACCCAGCCTTTGTTCTCCTTTCCAGGCACTCCTGGAAGGAACCCAAGATGATCTGCGGGAGGTGAGTGGGCTGCTGGCATTGGAGGGCATCCCCTCAGGGAATTGAGGGGCAGTGGTGTCCCCCCATCCCTTGCTGGCACTGGGGACATCCCAGTGACCAGCGAGGTCTCCTGGTCTCTCTGCAGTTGGATTTAGACAATGTCGCGGTCCTGGAGATGCCTCTGGTGGGTACCACAAGTTCTGCCGGTGCCAGACCCTCCCATTGCATGGCCACCACAGCCCAGGCCATCCCAGTCTGTCCCAGCACAGCCCAGTGCACGCCTCCTGACAGCCCAGATAATGCCCTGCCCCAGGGCTCTTCCCCAGTGAAGCCTTTGCCCAGGGCCCTGCTGCATTCCATCCCTGTCACCCCAGGACCCCCTGGATGAGCCAGGACGCAGCCCCTGCCCCAGCTGTGCCTCTTGGCCCGGAGCCCAGTGCTTCTGGGCAGCAGCACAGCAGCTCCTGCACCCCATTGCTGCCACAGCCCCTTCCCCAAGGCCCCCCTGCTCTCCCCTGCCTCCCAGTGCAGCCCGGTGCCCCCAGTGGGTCTCTAACGCTGCCTTTGTCCCCAGCCCCCTGTGGCTGAAGAGCTGCGGGCTCTCCTGCGGCAGAAGCGCCTGGCTGCCTCTCTGGATGCCTAGGTGAGCCGTGCCTGCAGGGACAGGGCTGGGGACAAAGCCCAGAGGGGCTCCAGAGGTCACCTTCTGGGGTTGGTCTTTTAGGGTTGGAAGGACCAGTGTCCTTTTTCCTCTCCAGTGGCATGAGGAGATGATCATCCCTGGAGGAACCCCCTGAACTCTTTGAGCCCTGGGCCATTTCTCCTGAAGAATCAATCATCAAGAATCAATAAACCCTTTGAGCAAAGCTTTGCTCAGTGTCCGTGTGTGTGTCTGTGGATCTGGATTTCCTCCTTTCCAGTGGTCCAGGGAAGTCAGGCCAGGTCTGGGCTCTGCTGCCTTTACACAGTCTGTGCCTTCCCCTCAACAAATGGTGTGTTGGGAGTTGTGCAGAATCCAGGGGGAGTGAGTTGACTGGGGGGGTGGGTGTCCAGGTGGTGAGAAAGGCTGTGGTTCACTGTGAGTGTGGTAGGAATGGCCTGGGTTTAAAAGAAAAACAAATTTAAAAAAAGCTTTCTTTTAAAACTTTTTCTCTCTGTGAGAAATGACCGTTCACTTCTCAAAATTTTGAAAGGTTTATTAAAACCTTAACCAAACTTACAACAAAAGGACTAAATAAGGAAAAAGTTACAGTGCTGGGAGCCTCCCCCACTTCATGGCTGGTAACCACGTGTCTGGCTCATCCACACAATGGCTGCTCTCCCTTTTATAGCCTTGCTGTTGCAACAGGCAGCCCTAGCTCCTCCCAAAGGCTGTCTGTTGACTCTTCCTCGCTGTCCATTGGTGTAGACTGCTTTCTTGGAACTGGACTGGAGGGCAGGTGTTGCTAAGCCGTGCCTCTTAGGAACAATCTGCCCCTCCCCAAATGCCCGGACTACCAAGATCAGCCCGGGATAACAATGCTGGGTGGGGGGGACACATTGCAGTAACATAACTATACATCTGTACAACTTCTCTTAACATACTTATCATGTTCACCCTTTAATTGGGAAAGCCAACCATTTCATTACTCATCTCTAACACTGTGGCATTCACATTCTCTGAAAAAATCCCTCCGCCCAGGATTTTTCTCCTGGGAAGCTGAGACACCTCAGAGAAAAAGGAAAACCAATCTTATCTCATTTGCTTTTCCTGTGTTGTGCTCATGTGCAGAATGTGTTTGGAGATTGTTTACCCACAGGTGATTGTTTGATTGGATTCTGGTGTGAGTTACTTTGACTCATTGGCCAATTATGGCCAAGCTGTGTCGAGACTCTGGAAAGAGTCACGAGTTTTCATTATTATCTTTTGAACATTCACTAAGAATCCTTTCTCTGTTCTTCAGTATAGTATAGTATAGTATACTTTATTATAAGATAGTATTATAAAGTAATAAATTAGTCTTCTGAGAACATGGAGTTAAATGCATCATTCCTGACTTCGTTGGGCAACCCTGCAAATACAATATAACAACCCCAAAATTCTTTATTTACTCAAAAGAATTTAAATGTCAAAAAAAAAATCTTCCTATGTCAAAAGTATGTTGAAATTATTTATTGGTCTTGGAATTTGGTTCCCTGGCGGGATGGGGCTGCTGGGTCTACCTGTCTGCGGGGCACTGTGGGGCTCTGGGGTTTCCTAGGCGAGGGGCCCTACATGGTCGCCTGTAATGCCTGGCCACAGTGGGGTAGAGCCACCATGGTGTCCTGGGAAAGGGCGAGTGGTTCTACCTGGCTCTGGGGTCGTTCTTGGCTGCTGGGTCCATCGGCTCCAGCAGGACTTGGGTGAATTTTGGGGTGGGCCAGGTGGACCAGTTGTCCCCGGCCATCCTGAGAGCTCACCAGGGCTCAGTCATGTTCACTGACTCCAGTTCCAATACTGAAGGAACCACTGGTGCCGGCATCGCCCCAAGGAAGCCTCACAGCAGAACTGGCACAGGGCATTCCCCTGGCAGGGGGGCAGGGAAAATGTCTTGGCCATGAGCAGCAGAATGGCAAGAAAGCTGCTGGTGCAGGAGTTGCCCACCCCAGCAGGTTGAAGGCACGTTTGGGTTGCATTCCTGCTGTCCTGGCAGTGAAATTCTGAGCAGAGGGCACAGAGGTGTCTTCTCCTCGGGGCTCACAGGTGACACCGAGATGCTGTGGGGGACCTGAGCCCTGCCTGAGCGCAGACTCAGCCCAGCAGGAGCCCCTGGCTGACACCGCGATGGAGTACACAGCTGGCTCAGGGGTGCTGCATGCCATGAGTGGGGAGCAGCTTCCCCTGATACAGGGAGAGCTGAACCTTAACTCCACCTGCTCCACAGCTGGAATGGTGTCAGCGTCAGGGAGCAGACCAAAGAGGAGAGGGAGGCCTTTGGTGTGAGATTCTGAGGAAGATTTATTCGTCAAAGAGAACAGGCACCAAAAAGCCCCAAGCACCAGTGTGCTCAGGATTTTATACAGCACTACAACTGCGGGTGGGCACGATCGCTGAGCCAATTGGGAATCAGGGAGGGAGGAGTAAAAGGCGGGGAATACATCTCAGAGACCAATGGGATAAGGGGGTGGAGAGGGCAGGTCACATGGGCCAATGGGGCATCATCCATGAGGGGAATTCCCGAGGGGCGGAACCTGCAGGGGAGGGGTTTACAGGAGACTGACAGGGAAGGGTCTAGAACAGGGGCAGAGTTTACAGGGATGGATAGGGAAGGCACTGGAATACAAGGTGGGGATTATAATGATTGAAGGATAAAAGGGGAGGGATATAACCTGGGAATAATCCAGCTTGGGGAAAGACAACATACAGGGGGTGAACTGGAACAGACCATCCAAAAAGCTATGAAATAAAAGGGCACTGAAAGGGATGCAGGCCACGTTTTATGGTGCAAAAAGAAAGGATCAATCCTGTGCTATTTTTATACAGTCTTTTTATAGGCCTTTTTGTAGGGTTTTTTAAGAACATCCCCTGTCTATCCCCAGTTGGTCAGCAACAAGTTGTTACCCTGTATTGATTGGTCACTCAAACCCCTGGTGTGTATGTTCAGGAAAAGTTGTTTGTGAGAGATAGTTTTCATTTTTCTATCTAAGAGGAAAAATACAGTTTATACAGGTGGCTGGTGTTTATCAGTCTTACAGCTCTTTTTCAGGGAAAGTAGGTTGTTTTCCACAGTCCTAGAGCTCTTTCTCAGGAAAAACAAGTTGTTTTTCACTGCTCCACAACTCTGTTCTCACAAAGAGTTGTCAGCTTTCTCATGGCTTCTGCCTCTTGCTGGGATTTATTAAAAGGCCTTCAAAGGATTCACCTTGAGCAGGACAAGAGCCCAGTCGAGGTTACACTCAAAATGGATGACTGGTCAGGAGTTTTCACACTTTTACAAGGTTTGGTCCATTTAAATATTGGGGTTAGTTGTCCAGTTACAGCCTCAGGTTATGCAGTCCCATCCTCCCAGTTTGCTTTCCTCAATTTGCTGTTGTTTGCACTTTTTGTGCCTGAAGCTGCAACAGTGTCCAGTTCTGGGGCTGGAAAAGGATTGTTTTGTCAGACTACACTGTGAAGAGAACTTGCTAACACTGTGTATGAAGTACAGAGTTACAGACTAATGCAGTAGAGAATCTGGAAATATGACAGCTAAAACTGAAGGCATCAGCCTGTTCCATGTTCCCTTGGTTCCATGGGGATCCACAGCATCACAATGGCCACTTGTTCCCACGAGGTTCCCTGATGTCACCGTGGTGTCCTTGGACCCACCTGGTCAAAACTGACCCATGGTTCCATGAGGTTCCCCAGTGTCACCAATAGTCACTATGAGAGGATGGATGAGATCAATGTCCTGAGACACTGTGGGATGAGCTGTCAATCAGTCACACAGTGAGGACAGTGCTAACCCAGCCCTGATTGCCTGAGTGATCAGAAATCCCACCTGGGGGGAGGCCCACAAAGGCCCGGAGGCTTAAAAACACGGAGTGCAAGGTCAGCCCCTGGTATGGACTCTGCCCTCTCCTGGGGTTTGTGTCTCACCCACACTGGAATCCTAGGAGCTGTTAGTCAGATGTGTGTCTTTCTATAGAGCTTCTGTCTTTCTGTCTCTCTTTCTTCTTCTTCTAATGCTCTTTATATGGAACATTTTTGGGTACCTCAACAGCTTACGTGTTCAATGATTTCTACGTCAAATGAACTAAGTTAATGAAGTTACTGCTAGGATAAGTGTTTTCTTTGTAATTGGATGTTGCATGAAATCCTCTTCCAAAGTTTCTTGGTTTTTTTGTACTTTGCCTGTAAAAATTTGTGTAATTCCTGACCTCTTGCAGATATCTGGCTGGTGTTTTTCCTGTGCACCAAACTCAAGTAAAGATGGCAGGTGAATTGGTGAGTTAGCATGCAAAGCCCGAACGGAGCTCCGGGTGCGTGGAGGATCGGGGCAGTGTGAGTCGCGCACAATCCCTGCAGTGGGGGGACGTGGGTCGCTAGCGGGGTTTAGGGTGCCCCGAGTACAGCAGCAGCACTGAGTAGAGCCAAGAGGGCCCCAGTGCCCCGGCTGGGATGGCAGTGCTGGGGGTTCAGTGTGCCGCAGGTCAGGTAGAAACCGTAAACACACTGGAGGCCCCTTGGGGTCACAGGGCAGGGCAAGGCTGGGCTTACAGGGCAGGGCAAGGCTGGGCCTGTCCCTTCCTCCTCAACATATGAAATGTTTCTAGCCAACAGTCTCCTCCAGTCTGTCACAACAGGGAGTGTTGGAGGTGAAATCCCAATTCTGGCCATGAGCACCTGGCTGAGAAGGACAGTTGTTTTCCATAGGAAGGAAAGCACAGAGCCCCAAGATTTGGAAGGCAGGTGAGAGCCTCAGTAGGCCAAGGCCAGCTAGACTTGTCAATAATAGCAGATTTTGGATTTAGGGAATTTTGGGGGTGGAAACCCAATCTCGGCCATGGGCACCTGGAGAAGCAGGACAGTTCTCTCCCATGGGAAGGAGAGCATGGAGCCTCCCCCAGTGTTTTGGGGATAGATGAGAGGTGACCCTTGTGAAACTACTGCCAGCCAGACTTATCCTGGCAATATTCCTATGGGAACAATCTCTGGATATAAGGAACTTTGGAGGTGAAATCCCAATTCTGGCCATGGGTGCCTGGAGCAGAAGGACAGTTCTTTTCCATTGGGAAGGAAAGCACAGAGCCCCAGCGTTTTAGCAGCAGATGAGAAGTGACCCTCAACATGCAAAGGTCACTTAGATCAGTCAGGCAGTCCATGGGAAGCCAAACCAGCCAGACCTGTTCTGTTTTCTGTTGGTTTTATGGGGCTCCATAGTGTCACAATGGTGCCTTGGATCCATGGGGCCCCGCAGTGTCATAATGGTGACTTGATTCCATGGGTTCCAGCAGTGTCACAATGGCCCCTTGATTACAAGAAGACCTGCCATGTCACTGGTCCCCAGGTTCAATAGGGTCCCAAAATGTCACAGTGGCCCCCAGGTGTAATAAGGCCCCGCAGTGTCACAATGATCCCAAGGATTCCATGAGCCCTTGCAGTGTCACAATGGTCCCAAGGATTCCAAGAGCCCTTGCAGTGTCACAATGGTCTCCGTGGTTCCCCAGGCCCCAAAATGTCTCGTGACTCCTCTGTTCCATGAACCCTGCAATGTCTCAATGGACCTTTGGACCCTGGGGCTTTGCTGTGTCACAATGCTCTCCTTTGGCTCCACAGTGTCACAATGGACCATTGATGACAGCAGGTCACTCTGTGTCGCCCTGGAGCTTTGGTTCCATGCAGCCCTGCAGTGTCACAATGGTCTCCTTTGGTTGCCCACTGTCACAATGGACCACTGATAACATGAGGCCCTGCAGTGTCACAATGGACCTTTGGTTCCATGCAGCCCTGCAGTGTCACAAAGGCCTCTTCGTTTCACGAGGCCCCACAATATCACAATGGTCCTCCCAGGGTCACAAAGGTCTCACTGGTTCCATGAGGCTTCACAGTGTCACAATGCTTTGCTTATTCCATGGGGCCTCATAGTGTCACAATGGTCTCCATGAGTCCCCTGAGTTTCACAATGGTCTCTATGATTCCATGGGCCCCTCAGTGTCACAATAGCCCTTTGGTTCCAAGAGGCTGTAAAGTGTCTTAATTGTCTTTTCATGGTTCCACGAGGCCTTGCAATGTCACAATGAACCTTTGGTTCCATGGAGTCCCACAGTGTCACAATGGCCACCTGGTTCCATGACACCACAAAGTGTCATAATGGTCTCCATAGTTCCATGAGGCCCGGTGGTGTCACAATGGACCCTTGGTTCGATGGGGCCTCTCAGTGTCACAATGATCCCTACATTCCATGGAGTCACAGCATCAGTACAGTCCCCATGGTTCCATGAGGCCCAGCAATGTCACAGTGGTCTCCATGACTCCATGAGGCCTCACATTGCCAAAATGGTCCCTTGGTCTCACAGGGCCCCACAGTGTCACAATGGTCCCTTGGTTCCATGGGCCCTGTGCTGCTGCATTCCCCCCTCCCCTTCTCAGGCAGCCCTGCCAGCTGAGAAATGCTCCTTGGGCCTGGGCCTTGGCCAACAGCCCCTGGGCTCAGCTCCTCTGCAGCTCATCACAAACACTGTCTGCTCCAGGAACTGCTGCTGCCCAACCAGCTCCTGGTTCCTGTAGGAGCAGCCCTGGGAACTGTTTTTGTTCCCTCAGTGGCACAAGATCCCTGTTCTCACCCTACCAAAGAAAGCTGTTGGTGCCAAGTGTGGCCAGGATGAGCCATTGCTGGGCCTGAAGCCCCTCTCTTGGGGCCCTGCAAACAGCGCCCCAAAAGGAGCCCTTGGAGCTCTACTGGGCCAGCGACTCCCTCTGAGTGGGGCCTCTCCCAGCCGGGAACTCTCCCGTTTGCTGCACTCAGGGATCCTGAACAACCACAGAGCCTGGGCCGATCCCCCCACTCCTCCAGGCTCAGCCCTTCACTCACTGGGGAGATGCCAAAGGATCCACAGTGAGCATTTCCTGCCCTCAGGGGAATTCCTCCCATGTGCCTTGCACTGACTCTTTGTGTCTGTGTGCACACAGGAGTGCCTGTGCTGGGGAAACGTGGTTAGCAGAAATGCTGCTCTCTGAGGGGTTGGAGTGCCTTGGATAGCTGAGTCAGTCAGGCCTGTAGGGAAGGTTAAATCACAAGGCCTAAGTTAAATTAAATGCTGCTGAGAGTTTTTCTTTTGCTAAGCGGTTACCTTTAATATAATTTTTATGTTAAGTTCAATATTGTTAAGTGTTATTCCTCTGTTAAATTGCGAAGTCATAGGTTTAAGTTACGTTACATGCTGTTACGCTGTGCTCTTTTGCTAAATTGTGAGGTTGAAAGTATCAGTTAAGGTTAATGTATAAGTAAAGTCCTGTTAAGTTTGAGCTCTGTTAAGCTTTCAGGCCGTGTTCCTTTTATCCGTGTGTCGGGAGTTTAGTTCAAGCATGGCTTAAAGAAAAAGGCCATGAAGCCATGCAATTGAGAGAAAAGTAACAGGTAGCTGTGAAGCAGTTCCCAGCCTGACTTCTATAAACAATTAGTCTCTCTCAGGCATCATTGTATAAACAATAAGGTTCTCAGGCAGTCTTCCCATAACAAATGTAACATCCTCTCTGGGAAAAGATGGCACCCTGGGAACAGTTATGGAAATTTTGAGAACCGTTCATATCACAGTGAGAACACTGGTTTTGTTTGATGTAAACAATCAACGGTATTGTAAAACAAAAGGAGTGGTTAGAGTTTTCTCTGTTAGCCTATCGTAAACCTGGATTTTGGAATATGCATGAAGTTAATTAACACTGTTATTTTAAGTGACTGATCGATCAATAAATTCGGAGTTCGATGCATTATAGGATGGTCGTTCTCCCCTTCACTTCAACAAATTGGTGACACCCGGACGTGATAGCAGACACCACGACGATCGCGGCCATCACGGGGATTGCGAACACCAAAGGATAAGTGAGGAATGGTTCAGGCTCCGAAGCAGCGGGAGCGGCAATAAGCGCGAAATTAAAGCGGAGGAAAAAAGAAAACCGCCGATACGCGCCGTGCCCTGGTGACCATATAGATGGGACCAGCTGATATGTGCGGCATAAGTATGGGAAAACGCTGCTAGGTGAAAGTGCGCACTTAAAAAGAGGTATGGAAAGACAAGCCGCATATGAACTTTTTATTATGTTTTTGCAAAACAGGCAAATTAAGGGAATAGACTTATGGAAGGAATTGCAAGGTCTTTTGGCTTATGGTCTGGAACGGGGAATCTTTGTGAATCCCCACACAGTTTACGAGTTAACGGAATTGTGTGAATTCGGTGATTTATTGTCAGAGGCTGCTTTAGAGAGTGGTAAAACTGCCAAGAAGCTAAGCAGGCCATGGCGAGTGATATATGGTGCACTATTTTACTATCTCTCTGAGTGCAAGACAGCGGCCGCAGCTCGTGGCGCTTCCGAGTCTGTGCTACTCCGAACTCGGCACGGGCGCTCCGCCATGGGGAGCAGCCATGGCGAGCGACCGCCGAAAATGCTGCGCTGCAGCGGCGGGGAGAGCGGAGCCGCCGCCGCGGGAGCCGAGGCGCGCCGCCCCGGGAGAGAGCGAAGCCGCCGCGGGGGGAGAGCGAAGCCGCCGCGGGGGGAGCCACGGGTGCAGCGGTGCCTGCAGCGGAGTCAGCCTGCCGGCGAGTAAACAAAGAGCCCAGCGCAGGGGGGGGTTTTCGCCTGCTCCGACACACGCACCGCAGGACTGGAGCGCTTTTTGCAGCGGGAGCGTTTCTCCCTCCCCCCACAGCCGGCAAAAGCTTCAGTTTAAGACCTAACAGCCTAATGGATGTAACTTTTGTTAACAAAAGGAAAAGATCCCTGTTGAAATTAAGAAACAAGTGATGGTAAACAAGGAAAGTTAAAGGCACTTTAGTTCTTCCTGGCAGAGACTGAAACAGGCATCAGCGTACTGTATGCATGGGTCAAATTTCGGCCGGTTTGGCTCGGCATTGGTTATGCTGTCTTGAAATCACCTGTATTGGCAGAGACTTTAACATCAGAAGCCCAGATGGCTCAGTCAGTGGAACATCAGACTCTAGAATTATATTTTGAAAAGTTTAAAAATGTTAAGATATGTTAGACTGATTGTATGAGTGAGATGTTGTGAGTGTGCTTTTTGATATAGAAATGCTATAGCAAACACGTGAACAAAGTTATTTTAGCTTAATATTTTAGAATCAGGCCTGTAAGTAAGTTATAGTAAATGCTATATTTTATGTCTATAGTAAGTTTTATCTGTTATTAAGTAGTTTAAGTTAAATTAAATGCTAAATACTATTAAGGTTAAGTTTGTTAAGTTTATTTTCTGTTAAGTTCGAGGTCTGTTAAGGTTAAATCATATTAGGTTTAAGATAAGTTAGATTCTGTTAAGTTTGATCTTACATTATTTACAAATAAGTCTAAAATCAGTTAAATTTTGTTATAGTTTTGTTAGAATTAAGAGATTTTACATGTAAGTTCTGTTGATTTAAAATTCTATTAAGTTTAAGTAAAGATAAGTTTAAGTAATGTTAAGTTCTATTAAGTTTAAATATTTTAAGTATTTTAAGTTTAAGTATTTTAAGTATAAGTGCTATTAAGTTTAAGTGATGTTAGATAGATTTATGCTTTTACGATAGGTGTTTGTTTTATGACTTGTGTTCAAAGTGTTGTTGTAAACATCAGAGAAACCTTGCTAGCTGAAAATACTATTTAGTTATTAGAATTGCCTATTCTTATGTTGCAAAGAGTGTAGCACAGTTAGCCCATAGAATTTTGAAGCCAGTTAAGTTCTATTAATTTGAAAATAAGTCTGCTAAGTTAAGTATTTTAAGTGCTTCAAGTGCATACTACTTTCTCACCACTCCAAATCAACAAAGGACTGAGAATCGCCCAGCTGATGCCATTTCAGCCAAATGACTAAAGGATTACAGACTATAAAACTGATTTTGAACATTTTTGAAAAACCCAGGGAAGAGGTGGATGTGAAAATCTCAAGGACAGAAAGGATCGTTTTCAGACTCGCCATTCACCTCCTCTCCAGGTTCACATAAATGAAAACAGCTAACAGCTTTCTTTTCTTAGTCCAATTACCACCTACCGTGCAATGCCTGATAAGGCCGGACATTGTGGCTCAGCTGAGGGTGGTTTTAACCCTTTGGGATAAAACGCTGTTGCCGGACGACCGGGGAACTGATTGACATTATTGAATCATTATCATCTTTCCATATAAAAGGACCGGCAAAAGAGAACTGTCTTGAATGTCACAGCCCAAATTGTGCTGCTTGGGTGGCACTGTGTTGTGGGGGTTGTGACAGGACCTTTTGGGTGGATCAGTTGTCACTTTTTCGTTTATGGTGTGATACCTGTAATCATAGACATAACTGGGAACATAATTGGGAGTGGGCTCTACGGAACGAAACAGGACTAAACACTGCCTCAGCTTTAGATCTTTATGAATCACATGAGCAGAAAATCTTGGCTTATTATCGGTGGGAGGTACAATGTATTTTGAAAAGGGTTAAAGGTTAAAAACTGATAAGAAAAAAAAGGTCAAAGTAAAAACAGAAAAATGAGGTTTACTTTTGTTATATTGCTAGGTGTAGTGGTAGCTGAAGAATTAAGGGTAATACAGTTTAATCAACCTAGAGATAATGTATGAATAACACTTGCTAGACAGATTAATCAGTCGTCGCTTTGTCTCAGCATTGCCAGTATCGTCTCCTCAAGAATTCTGCAGTTTTATTAATAACCGTGCCTTATGTATGCGCAGTATGGTAAATATTAAATTGCCTAAAGGGTATACTGCCAGTCAGAGTGATGGCTACCGACAATGTCTGTTAATTCAATCACTTAATACTCCTTTGCATTCTCCACCTGAGGAGTTGGAGCTTTTTGGAAGTGCAAATGCTAGCATGACCAGCACTTCCAACAGTGGATGGTTTAGCTTTGATTATTCTAATCCTCAAAAGATGAATCAGCATAAACAAACATGGGCAACTCTGGATTCATCTCTAAGCCCAGACATAGTGTCCAAACAGCTTTATAACCAATGTAAAGGCTCTAATATCATGACACCTAAGAAATTACCTACAGGAATATTTCTAATTTGTGGAGATAGAGCCTGGAATGGAATACCAGCCCAACCTCAGGGTGGAACTTGTTATTTAGGCAAGTTATCACTATTCCACCCTAATATATTTGTGCTAATGCAATTAAGTAATAAGATAAGCAGGCAAAAGCGTAGCTTACATGACTTGGACTGTAGTCCAGTGGGGGATCCATGGTTCTGGAGTAGATTTAAACAAGTGATTGTTCCAGCTCTCCTACCATGGGATGCTGCAAGCAAAGCAATGACTCTAGCAAAACAAATAGGGTGTTGGGCTAAAGGTGAATTAAATAGAACTTCACAGATATTAGATATGTTATCTTCCGATGTACAAAGTGTTAACCACACTGTTTTACAAAATAGAGCTGCTATAGATTTCTTGTTATTGGCTCAAGGCCATGGATGTGAGGAGTTTAAAGGGATGTGTTGCATGAACCTGTCTGATCATTCTGTATCTATTCATGCTAAGATAAAAGAGCTACGGCTAGGGCTTAACAGCCTTAAGGAAGAAGAAGGATTGGGTATTGATGAGTGGCTTAAAAGTTTAAGATTGGGACCATGGCTAAGAAACCTTGTAAAATATGCTATAGGGATATTAGGTGTACTCTTATTGCTTTTACTTATCTTACCTTGTTTCTATAGCTGTATCCAAAAGATGGTTAGTAGGATGATAGAGAAAATGTGGCAAACTAACCTCCTTTCTTTTAAAGAAAAAGACGGGGGAAATGTCGGGAGTTTAGTTCAAGCATGGCTTAAAGAAAAAGGCCATGAAGCCATGCAATTGAGAGAAAAGTAACAGGTAGCTGTGAAGCAGTTCCCAGCCTGACTTCTATAAACAATTAGTCTCTCTCAGGCATCATTGTATAAACAATAAGGTTCTCAGGCAGTCTTCCCATAACAAATGTAACATCCTCTCTGGGAAAAGATGGCACCCTGGGAACAGTTATGGAAGTTTTGAGAACCGTTCATATCACAGTGAGAACACTGGTTTTGTTTGATGTAAACAATCAACGGTATTGTAAAACAAAAGGAGTGGTTAGAGTTTTCTCTGTTAGCCTATCGTAAACCTGGATTTTGGAATATGCATGAAGTTAATTAACACTGTTATTTTAAGTGACTGATCGATCAATAAATTCGGAGTTCGATGCATTATAGGATGGTCGTTCTCCCCCTCACTTCAACATCCATGCCCTTGCTGTCCTTGTGTCACACATACACACACAGGGACAGTTCTAGGTTAATTTCTGGTTTTATTGCCTGGATTCTGTTTGGCTTTGTTGTTGCTTTGTTTCCCTGGTGTGCCTGAAGAGTCCAGTCAGGAGCAGAGTGACTCTTGCCAAGGAACTTTGTGCTGCTGTCCCTTAATATTAAATCTGGTTTTTGCTGCTCCCTTGCTGGGGATTTTTTCAGCGCTCTCAAGGCCTCGTTGGTAGCAGGGTGAAGGAGCCCTGGCCCAGGCTCTGGCCCTGGGGGACACGGGGACGCTGCCGGGGGGTCCCTGTCCCCCTGTGCCACCCCCAGGGCCCCGTCCCCCCGTCCCCGTGTCAGGCTCTGGGGTCGATCTCGTGGAACATCCTCTGGGGGAGGCTGCGGGGCTAGGGGTGGGGGGACCCAGGGGACAGGGGACCCCGCTGTGCACGAGAAGGGTTGGACTGCTCTGGGGGGAGCTGTGAGGAGGGCCGGGGCAGAGTGACCTCCCCAGTGACCTCACACAGCCCCTGTGATGTCACACAGGCCCCGTGATATCACACAGCCCCCGTGATGTCACACTGCCCCTGTGATGTCACAGAGTCCCTGTTATGTCACACAGCCTTCTCTGTGATATAACACGGCCCCTTTGATGTCACAGAGCCAAACTCAATGTCACCTTGTGATGTCATGCAGCAGTGCTGTGACATCACAGAACACTGATGTCACAAAGTCACCCTCTGATGTCACAATCTGTTCTGTGATGTCACAGCCTGGTCTATGATGCCACAGAGCCACCCTCTATGATGGCAGACTCTGTTCTATGGCCTCAGACCCTACTCTGTGATGTCACAGCCAGCTCTGGGATGTCACAGAACCTTCAAGAACCCTCAAGAACTCAGTTCTATTGAAACACTGAAGTTTCTTGTACTTCGAAGAGATCCCTGTCAGGGACACGACAGGGAAAGTGTCCCCAGGCCCCAGGCAGAGCAGAGAACTGGAGGCACTGATGGCAGCTGCGGACAAAGAGAAGCCAAGTCTTGGTGCCCTGGGGCACAGCAGCAGGGTCTGTGCCACCAAGGGCTGGGAGGAGACACCTTGTCCTGAGGCACGGGAGCCTCCTGGCACAGCCCCAGCCAGGCTGGGCACTGTAAGCCCCTTGTCCTGCCCTCAGCATCCCCCCCTAGCCCACATCCCAGTGGCCTCAAGGATCTGCTGGAAGGAGTCCCTGGGGAGCCTTGCTCAGGAATGGCCCTGGGGGCTCCTGAATGCTCCCAGGGACTGCAGGTTTTTCAAAGGACTTGGGGTTATGCTTTTGCCTTGGAGTCTCTGAGAGCTTTGTGCAGTCATGGCCTCCAATTATGTGTTGCAATTAGTCCTTAGAGAGGCTTTGTCAGTAACACCACTCAGTGGGGCTGATAAATGCTTCAAGGTACTTCAGTTCTTTTAAGGTACTTGGTGTTTCCCTTGGGATAGACTCTGGGAGATATTTGTCCAATCATGGCCCCAATTATCTGCGTTAATTAGTCCCTGGAGAGCTTTGTACTGACACGAAATGGGGCTCATTAATGCTTTGAGACACTCAAGGTGTTGAAGGTAC
The DNA here is from genome assembly GCF_027579445.1 of Ammospiza nelsoni. Classification (NCBI taxonomy): domain Eukaryota; kingdom Metazoa; phylum Chordata; class Aves; order Passeriformes; family Passerellidae; genus Ammospiza; species Ammospiza nelsoni. The sequence continues at coordinate 20,526,692 of NC_080644.1, read as the reverse complement.
TTTAGATTTTCCTTTCCACAATGTCTGAGAGGTTTTTGTGCCATCCTGGCCACAAATTCTCTCCTCCAAGGAGTCCATGAGGAGCCTGTGTTGGAGAGGGACCTCAGTGGGAGCCATGAATGCCTGGAGACACTTTGGGTGTTTCCTCTGCCTTTGACTCCTGGCAAGGTTTGTGCAATCTCCTCCCAGGCCCTGAGGTTCAAGGGCTCACTCCAAATGCACAGTGAGGCTCATGAGGATGAAGAAAGTCCTGACAAACCTGGCTCTGCCTTGATTTCCCTCTGCTCCAGTGTAGTTCATTAGGAGGTTTTCCTTTGACAGTTATGGAGAAATAGTTCAAAGAGCTTCCAGGAAATAGGTAGTCCTATTTTAAAGGGTGTCTTTTATTGCTGTTCCTATTACACAAGAGGTGATTGCAGCATTCAGTGACTGATATTGATCCAGGGACTCTCCTAAGGAGCCCTGGCCTGCTCAGACAAGTGGTGCCTTGAGCTCTGAGCCAGTGTGGACAACCTTGCTCCACATTCCCCAAGCCCATTGTGTCTCTCCTCACTCACCTGGGACCTGCTTTGCTTGGAGAAGTGGCTGCACACAGCCAAAGAGGGATTTTCCTTCTTTGATTTTTGAAGCAATCTAAAACTCCTGAGTTTCCCCATTGCAAACAGACATCCTCCTCAAATGTGTGCCAAGCCCAAGCTGCCACCCAGAGCACTCCAGACCTGCCCTGGGCCAGCTCTGAGGGTGGATCATCATCCCAACATGCAGTGGTGCCATTGCAAGGGACTGTTGCCATGGTCACTGCAAGGAACCCACTGCTGGGTTTGGGTGCCTTGGCAACCCCCATCAGTTCAGGTTTCCTTGGAAACCAGCCCAAGGAGCCATTTTTGCAGCCAGGTTCCATGGCCAATTGCCTGCAGAGCTGTTGCTGCCCTTGGCTGCCATGGCAACCCTGGGACAAAGCAGTGCCAGGGCTGTTCCAGGTGCAATTGCAGTGACACTCGTTGGTGCCACCAGGTGCCATGGTAACGGCCATAGGGACCCATTCCTTGGTTTGGTGTCATGGCAACCAATGTCCGGTCCCGTTGTGGTGGTTGGTGGCCATGGAAAGCTGCCCTGGTCCCTTGCTCAGGGCTGGTGTCAGTGCCCAGAGCCAGAGGGGATCCCTTGCTGGGGGCTGTGCCATGGCCACCTGCCCTGTGCCGCGCTGGCCGCTCTGGCACCAGGAACCAGCAGCCACCGGCACTGCCAGGGCCAAAGGCCAGGTCAGCCAGACAGAAGGGGGCAGGGCTGGGCACTGTTTCCATGGCAACCGGCACTGGGGGGACACCTGGGTCACCTGGCCTGGCAGTTGCCATGGAAACCCCTGGCAGGGACTGAGGGCACAGCCCCTGGCACTGAGACACTGCTGGGCCGGGTGCTGAGCACAGCGCTGAGCACGCAGAGATGGTTTTGTTCTTGCTGAGCTGCAGCACAGCCAAGGCCTGTCCTGCCCCTCGTCCAGCCACGCTGGGGAGGGGCTGGGGCTGCAGGGGAGCTGGGCAGGGACACAGCCAGGACAGGGGACCCCACCTGACCCCGGGGTACCCCAGACCAGAGCACATCATGCTCAGGGTATGAAGGGGGGAACAGGGAGGAAGGGGGGAATTTTGGAGGGAGGGTTTTTGCTTTCCCAGGGAACACTTGGGTAAGAGGGGGCCCTGTTTCACCAGGGCCCGGGGTGACTACCAAAGACACAGACACCAACTTAAGGAATTATGTCATTTATATCATGCACAGCTGCAAAGATTTACAAAAGGATAAGCTCAGCAAAGCACATCATCATTAGCAAAGAATTACAAAAGAAGCTCAGCAATCCATCATAAGCCATCCTTACATTTTGATGACCAATCCCTTGGTGAAACACTAGAGGTGTTTGTGGAAGACAAAGATTCTGGCTGACTATCAAGGTACACCTTACAGACATCAGTAGTACTTTAGTGACACCGTTCTTCATTCTTTTTTCTCAATCTCATTTGAGTTAGGAACAAGAATTCTGTTGTCCATGGAGCTGGCACCTTTTTAATTCCAGAATAATGCCCCCAGGCCCTTTGCTGTTCAGCTTTCCCATGCTGTCTGTGGCTAACAATGCTTGGGGGGCCCTTTCCCCTCTGGCTAAAAGGGGTCGGGTCCCAGTCCCTGAGGGGCACCCAGGCTCCTGGATGGAATTCCTGTGCAAGTCCCTCAGTGTCACAGCAGCCTTCACATGGAGCCCTGTGGATCAGAGCATTTCCCAAAGGGGCCCTTGGGGCAAACAGGGAGATCTGGTCTGGCAGGATGTGTAAAACAGTATCCTGGCAGATCTACTTGTTCTCACACACAATCCTTGGCTGCAGGGACACATTCCCATTGTTCCTGCCCAGGTTTCAGGACTCAGAATTGTCTTTCCTAGGAGCTGTTCCTTCAGCTGCCTCAGGAGGGCCTTTTGGCCTCTGGACCCACACTCTGGCTCCATTATTAGGACTGCTGCACCCAAGCCCTTTATTTGCACAAACAGTGGTGATTGGAGCTGGATCTCCTTTTTTCACAATCATTCCGAAAAATGCAGTATCAATAATTGTACTACCCTGTCACAGGGTTGACTAATCCAATCCTGGTCACTATTGTTTACAGAATTACTGCAATTTCTCCTGGATATTCTGCATCAATTCCTCCTGCCATGACAGGAACACTTTGCAAGGCCAAGCTCCAAGGGAGCAGTTACCAAAGCAAAGTGTCCTGGAGGAATCTGAATTCCTGTTTCGGGATTGATAGCTCTTATTTGCTTTGAATTTCTCCCAATGAATTCCAATGCATGAAGGCCCAGCCCTGCAGCCTCTGGGCTGGCCCTGCCAGGGGCCATCACAGCCAGAACAATTTCCCAGGCAGCCCAAGTCTCACTGCCCATGGCTGGATTTGCAAATTGGGGGCAGCCGTGCACAGCCAGGGGATTTCCATTTCCCCAGTGAGCCATTGTGAAGGGCATGGAGCACATCTGGGAGATGGGTTCTCCATGGGCAAAGGTTCCCATCTCCTCATTTTTCCAACTGCTCTTTTAACAACCCCTTCACCCTTTCAACCAATTCCTGCAGCTTGTGCATAATCTGGTACATGAAAAACCCTGCAGGCAAAATCACTGTATTTTTCACAGGAACAGACAAAGCACTCTGCATCACAGTATCAGCAACCCCTGCAAAAATAGCCAATTTCCTCCTTTTCTCCCTTTTTCATTGTATACAATCTCAAAAAGTTGACCACTGACATTAGGGTCCTGGCCAATCCTGTTCTGTAGGGTATTTAGTGTTACATCCCTGAGCAGCCAAAGATACCAAATTACTACTTTCAGCACTATTTCACATTATTATATAATTTTATAGATAGATAGTGATATAGAAATATAGATAGATACAGACATAAATAAATTAATATAAATAGACATATTGAGGTCTTATTATACTATAAATACATATATAATTATTATGTTTATAGATATTTCATTTGTACAAATGCATATCAGCTCAAGATTAAAACCTTCTTCTCTTACTCCATGTGGGAGCATTCCAACCATAATTGTTTCTTCTGAAGGTGCTGTTTCCTATGTACTCACAACAAATTCATCTTTGTCTGCCCAAACCCACAAGGTCTTTTCCTTTTCCATGTGCAATTTTTGGATGCACTTGAAGACATCCAGGGGTGCAGCTTCTTTTACCCAACTGCCCCACTGCTCCCATGGGGCTCCGAACTCAGCCCACTCCCGAGCCAGGGAACTCCAGGGAAGGGCTTCCCAGCTGGCAATTTCTAATGGGACTGATTCCTCACATTTACACTGAACAAGTGACATTTTGTTGGGATCTGGCCAGACTGTGCCAGTTTTGTTTTGCCAGTGGGCAGGGTCAGCACCACAGGCACAGACTCCAACTGAAGGAATCAGTGTCATTTCCTGCAGTTCAGAGCAGCAAAGAACCACAAAAGGAGCAGCTCAGCAATGCACCCAACCATCCCCACCAAAGATTGCAGCAGTGATTAACAAAGATCCAGCAGCATTTACCCTCAGCCTTTACCATCCCCCAGACCCACACAGCAGCTGGGGAAGCTGTCACAGCCAAGGGCTGCAGAGCCACTCCTGGGCACTGGGAATTCCTGCAGGTGCCTCCAGCCCCAGGTGAGGCTCCAACCCCGCTGGGAGAGGGCCCAGCTCTGACAGTGCTGAATGAACAAACTGACAGCACTGCTAGTGTGGCAACATCTGCTTTCATCCTCCTCTTGGGTCCCTCCCAAAGCCTGGCCAGGGCCCCAGGAGGAACCAAGGCAGGTGACTTTGACCCTACAGCCCCAAACAAGGCCAGATGTCAGATTTCATGGCCTTGTCTGGCTTCTAAATACACAAAGGTCAATACATGTTTCACTAATGAGTGGCTACATCTATCTCAGTGCTAATGACCATGCATATTTCATCAGGGAGCAGATACAAAGATAACCTTTGCTTGGAAGGTTCATCCAGAGGCCACCTTTGGCTCAGGGCCTGCTGTCCAGGCCTCACTCAGGGCTGGTGTCCAGGCCTTGGCACTTCAGGGACGTGGTTTAGTGCTGGGCTTGGCACTGCTGGGTGAGCGGCTGCGCTGGCTGAGCTCAGAGGGCTTTTCCAACAGAAAGGATTCTGTGATTCCATGATTCTATCCACTGCATTCAGCTGGGTCTATTTTAGCAGCATTCCTTTGCTCCAGAAGTTCCCTCTTGCCCAGCTCCTGTGGCCTGAGGCTTCAGCTCCTTCAGCTCCTGGTGCTGAGCTGCTCATGCTGAACGAGACGGCTCGGAGAGAAGAACACAGTCCATGCAATTCCTTCTGGGACACGGAGAGGGGAGGCTGTGCAAACAGGAGCTTGTTTGCTGTGGCCTCCTCCTCTGCCCTTCACGCCTTTCAGCGCTTTGAACCAGCCAAGAGCTTTCTCCAAGAGTGCAATGGAGTGCAATGGAGCAGCTGTTCCTGCTCCCAGGCCTGGCTCTCTCCAGTCTCTGCCCTTGCCTGGTTCTGTCCCTCTTGCTGTGCCCTCTGTTCCCCCAGGGCTCGCTGGCTGCTGCCCAGGACTGTGGCACTGGCACAGATCCAGGGCTCCAGACCCTCCTTTCTGTGCTCTTGGAGCTGCCTGGGCACAGCAGCCTTTTCCATCTGGAAGCTCCCCATGCACAGGGAGTGCCCAGCTCTGTTCCTTGCACAGCCTCCAGGAGCCCAGGGCTGCCATCTCCAGTCCCTGCTGCCACTGGGGGCTCCCAGGTGCCTCAGGCTGCTGTGACACCGCTGCACACGGGAGGGAAGAGGAGCAGGGGCTGTGCTCAAAGTCAGCTCCATCTGCTGCTGCTGCTGCTGCTGCTGTGGGGTCATTTGTGCAGCCCTGGCCCAGAGTCAGGGATCAGATCCTGCCAGTCTCTTCCAGCCCTGGCTGCTCAGAGTTTGGGCCTTGGAGCCTCAGGTGGCCAAAGGCAGCTGCTGCTGGTCCCTCTGCTGTGTGCCCGTGTTCAGCAGTGCTGCTCCATCGGTCTGTGCCCAGCAACGGGGAAAGGCCTCAGCCCTGCAGGGCCAGGAGCTGCCGGGCTCTGCCTGAGCAGCTCAGCCAGCAGGAAGGGAGCTGCTCCACATGGGAACCAGGAGCAAAGGACATTTCTTCTGTAGGACATATTTTCTATTTAGAGGGAAAAAAAAGAAAAAGGAAAAAACTAGGTAAATTGTAAAAGATAAGAATAAAATCCAAGTTTTAGTGAAAAAACATAAAACAATGTTAGTGAAAAAAACAAAACATAAATGCAAAGACACATTCTTTGCATTTAGAGGTAAATGATCTTTTTAAAAAGAGAACTCAGTTCTTTACATTGTAAATGTGCTGATGGCATGGATCCATCTTACTGACCTCAGCAGCCTTTTAAAAGATTTTGGGCTTTGTTTCCAACATTGGTATTTGAAATTGTGGTCGAAGCAAGAGGAAATTGCTTTGTGCCCTTCCAGCTCCAAGCAGGACTGGGAATGGAAACTCTGTCAAAGCCCAAATCCTTTAGAAGATGACCTTCCTTCTCGGCCTGGGAATGAGCTGCACATTCCCTTTGAAACTGTCAGGGATTTCTTAGAGATACAAAGTCCCACTTACGGCTTTTTGCTCTGGTTTGGCAGTGCAGAAGGGCAATTCTCCATCCACCAGCTCCACACTGCACTGCCTCAGGAGCACGGCCCACTCGCAGCTTTGGCCCACTTGTGGCACTGCTAGAGGAGGAAAAAAGTGCAATTGCACAATTCCAGCCAATCAAGAAGGAAGAATGGGACAGACAAAACACCCTGTGCAGATCCAGGCATTCAGCTGGGACTGTGGAGAGTTTGGGTCCTTGCCAGTTGGATGTGTGTCCCCAGCTGCAATCTCTGGGCCTGCAGCAGGGTCTCACTCACCTGCCAAAGCAGAAAGCTCAGGCGCTGTGCTCGCAACGGGCTCGTCTGATGCAGAGCTGTCAGAGCAATGTGAGGGCAGAGCCAGCCCAGCTGTGCCCAGGGCTGAGCCCAGCAGAGCCCTGGCAGAGCCCAGAGCAGCCTCAGCACCCGCAGAGCCCGGCTGCAAGGAGAGAAAGCAGAAACCGCCCGTCAGCTGAGGGCTCCTGTGCCCTTGTGCCAAGGCCTGCGGTGCCCAGGCCATGCTGGCTGTGCCCAGAGCTGCCCATCCCTGCTGCCTTTGGCAGCAGAGCAGGAGGGCAGCACATGTGCCCAGCCTGCAGCCAGCCAGGGCACATCCAGCCCTCAGCAGCTGCCCAGAGCAGGATGCTCCTGTGCTCGCTGCCAGCTCCCAAAAGCTCTGATCCCACCCTGCCAAGCACACAGGGACCCACCTCACGCCACCCTGAAGTAAAGCTGCTCCCAAACCTTGTCCTCAGCATCCTCCAAGGGCACGGCCCATCCATGCCACAGCTGCTCCCAAGCACTTCCCCATCCACACTGGACCACCTGGAACATTTCCTCTGGAAAAACAAACAACACATTATTGAAAAGAGGTTAGATGCAAAAAGGGAAAACAAGAAAAACGGTAAAAACTCTTATCTCTGTCAGGGCCTTGAGGAAGGCCCAACCCCTGCATGCCAGGGAAAAACACACCACTGGGGAGGGAAGCCCACACTTTCTGTCTTCCCCCCTGCACTGCCCCCCAAAATCATGGTGACCCCAAAGCAAACAAGGGCAGTGGAGCAGCCCAAGCCCTTCCTTGCCTGCACAGCAAAGCAGCTGTGCTCACGTTCTGGAGTCCCACCTCTGCTCCCACCATGGGCTTTGTTTGTGTCGGGCTGGCTGCCCCAGCCCCAGCCCGGGGCACGGTGGGTGCTGGGGGCTGTTGGCAGGGCCAGGAGCCCACTCCCATTTTGTACCCACCCCAGCCCATCCTCCCAGCCCTGCCAAAAGCAGCTGGGCAGCCACTGAAGAATGAGTTGCATCTGCCCCAGCAAAGGGGGAGCCTTTGGTTCCCCGCCATGCTGGGCAATGCCCAAATCTGGCAGAATTTCCCCAGATGGGGACTCATCTGCAAATTCCCTGTGGAGTTTGGCTTTGATGAAGGTGCCAGAATCAAAGTGCATCACCTTCAGCCTCCAGTGGCCAGGCTGAGGAAGAGCTTGTCATCCCTGATGCCACCCTCGCTGTCTCCAGCAGCAGCAGCAGCAGCAGCATCCCCACCCGGTACAGCTTCTCCAGGGGCTGCTTCTCCTTCCCTGGGGGCAGACCAGGCTCTCAGGGCTCTGCCCAGGGCCCCAGCTGTCAGGGAACCAGGACAAGCAAAACCAGCTTGGATGGCAGCCACCAGTGCTGGGCAGAGCAGCTCAGCTCCAGCACAAGGGCTGTGTGTTCCCATCCCATGACCCTGGTGCAGTGACACAGGCAGCGCAAAAAGCTCTGGGTTCCTTTGTTTCTGACTGCAAGGCATATGTGGAGCAGGAACTTACCAGGGCTCTGGATCAAAGTGTGCCTGTGGCTCTCTCCCTTCTTCTATGGCAGAGGAATATCCCACATCCAAGGATCACAGAACAGGTCTTCCAGTGTGGGTCTGTCCAAGGAGTTCACGGATAAACACCACCTGATCAGGTCTTTGCACTCTGGGGAGAGAAAGCAGAAACTGCCGGTCGGCCAGAGAAGGCTCCTTTCTGCTTTACCCCACTATTCCCATGCCCAGGCCATGCTGGATGTGCTCAGAGCTGGGCCTAAACTTTCCCATCAATTCCCTGTTTTGGAGGAGAGCAGGACATGTGCCACCTCCTCAGCAGCTGCCAGAGCGGGATGCCCATAAGCCCGCTGCTGGCTCCCAGCACTGGCATTCCCCCCGTGCCCAGAGAAGAGGATCCACCTTGAGAGAGCCGTTGTGGCAGCGGGAGCTGGCCCCAGCTGAGGTTCTGGCCCCTCCTGAAAGGGTGCTCCCCGCAGACCATCTGGTGCAGCAGGATGCCCAGGGACCAGATGGTAGCTGCCTCGCCATGGTACCAGCCAAAGTCATTCCATTCCGGGGGGCTGTAGGACAGTGTTCCTATGGAATACAGATGGAGTTCATCAGGGGGATGCTGCTGCTCCCCGAGCCTGGCCCCAGCATCCCTGCGCCTGCGGGGGCTGCATCAGGGGCACACAGGGTGACCACTGTCCTCTCGCCAGCACCTGGGACTTGTGCACAAAGTTAGGGTTGGAAAAGAAGCCTCTGGTTCTGAAAGAGGGCAGCCCTGGCTAGGCCCGACCATGACATGCAAAGGAAAAACCCACTCCATGCTGGGAAAAAAAACTGCCCTTATCCTCCCTGCCTGCATTGCCCCAAAAATATTATGAAGCCAAGGCAAACAGGGCGAGTGGAGCAGCCCAAGCCCTTCCTCTCGTCTGCACACCAAAGTGGCTGGGGCACAGGTTCCGCCCTCCCTCTCTGCTACCCCCACCCACGGGGGCTTTGGTCGGGCTGGCTGCCCCAGCCCAGTCCCAGTCCTGGGCAGAGTGGCTGGCAGAGGCTGTCAGCAGGGCTGGAAGATGGCTGCCCACCCAGCCCTGCTCTAAAGTAACTCAGCTGAAGATTCAGTGCCCTGACTGGCAGCAAAAGGGAGAACTCCCGCTGCCACAGCCAGCTTGGGCTGGGAGATGTTGGGCCATGAGATGTCAGCAGCGGGAGCGCAGCCCTGGGTAGGCTCACCTGCAAAGTGAGTGTAGACTGTGTCCTGCAGGTAGGTGCCACAGCCAAAGTCGATGAGTTTGGCCTGCCCGGTGTCCAGGTCAACCAGGATGTTCTCTGGCTTGATGTCCCTGTGCAGGACCCCGCAGCTGGTGCAGTGCCGCACGGCCTCCAGCACCTGGCGGAACAGCTCCCGTGCCTCCTCCTCGGGCAGGAACTGCCATGCCCGAATGAAACGCTGCAGGTCCTGACACTGCTCTGGCCTCTCCAGCACCATCACGATGCAGCTGGGGAGCTCGAGCCACTCCAGCAGCTGGATCACACCAGGGAAGCCAGTGGACACCTTGGCCAGCAGCACGACCTCTAGGGGTGCGCTGGTGCCGTCGGGCTGCGGGAGGAGCACGATGCCGTCAGTGGGGCCGATGCCGTGCCAGGCCTGGGGAAGCCCTCAGCCAGCCCGGGATGCTCTGCGCCCTGCGCTGGCCCCACGCCCGCTCTCCCTCGGGGCGTCCTGGTGGCTCCCACCGTGCCGGGCCCCGGCTCATCCCCGGCCGGCAGCCCCGGCTGCCGGCCCCGCTCACTCACCAGCTCGCCCCAGTGCCGGACGCGGTTCCGTGGCACCCTTTTGATGGCCACCTGCAAGCCAAGGGCAGCAGCGGGGTGAGCTCGCCGCCCGCACTGCGAGCCCCATCCTCCGCCCTCCGCCCTCCTCCTCCTCCATCCCCTCCTCCTGTGCCCGCCGCCGGCCCCGCCGCTCACCGGGGCGCCGTCCGAGAGCCGCGTGGCCGCGAAGACTCTTCCGAAGCCGCCGCGCCCCAGCAGCGATCCCAGCCGGTACCGCTCCTGCAGGGCCTCCTGCGCCGTCCCTGCGGGCGGGACGCGGCTGTCAGCGCTCGGCTCGGGGCCAGCCACGGCCCCCGAGCGCCCCTCACCCGCCCCGGGCCGGCCATGCCCAGGCGTTCGCTCCCGGGAACGCGGCACGGGAGGCTCGGGGCCGGCGGCCGCGCTGCCGAGCGGCGGAGCTCGGGCCGGGGAAGCCGCAGCGGAGGCGGCGGGAGCGGCCGCGCAACGTGTGTCCTCCGCGGGCCCCAGGAGGAGCACGGGCCGGGGCCGGGGCCGGGGCCGGGGTCGGGGTCGGGTCTGGGGCCGGGCTCGGGCCAGGCGGAGCCGGCGGGCGGCGATGCCGCCCCCGCCCCAGGCACTGATGCCCGCCCAGCAGCGCCACCGCCAGCACGGCCAGAGCCGGGCGGAGGCGAGACCGCGGCGGGACGGCCGGGGCCGGGCACGGGGCAGCCCCGCCCGGGGCCGGGGGCGGGCTGGGGGCATGGCCCGGCCCGGCAGGGGAGAGGGAGGCGGGGAGAGGAGAGGGACGCCGGGCTAGGGACCGCGAGAGAAGGGTGCCCGACCGCGGGAAAGGGAGAGAGAGAGAAAGAAAGAGAGAAGAGAAAGAAAGAGATTATTCAAAATATCTCTTTGTTGCTGCTGCTTCTGCTGCCACCGCTGCTGCTGCTGCCGCTGCCGCCGCTGCAACTGAAGCACCGGGGCCGTTCGTCCCCGTGTCCGTTCCCCGCTCGCCCCACGAGCCCCACGTTCGAGCCCCGCGCGCCCCGGGGACAGCCCCTCCGTTTGCCCAAACACGGGAACTTTGCAGCCTTGAGCCCGGATGCAGAGCCCTGACTCCTGCACACTGGCACAGCGATCCCCTCGCCTGCTGCTGTGCATTGTCCTTGCTGAGGGTCAAACACTGTCGGGCCACCTTCCCGTGGGGTAGGATTCCTACCTGACCCCAGCACTGCACTCACACCTCCAGTGTTGCTTTCCTGTAAAAACAGGGGAAGGAAAACTGTGTGTGGCTCATGGTATTTTAGTATCTAAAAATCACTAAGCCACCGATCTTAGAGGTGAGGTGCATCTGGAATTACTGGGATGCAACATAGAAAAGGGGAGCATAAAAATAAATAGAGGAAAACACCTTGGATTGTTTCTTTCATTTCCATTTCACTTCTGGAAAGCTGTTTCAGTTTTCCAGGAATCTTCTGTCTGCTCTTCCCAAGAATCTCTCATGGAGAACAAGGTCAAGCTTCTGTCACAAGATTTGCCACCAGGAAATTATGCCACTGGTGAAATTTTCATGATGACTGTTTGTGCTGGCTTAGGGCAAATTTGGGGAGGAAACCTCCAAAAGGGGTCCATCTAGAAAGCAAGTTCAAGCAGCCCCTCCCCCTACTAGTTCAGGGAAAGACTTCCCTGGAGAAAAGTGAAAAAACCCCAGTTTATTTAACAAGTAAAGTATTCACAAGCATGAAAAATGCATAATATTAAATAAAACCTCTGACAGTGCTGAAGAGATGGCAAATTCATAAAGTTCTTTTTGTGGGTTGTAGTTGGCTCCCTCGGTCTCTTCTAAGTCCCTCTGGTTCTGGAATGCAGTGTCCCAGAGCTCGGTGGGCCACAGGTGTGAGCTGCAGGTGTTTGTCTGGGTTTTCAGTCCAGAGCAGGTGTAAACAGTTCCAAGAAAAAGGAAAGTCACAGTCCAAGGAACTTCTCTGCCCCAGCTAGCTAAAAAAAATTCTTAGGCCTGGGCTGTGAAGGCACCGGGAAATTTCCAAATCTGGGCACTGGCATTGCCAGCAAACACCAGATCTGGATAATGCTGGAGCCCAAACCTGGAAATTTCCAAACTTTGGCTTTCTGTGCCAGCAAATCACTGGACTTGGGCTGTGCCAGCACCAGGAAGTTTTCAGATCTGGGCGCTGGCGCTGGCTGCAAACACCAGATCTGGGTGGTGTCATTGCCAGCGACAGAAATCTGCCAGATTTGGGCTCTGCTGGTGCTGAGAAATTTCCAAATCTGGGTTCGGGTTACATGAAACACAAGATTGGGTGGTGCCAGAGCCAGTAGCAGGAAGATGCCACAGGTTTTGGATTTCTGTGCCAGCAAATTGCTGTGCCAGAATAGGGAAATATCCAGATCTGGGCACTGGCATTGCCAGCAAAGAGCCCATTTCAGGCTCCAGGAAGGACTGGATCTGGATGCCTTCCTCTTTTCTTTCCTTCTTTCCTTCCTTCTTTCCTGCGATCCTGCTGCCAGCAAACTCCAGATTTGGCGGTGCTGGCAAGGGGAAATTGCCAGGTTTTAGCTTTCTTTGCCAGCAAATTCTGGACATGCATGGTGCCAGAAGAGGGAAATTGCCAGATGTGGGCACTGGCAGTGCCAGCGCACACCAGATCTGGGTGGGGAATGTACCAGCACCAGTAAATTGCCAAATGTTAAATTTCAGTGCCAGCATATTGCTGGAATTATGCTGTGCAGGAACCTGAAAAATTCTGGATCTGGGCACTTGTGGTGTCAGCAAACACAAGATTGGGTTGCTGTAGGTACCAGGTATTTGCAAGGTTTTGGCTTTCTTTTCCAGAAAATTACTGGCAAAGAAATTTGCTGTGCCGGCACCGGGAAATCCCCACATCTGGGCACTGGTGGTGCCAGCAAACAGCGGATCTTGGCATTGCCAGTGACGGTAGAAGGGAATTGCCAGATTGTGGCTTTCTTGACCAGAAAATTGCTGGACTTGGCTTTGCCAGAACAGGGAACTATCCAGATGTGAGCACTGGCAGTGGCAGCAAACACCAGGTCTGGGCACCTGTACTGGCATCAGGAAATTGCCGGATTTTGGCTTTCTGTGCCAGCAAATTGCTGGACTTGGGCTGTGCCAGCAATGGGAAATTTCCAGATCTGGGCACTTGTGCAGCAAACACCAGATCTGGGTGGTGCTGGTGGCAGCAGCGGGAAGGTGCTGGGTTCTGGCTTTCTTTGCCAGAAAATTGCTGCATTTAGGTTTTGCTGGCACTGAGAAATTTCCAGATGCTAATTTTCTGTGCCAGCAAACTGCTGGAATTAAGCTGTGCAGATTTCTGGAACATTCCCGATCTGGGTACTGGCGGTGTCAGCAAACATGAGATCGGGTTGCTGTAGGTACCAGGTATTTGCTTGGTTTTGACTTTCTTTGCCAGCAAATTGCTGCACTTGGGCTGTACCAGAATATGGAAATATCAAGATCTGGGAACTGGCAGTGCCAGCAAACACCACATTTCAGGAAGGATTGGATCTGGACCCGTTCCCTCCCTGCCTCCCTCCTTCAACATGGCGCCAGAGTGGCTGGACAGCAGCCAGGCAGAAAGGGACCTGCAGGGACTGATGGACAGCAGGCTGGGCATGAGCCAGCAGTGTGCCCAGGTGGCCAAGGAGGCCAATGGCTCCTGGCCTGGCTCAGGAATGGTGTGGCCAGCAGGGGCAGGGCAGGGATTCTTCCCCTGTTCTCAGCAATGCTTGGGCAGCACCTTGAGTGCTGTTTGCAGTTCTGGGCCCCCTCATTTAGGAAGGACATGGAGGGGCTGGAGCGTGTCCAGAGAAGGGCAACAAGGCTGGGGAGGGGTCTGGAACAACACAAGTCCTGTGGGGAGTGGCTGAGGGACCTGCAGTTGTTTATCCTGGAGGAGTCTCAGGGGAGACAAGGCGGTGTCAGGGCACAGGGTGGACTTGATGATCTCCATGGCCTCTTCCACCCTTGCTGATTCTGGGGCTCTCTGAAACCACCCTTGGAGCAGTTGCAGGACGAGCCCTGGGCCTCCTCTTCAGCAGCTCCAGCAGCCCAGGTCCCTCAGCTTCTCCTGCCAGCCCCAAAGCCCATCCTGTCAGTCCTGCAGAGCCTCTGCAGCTCCTCCTCACTGCCCAGAACAGGGAGCCCCAGAGCCAGACACAGCAGCCCAGATGTGCCCCCCTGGCCTGGGGTGCCTCTGGCAAGGGAGCAGCACCAGGCACTGCAGGAGCCTGCAGACAATTGGTCTGAAGGCCAAACCTCCTTAGCTTCTTCTGAAAGAGCAGGAACAGTTCCTCATTCCAGAGTGGTGGAATGCTGGGCACCGCAGCTCCGGGTGAGGACTGGACACAAGTTTGCTCCCACTGAGTGCTGTGATGGCTTCTGCAGGAGATCTGGGCTCCGTGCTTGCCAGGCACAATGAGGAGAGAAGGAGCCAAGTGCACTGATGTGCAAAATGGATTTGTAGAAAGTTTTTAGAGCCTAATAGAAGGCCCACAAAGTATGAATCTGTATATAAATCTTGCGACAAGAAATGCTAATTTAAAAATTCCATGGAATAGGTATTGAGTGAAGGGGAGACGACCATCCTTTAATGCATCGAACTCCGATTTATTGATCGATCGGTCACTTTATATAACAGTGCCAACCAACTTCATGCATATTACAAAATCCAAGCTCACGACAGGCTAACAGAGAAAACTCCAACAACTCCTCTTGTTTTACAACACCTATGATTATTCACTAAAAACAGAACCAGTGTTCCCACTGTGATATGAAAGGTTCCCAAAACCTCCACATCTTTTCCCACAGAAGGTGTTTTGCTTGTTATGGGAAGACTGTCTGAGAACCTTATTGTTTATAAAGTGATGCATGAGAGAGCCTAATTGTTTATAGAAATCAGCCTGGGAACTGCTTTGCAACTACCTTTTACTTTTCTCTCCATTGTATGCTTTCATGGCCTTTTTCTTTAAGCCATGCTTGAACTAAACTCTCCACAAATAGGACAGATATTGTTGAGAGAGAAATGGAGCTAGAAAAATGTTTCAAAAGATGGCATTGCAAATAAGACTTTGGAAAAATAGAGCTATGAAAGATGCATTGTAGTGGGACCCACAAGGGGTAGTTTTAAATAATTGGTTTTAAGGCATCTACAACATGGCATGGCAAAAAGCTGATAGACCAAGTAATTAGGAAATAGTTGGCTTCTGATTGTGATGGCGTGAATTATGTGTATTGTCTCACCCTTCTCGTGAGACTGAAAATGGAATAAAAGTTTTTAAAACGCCTCTCAGTGTCACCATCTCTAGGTCAAGAAAAGAGTATTATCCAACATGCTGACACACCTTTGCCTCGAGCATAGCCCAGCCTGGACCAAACACACTGAAAGGTTTCCCCTTTGGCCCATGTCTCGAAATATTAGGTCTGCTGTTTGACAATTCAGGTTGGTTTGGTGTCAAGGAGTTCCCTCAGAAATACTGGGTTTGTCTTCCTCTGTGCCTTCCCCTCAGCAGCCTTGGGGATGCTCCTGTGTGAAGCCATCTGTCTCACACAGTTTGAGACAACTTCAAACAGGATATTGTGCAATAAGTCGTCTCCTCTAAAGTGTGCCAACAATCCCTTTCCAGCAATAGGAAATTATTCCTAATAGATGAAAGTGGAAACCCCCAACAGTTTATTAACAAACAGAATCCCCCCATGACACGCGTTCCAAGAAGGCGCCGGGGTCTCTCTCGGAAGAACAGGAGCTGTCACGGAGCAGTTCCAGCAGCTGATGGAAGCTCGGGGACTCATCCGGCGTCGGCTTTCTCCCACGGCAGAGCTCCATGGGGCGGGCAGGGCAGTGAAGCAGCTGGGCTGGAGCCCCTCGCTGCCTTGTCTCCCCGGCGTGGCTCAGCTCACAGACTCTCGGGCTGGGAGCGGGGCCGCTCTGCTCCTGCCGGCACCGTGTCCCTGGGCTTGGACAAACAGTTTCCTGCCAGGAGAGCCCTGCACACTGCTCCACAGATCTTTCATAAAGGCCCAAACCAACTCCAAACACTCTGTCTGCAGCAGCTTTTCACAAAGGGCTGCAGCAATCCGGGACAGCTGCGAGTGTCGGAAGGCTCTTGTCTTGTTCCTGTCAGCAGAATTCTTGATGATCTGATGCAGTTTTATTCAGATGTAACATGAGAGCTGAGGTTTTTTTGTTAAAATATTTAATGATGAGTAACAAGCCGTAGGAGCATGAGGTACAGGACTGATGTGTGAAAGCATGAGCATATCCTCCAAAGTGGCCAGTTTAATTGTCCATTTTATTACTCTGGTATTTACTCCACACTAATAAGGAAAACCAAGCTCTGCTTGGAGGCAAAACAGGCATGGGATACACTACAGTCCCTTGCAGGCTCAGCAGGGCTGGCAGTGGCACAGCAGGCAGTCTGCTTCATTGTGAACCACTACAGAGCTACATCCCAATCTGGTTTAAGTAGCGTGGTATTATTAAGGGCTTCTTTTCTTCATGAGATACAAAAAGGAGATCCCAAATGATCTTCATACAAGCATGCAGTAAAGAACTGCTTCTGCTACCCTAACGAAGCGTTTGCTTTGGCAATTACACTCTTCCCATTCATCTTTTGATGCAGACACTTCAGGTTTTCCCCCACACCCCTGCAAGGCTGGCAGTCGCTGTTTCCCAGTTCCTGTTCTTCCCTAGAGATGGTGCAGTGGCTGCTTTGAAACAAAAATCCCTGAGATATGGACAACTTGAAGGAGCATGAAATGCTAATTAAGTGCTCATATTGGTAACACCCAGGTCTGCACTGCCCAGTCCTCTGCAGCAGCAGCAGCAGGACCATGCATCATTCCTGTTGGTGGATGTTCATGTTTCTGATGTGCAAGTGCAATGACTTTGAGGAGGGACAAAAATGCCCCTCTTCAAACAGTGGGTGTGCAAGGAGGTGTGAAGTTTCACAGCCTTTTCTAGGATATTTCAGAAAGATCTAAGAGAATATTGTGGCATGGAGCAGGTCCCTAATTTTGTCTCCAGAGGAATCCCCAAAGGGCACATTGACTCTGCTGCTGAAGCCAACCCCATAAGCTCATGGACCAATTTTCCCTTCAACGTGCCACCCTGCCTGGGCTTTGCTAGGCTGGGACTAGACCCAGAGCTAAGCAAACACATGCAGACAGGTGACATTGTGTAACATCAGAAGCTGGCAACCATGAGGACTTTGCTGTCAAAAGGGTACAGTTTGCACTGGGCCCAGAAGTGTTTTTCCTTAAGGCAAAGCAAATTGAAATGTGAAGTTTAAAAGCTTCAAATGACTATGAAAGGAAACTGCAGAATAATTTTTGGAAGGGTAACATTGTCAATGATCATACAGCCCACCAACAGCTGGAGCTGAATCCAGAATTGCTTCTTCCAGCTGGGCAGGAATTCATTCCACTGGCAAGCACTGGTCCATGGGAACAAATGATCCCCTAGCTCTGGGCTGAATGGCACCCAGGCTGCAGTGCAGATTTGAGGAGCCCTTGTCACTTGTTATTGGCCTCCCAGTGCACTCATCCTTCTGCAAACAAGGTGCAAACAACACAGCTGCACTGCTGTCCTGGGTAAATATACATACAGGTGACTTTGCCAAAGCAGTGCATCATTTCCCAGTGAAATACATGACCTCTTCTTACCTATGGAATTGTGATTGAAGACACCTGTGAGCCAGATCTGTGGGAGATTGCAAAGGAGCAAAGCTTTGGGATTTGGGCACACTTCTCTTGGTTTCTTTGCTCAGGCCTTTGGTGAGCACAGAACACACCTAGGTAGAAAACCTTTGACTATACAGGATCTTTTGGATCCATTGTCCCCCAAAAAGGTCAATGTGTGGCCCTGTTGTAATGCCAAGTAACAAAGAGCAGCACAAATGACACAAAGAAAACATGGCCAAAGAGGAAGAGGAGAGGCCCAATGAGGAAAGGAGGTGATGAGACACTGGCATATCGAGTGAGCTGCACTCCCATAATCTCTGCACTAGCAGGTCCTGGTCTCACATTCTCCTCTTGGTTTATTTAAATTTTATTTATTTATTTACTTTTTTTCATCATCAAAATAAAATATATAGAATTAAAAATATGTCATCAAATTTGAAAAATACAATCAAAACTCATTAATTCAAAACTGCATCTAAAGATCAGAACATATGTACAGCTCTAACTATGAAGCCTAAGACATCAATCCTATTCTTTAAACACACTTCATACAGGTGGCAGCTTGTTCCTGAGCTTGGAGGACAGAGAGCTCTTCTCGACAGGAGGCGAGGACTTTGTGGGTGAGGGAACATCTGAAGCGTCCAGAGAAAACTTCTCGGTAAGACTGTAACCAGCCAGATCTGCAAAATGGAGACACAAAGTTTAACAGAGGCCACAATGCAAACCTAAAGCAGCTGAAGCTCCATATTTCCTGGGACACATTTCCTGCAAACTTCTAAACAGCTGCACAGGGAAACATGGTCCTGCTGGCAGACACTGAGGCAGGCCAGGGCAAACCCTGAGCCACTTGCCCAGAGCTGGCACAGGCCCAGCCTGGCCTCTGGGCTGCCCTGGGACAGCAGGGAGCCCAGAGCCCTGTGCTCTCCAGGAATGGCTCAGCTGCACATGCACCCTCCTGCTCCTCTGCCTGCCCCACAGCTCAGCAGCCCCACAGCTCCAGGGGCACTGGCAGCAGCACAGCTCATTGCAGGGGCACATGCAGGGCACAGCTGTTCCCTGGCAATGTGCACAGCCTCTCTGGGCTGCCACAAGACCCTTCCTCCCAGCAGAGATTGGCCCAGCTCCCTCCTCACCTCTGTGTGAGGCTGAGCCATGACTGCCCTTCATCTTGTCCTCCATCTGGAGCTGCTTCAGGCCCCCATGCCATGACTAGGAAGGGCAATGGAGAGAGCGGGGCAGATGCACACCCTTCCTTAGGATTTTGTCATTTTTGGCACAGCTCAAAAGAAAAATCCGGAGGTGTCCAACTCAGCACTTCCTCAGCTTTCTGGAGAACATCTCACCTTCACCAGCCCAGCATTTTGGAGAGGTTTTCCCGCACATGTGGAGGCTTGCTGGCAGCACATTTCTTCAGCTGGGTGCCCATCACCTTGCAGAGGGCAGAGGCCAGCTTGGTGGCCATGGTGCGGACGTCTAGCAGCCATTTAATATTCTGTGGTGGAAGAGACTTCATTTTCTCTATGCTGTTAATCCACCAGCAGACATCAACATTGAAAGAGCTCCTGCAAGTACCCAAAACCAATTCTGCTAAGCAGGAAAGGGTTATGGTACCCATTTTAAAATGGGAATTCGTTTCAGTTTAAATGCAATTAAAGACATTGGTGACTACTGAATGTGAGGAACAGCTGCCTGTTCCTACTAAATCTCAGAGAGAACATCTGCTTTTTCTAAAGTAGTCCTAATTTATTGTTAATTCCTTTATTTGAAAAAAGAGATCAAAAGAAGTGCTAAACTAAATGCCCTATTGCTGGAGATCTACTTTATTCAAATGCTCTTTAAAGGGCCTTTGACATTCCCAATCACTGAACATGCCCTTTTGAGATTCCTAATGAAGACACAAAGTTATTAAACCTTGCATTCAAAGATGTTGGCATATTTAGCAGTGGATTTAGCCCAGTTAAAGCAAGGCTATCAATCATCTTCTCTACTATATATTGAGATTATCTTTTTTCCATTCCTTGGCTCTTGCTGACAAAGCAAGCTCCGCTGAGGAATCAATTATCAGCTGCATTTGTAGCATTTTGGGCAGCGCTGACACAGGCAGACACTGTTTGCACCCCCTGAAAGGCTCAGTCCAAGGCCACTGTGACAGCACAGGCAGGAAGCCTCAGCACTCTGCTTCTGTCCCTGTGTCCCAGAGGCTGCCTTGCACTAAACCCGTGCCTCTGGTACCTCTGTTGAGTTCTGGCCTAAGCTGTGACCCCCAGGCCCTGCACGGTTCAGCCTCAAAACTTTCCAAGAGAAAAACAAGAATTCTGTGAGGACAAAACAAACTGATGCCCTGAAACAGCATTGGCCACCATTTCCCCTCAAAGATCACAGATGTCCCTGAGCTTCCCAGAGAGGAGCCAGCTGGGGCATTTTTAGCCCTCCCTTTGCTGGAGGTGGTTCTGAGATGCCCCAGTGAGAGCTCAGCCCCAGGCCGAGCGCCACCCCCATCTCAGGTGCTGCCCAGCCCTGCAGCACCCAGGGAAAACCTGCCAAACCCACCTGCCTTGGCCATGGGGCAGCAGGGACACGCTCAGCACCTCCTGGTTTGGAGGAGCTGCTCTGCTGTCTGCTCACAGGCATTCCCTGTAAATGCTCCCTGGGAAGAGCTCTGGGCTCAGAAGGGGAGGCCAAACCTGTGATACGCTCGGTGACATCCAGCAGGGCTTGGCCACTCAGGTGATTCCATTGGTAGTTGAACTCTTTCAGCAGGGACACTTTATCTACAAGGGAAACACACGTTTCTGCTCACTTTTCTCAGGTCATAGGAGAAAGGGCAGGGCCAACCCCATTTTATAAAATAAAGTACATTTCTGTGGATTTTTGAATCCTTTTCTTCTTTCATTCCAGCCTACTTGGCAGGGTTTTAAATTCCAAAAGAAAAGCTCTCCTCTCACAGTTGTAAATCCAAAGTTGTCTGCTGTAGCAGGAGCTGTGTTAAAACATTTCACATCAGGAACCTCAGGAGTTCAGTCACATGGAAGCAGTGAAAAGGTTTTGCATCCCAGAGCACAAAGGAAGAGCCCCATACTTGGGACACAGAAAGGCACTGAGTCAGGCAGTTCCTGAGTTCACAGGGCAGCTGGGGAGGAGAAAGTGGAAGCTCCCCTTGAAGACCTGCCTCTTGAACACTCCATTTTTCAGGCATATTTCCCCAGTGCAGCATTCTCAGAGCTGACATAAATCTGTGTGGCAAAGGAATTTACAGCAGCCCTTGCCTATGTATTTAATTGCTGTGGCCATCTTGCCCCATGCAAAACAACATGTGGAACAAGGCATCATTGACAGCTGGGTTTATACCTGTTTGTTCTAAAGAAATGAACTTGGTGAATCATCAGTTCCCCTGTGAAAACAGAAGACAAAGAAGAAAAGCGGAAAATAGGCAGCTAATGCCTCTAATGTAGAGCCTCCCAGGTGGCTGCTCTGCAGAAGCTCTGATGGGTCAGTGTCCCTTCATGCCAACAGCAAAGCTGTTCATTTGGGAAGTCAGACGGGGCCCAAGCAAACTCCAAACCCCCTTTGCCTCTGAACTGTAGCAGAGCTGTAGCCCAGGACTTGCTCTTCAGACAAGCAGCACAGAGCCAAGGGCTCCTGGGACTGTTGGGAAATGCTGATCCCATTCCAGCCTGTTTGGGGATGGTGCATAAGGACTGCACCTGCACAGCCTCTGGTGGGTGTCAGCTGCAGTGTTCCACAGGCAAGAGCAGCTGTCAAGGCACTCAGTGCTCTCCTGTGCAGGAGAGACAGAGACGAAGCTGAGGAGAGTCCCTGCCAGGGCTCAGCCTTACCCAAATGAGCAGTGGATTCTCCCAGTGCTTTCACAGCTGCCCCACGAACCCTGGGATCCTTTGAGTTCAGGTTCTTTGTTACTCCTTCCACCAAACCAATGATCATCGGGTTCAAGGCATCTTTCAGGGCCCCTGTGATTTCAGCCAGCACGTCCAGTGCCCTCTGCTTCACTTTCTTGTGGCTGTCAGATATTCTCAGGACAAAATAATCAAAAATCTGTGAAGAGAACAAGCAATGTGAAAGCTGGATTCAAATGCCCCCGTTTGAAGAGTGGCTGTAGCAGTCAGCAAGGTCAAAGATGAAAGTGATCCTTTCTGTCAGGGCAGCACTCGCTTGCACAATTTCACTGTTTTCCTGTGGGCCACTCACTGGAATGGTGGTGCAACCTCATGCTGGTTGAAAAATTTTCTTCTGTTTTGAAGAGGTTTGGCTGGGGACAGAAGAGTTCCTGTGGTATTTCTCTCCATCTATAAATCATTAAATCAATTCCATTTATTAATGCTAAAGAGTACCTTTGCTTTGAATGGAAGCAGATGTTTACAATGCCCGGTTTTCTATACAGTTGCCTCAAGTACTGAGGGCAATTATGATTTTGCCAAAACCATGGCCAGAAGAGATCTAAGTTTTCTTTTGTTTGTCTCAGAGCCAGTGTCTGGAGAAGTGCAGGGCTCAGATACGCTCTTCCAGGATCCAGACAATTTCTCTAAGTAACAGGTGGACTTCTGAAATGTCATGTGCTGTACAGCTCTCATTAGAGCAGGTTCAGTCCCTTGACAGCCACATTATCAGGCACCTTTCCCTGGAAAAAGGGAAAAAGCAGCTACTGGGAGGAGAAGGCAGAGATGAGTCCTTAGCTGTTTTCCTCCTTTTCCAAAGAGAAAAAAAGACCCCCCAAGAAGGGTGAGCACTGTCTTTACCAAGAGGAATAGGAACAAGGATGGAAATGAGTAGCCAGAGCTGTGCCCGTGTAAGACAAGATGGACTATATAGAAGTATTCTTAAATAAAACAACTGGGTTTAAACCAACCCAGCCTGATACTTCTCTTCCCTGTGCAAACCCATTTTTGGTCTAGAGAACAATTGCCATGGTTTCAGGGGCTGGATTCCCTTCACTTCACCCAGCTGGGAGTAGGAGAGAGCAGCAGTTACACCAGCAGAAAATTCTGCCATCATCTGATGAACAGCATCAATAGGCACCTGCCAGACAAATACAGCTGGACTGAAATAACTTGTCCTGAAGCCTGGACCTGAATTACATTTGTCTGGGTGAGAGGGATGAGCGTGTCACAAACAGCCAGGACAGAGTGCCAAGACACACTGAATTAACTTAGCTGCTACAGGCTTAGGAAAGGAGCTAAAGGAAAGGAGCAGTGAAGATACCCTACATACTTGGGCAATGTTGAGATGAGTGGGGGCAATGTTGAGATGAGTGGAGATGAGCTGGGGGCTGTTTTTGCACAGGTCTTGGAGAAGTTCCACTCCTTCCATCCGTGCCTGAAACCCCTTGGCTTCCAGGAGATGGTAAAGCTTCTGGAGCAGCTCCGTTTCTTCCACAGCTGGAGGTGACGTGACCTGAGCTTGTGCACGGGGTAGGAGGTGTCCATCAGAGGGAGATTTCACCCTGGAAAATAAAACCAAATGAGGACCTGGTGGTGATAATTATCATAGCATGGCATCCCCATCGTGGAAATAATTAGCATTGACTCCATGATTCCAGAAGGCTGATCAATCACTTTACTATACTGTACTATACTATACCATACTATACTATACTGAAACTCATTGCCCTCACAGACAGTCTGATACAGACAGACCAGATTGGGCAATTGAATCCAAAATACCATCACCAGTGGCCAATTAAGAAATTACCCTTTGGTAAACAAATCTCCATAACACATTCCACATGTTCACAACAACAGGTGCAGCAAGTGAGGATAAGAATTGTTTCTCATTCTTTTCTCTGGTATTCTCACAGCCTTCCCCAGAAAAATGCCTGGGAAAGTTGTACCTGCTGCTCTCTATGGAGAGAGCTGCAGCCACAGACAATACCTGCAGTTAATTGTGAGCAAAACATCTTGAGCAGCTTTCCTAATTATGTGATTTCAAGCTGCAAAGTCATGGGGCTCTGAAGAACAACATGGACCTCATGACAATCATTGCAGGAGAAAATCTGCAAGTGACATTCTCACCACTGCTCACTCAGGAAAGCCAAGGATGAGATGCATCTGATCTATCTTCAGATGGCTGCCAGGGCACACAGGTCACTTTGCTTTGTGCAGAAAGAGAGACACTACTGCCAAGTTTAAATGCCTCCTCATATGGGACGTGTGTGTCTTAGAATAAGGAAACTCATCACTCTGGATAAGTGCCTCTGCAACCAGGCATGACAATCTGGAAAAGTACCTCAGATGCATTCTGAACAGATAAACAGGGCCATATTTGAAAGACTCAGAAAATCAGTAACAGAGATAAAAACTGAAGCCAGACATCCCAGAACTATGCTCACATTTCATTTGCTTCCCTGGAGACCAGATGCACAGCTTAACAACCCCACTGGGAACAATTCTCCTGATCAACCTGTCTCTTCCATGAGCACAGGGCGATGCCAGCTGTGCTACTGAGGCATGTGGTCACTTTCCTGCCACTGCTGAGCAGGACAGAGCTAAATAAATCCCCTCTGCTATCAGAGGAGAACAGGTACAAGCAGCTCTGCAGCTGCCATGAAGAGACAGCAAGGAGCAAATTCCTGTCTTAAATGCTGATTGCAGCACAGGGGGAAATAAACCAAACATGCTGTCCATCAGGCAAATTACATGAACGACAGGAATATCAAGACAAAAAGTCCACATTCAGACACCTGTTGACTGAAGTTGTTCAGGAATTGCCTTGCTACTTACTACTCAAACTTGACTCTGAGGGTAAGAAAACCCTGATTCAGCCAGGCCAAACCACATGGATGAGAACTGCATCTTTGTGGAATGGCATCTTGCTTCCAGACTGAGATTGCTCATCAAAACACCCATCTGAAAAAGACTCCACTCAGGTGAAAGAAAAGTCCTGTTTGAATTTACTTGTCCCAAGTCAGGCAGCAGAAACTTGGCCCTCTCCCAGCCTCCACAACACTGCCCTTGCCACTGCACTGGATCATCTGAGCTGCAACCAATGGGTGTCTGTTTGTCTCTCCATTTTTGTGGAAACCCCTCCAGAGAAGTTGTGTTCAGCACAATGCACAAGTAGACTTTTTTTATCTTAGAGAATTTGTAGGGAAAGGAAATAATCTGTGGCATTGGTCATCTCTGCCAGACAGTTTTTCCTGAGGAAGAGGCATGTAAAGCTTGCCATGTGCTTTGTCACATCTGACAAAAGTGCTCAGTACCGTTTGCCAGCAGACAATGTGGCCTGGGGCTCCTCTGAGCCATCGTTCCTCTCCTTCACCGGCTCCTTGACAGATGGGCCTTCAGCCTTCTGGTTTTCCATCCCCTACAAAGACATAGAGAAACCCCATCAATCTTTAGAGTATGAAACAGGAAATTCCCTGTTTAAAACATAAGGTAGAACCAGAATCACTGCTACCAAGGCTTAGGGAAACATTTCCTAACTTACAGATGGAAACAGACCAGAGATTCAGTGATGCCAACTCTTTGTTTTCAACAGCCCAAGGCAGGTTATGGGTGCTACCAGAGTTAATAGCAATCTAAAATCCCAAATTCCTTAGTCTTGAGCACAAATGGGAATAATGCAAACTGGCAGGCAATGAGTGTTTGTGAAGGAATCAACAGAAAAAACTGGACTCTTTGGGGGTTGGCCCAGTGTGTTGGAAGTTGATTTGGTTCAACACTCACTCTCCCTGTGCCTGCACAAAGGCAGGCTCCCTTCTGTAATGTTGATAGAAAAAATAAAATCCCTCCCCCCCAAACAAACACAGGATTTTTCCCCTGGATGCTGCTGAATTCACCAAGCTTCTTCCAGCTCCACAGGGCTGGACAGCAGGGCAGTATTCCCAAAAGACAGACAGTCATTGTAGTAACTAGGATTGACCTGGACATCTTTTGTAAATTTGGGAATTTTCTTGGCACTACTACTTCCAGTGTCCTTTGCAGACTCTGTTATCTTCAGAAGCACAATTCTCACTTAATTGCTTTACAGGGGGCAGGGTAGGGAGAGCATGGTGGGGGCTTACGCTTAAATGTAAACCCATTTTCTCCTCTTTCCCTTTCCTCTTTGTGACCAATATTTAAAATATTCAAAACCCCACTTTTCCCTAAAATTATCAGTTCCTTTGTGGTCTGCAGATGAACAGGCTGAGGATTAACAGCTCATTCACAGGAGCAAAATGATTCAGCAGAAGAGGAGTGAGCTAAAGATAGATTGGGTATGTTTGATCTCATATTAGCAGAGGCAATACTTGCACAAAGGAGACATTTCTCCTGCCAAGCACTTACTTTCTTCTTAATTCTTGTCAGAATATCTTCCAGGTCACGGGGGGAAAGAGATTGTTCCGAAAGAATTGTAAATTGTTGATGATTGAGCAACATCTTCACCATCTACTGTCCATAATGCCTATGGAAGGAAGGAAGGAAGGAAGTGAAAGAAAAGTGTACAAACACAGGAAGAGTGTTAACAGAAGAGGCTGATACCTTAAACTCATCAGGTGCAATCCTTGCATAAGGAAGCATTACCTACTCAGCAAAGAGGGAGATTTACCTCACTTGACACTGCACAGTGCTGTCAGCTGAACACAAGAGGCAAGAGGAGAATGTGGGGCAACAGAAAAATACCATTTCACTCTGAAACTGGGGGTGTGCTTCTGTGGCATCAAAGCATCCCAGGGACCAAGCAAAAGACATCTGCTTTGTTGTCAGAGCCTGTTAGCATTGTCTTGCTGCACAATAATTTGCCTTTCTTTAACTGCCAGGGAAGCCAGGACAAAACACCTCATGCTCCTCTTGATTATTCTATACTGTGTGTATGCAGAGGGGCAGCTAGTTGCTCTGGTATTCTTGGCAGCTATTAATGGGACTTTAATCTTTAAAGGAAGGGGATTTTGGTGGTTTGGGTTGATTTTGCCACTAGGAAACCACAGTATTCTTCAAGAAGAAATGTGGACCTCACTAAGCCACAGATAACAGCATTCTAGAAATCTGCAGAACAGGTTTAGAAAGACTGAATATGTTGGCTAAAGACCCCTGAAATATTTCTAGGAAAGTCTGAAGTTAATGAGAAATGGATGTTTGGGATCCTTCAGTGATGAACATTAGCCAACACTTTAGCTTTGTGTTGTGCACCTAAGGCCAAACAAAAGTGTTGGACTGGGTGATCTGAGATCTTTTGATCTCAGTAAAGAATCCTTCAAGCCACAGGAAAAAGTTGGCAATGTTCCTTTTTGCTGGCCAACCTCAGGTTTCCCAGCACAGCCATTTGCCCAGGCAGCCCAGAGCAGTGGTCACAGTGCCAAGGCTGACAGAGCTCAAGAAGAGTTTGGACAATGCTCTCAAGCACATGGAGTGACTCTTGGGGTCACTGCACATGGCCAGGAGATGGACTCGATGACCCTGATGGGCCCTTCCAACTCAGCATATTCCATGATTCTATGACCCTTATTCACACCGTGAGGTAACTTCATATTCCCTTTAGTTTCCACTCTTGTGTGGTTTCACCTTTACAGCCAGACACAAAACGGTTTTCCTGTTTTGGGAGGTGAAATGAAGATCATTACTTGTGTCCTTGTGGCAGTCCTGAGCAAGCTTCCCTGCCACGTGTGGCAGCCTCTCAGCCCTGGGGGTGCCTGCGAGCTGGGTGACTCCAATTCTCTCCACCAGGGACAGGAGGAGTTGGGCCGCACACTCGCGCACCGGGGCGGGGCGGCTGCTGGGGAGGAGAGAGCAAACCCTGGGCACAGGGACGAGGAGCAGCGGCAGCGCCGGCCTTGGCCAGAGCTGCTCCCTGCCCTTGCTGGGGGAAGGAGCCTGGGCTCTCCCTGCGCCTTCAGACACCTGCACAAGGCTCTGTCCTCAGCTATACACAAAGGTAGCATTGCACACTAGGCCTGCCTGCACGGAAGAGGGAGGAATTCAGTCTCCCTGCACTGTCTGATACTCAGTTTCTTTCACAGTATTTACTTGGAGAAAGATTAAAGAAATAGATGACATATGAATAATTTAGAAATTAAGGACCATTCATGCTGACCCATCAGAGGGCACCCAGTACACAGAGCTACAGCAGGACTGAGGCTCTTTCCACCCATTTACCCTCAAATCTGCAGACCTTTGGAAAACAACAAATGCAGGGAAAACACGTGGCGGGCTGTGAAGTTGCAGAATATCCAGCAATGCAGCCTGTTTCTTCTGTGGGGCTTGGCAATGGATCCATCTGAATGTTTTACCCCATTGCTAAGCTGAGGAAAGGGTGGCAGGCAGTTTAGCCAGGCTGTCCTGTTCTAGAGAGTGTCTCTTGGGAACTATCAGGCCCAGCACCAACATTTAAGGCAGCATTTGCTCCAACTGTCCCATGGCTGTCAGCCTGTGGAGGTGCCTGTAAAGTGATTCATCTTCTCAAGGCTAACATGAAACATCAGTTTGAATAGAAAGTAGAGCTCTAAGCCAGGACAGTCATACAAGACTCCTTTGGCAGGAGCTGCACCTGCTGTGCAGGCTGTGCCACACCCAGCAGATTGTCCCCCATGTGCTCCACGCCCCAGCAAGGACCCTCCTCATTTCCCAAGTTAGTGGCATCATGAGGAGACATGGTTTTCCCAGGGCCTCTGTGGTTAGCACTGTGAAATACCAAACACTGCTCACAGCTGCAATTGCAATTGCCCCTCTGCCCACAAAAGCACAAGGCTCTATCCTTGGCCTTTGCAGGCACTTTCCCTTCCCCATCAGTCACCACACCTAGGAAAATCTGACAGACTGGGAGAACTCCAGGAAGCAGCAGGAAGCTGAGTCAGAGGAGCTTTAGTTTGGGTGTCAGGAAAAAGGGTTTTTCACCCAGAGGTTGGCTGGGCACTGGAACCGGCTCCCCAGGGCAGTGGTCACAGCAGCAAGCCTGACAGGGCTGAAGGAGCATTTGGACAGCAATCTCAGGCACTTGGTGTGACCCTTGGGCTGTTCTGGGCAAGGCCAGGAGTTGGACTTGATGGCCCATCCAACTCCCCATATTCTGCAGTTCTGTGATTCTGAGAACTGATGGGCTGCAGGAGGGCAGAAATAGGTGACAAGAGGAAAGAAGTGAGGTTGGTTGGAGAATCAAGTCACTGAGTTCCCAGAAGATGCAGGATACAGGACCCTTCCCTCTCACCATTCCCATTCTCTGTCTCATCCCTTCTCCCTCCCACACTCACAAAGGTGAAGAATATCACTAAAAGAAGAAGAACCTACTTGACTCCCATGTCCATGAGAGCAGTCATTGCTCGTGCAGGAGTCACATTCTCCACCAGGATCCCCAGGGTCTGACTGGCTGCTTTCTGAACAAATTCTGGGGAGCTGGACACCATCTGGAGAAGGACCCGAGCAACTTCATCCACCTCAGAGTCCATGTCCTTCTTCAAGGTCACAGAGAGCTCTCCCAGAGTGACAATGGCAGAGCAGGACACCTTGGAACGGAGGTTGGTCACCTGGGGAAGCCATGAGGGAAACATAAGAATCACCTTGGAAAGAAAACCAGTTGCCTTCAGGAGAAGTCAAAGGAAATGACAACACATCCCATTGTGTCCAGGGGAACATACAAGTACAGGAAGAGCTGGAGAGCACAAGCACAGAAAGGCACTTACTCTGGCACCAATTTCTGGCCTCAGACCTGCTCACTGTGGGCCTAAAATAAAAATTTAATTCAGTGTTCTACTTAACACTTCTAAAATGTCCACAGCTTTCATTTTAGGCCCTTTTACTAGAAAATTAAAGCAAGGGCTGCTTTCAAATCATCAAGGCACACGTCATAAAGATAAAAGAGTCAGGTGCTCCTGTTCCAAAAAGCAACAGCAGCAGTTGAAGCACTCAGCCAGGAAACAGAAAACACAGGCTCAGGTCTACAGAATAATTTGCAGTGTTGAATTACAGCTTGGGCAGAAACTGGGACTCTGGGAAATAACATCATTAGTGTCTCAGTTTCTGCATTTGCACTCAAAGATGAGTGTCAGATACCCGACCTGCCAGTAAATACAGCTGCATGTGCCCACAGATCCTACCGATAGCTGACAGAAATTAGAAATCTCAGGTCTAAAACCAGAAATGAAGGCAGACCCTGAGCACACATGGAGATGAACAAGCACATACCTACTCTACCCACCGTGTATGAAGTATGGGGGACAATTCAGAACAATGTTCTCACCTCGCTGGTAACAGCCAAGCAAACCTCACGGAGGCTTCAAAGCAGGACCTCTGAATGGGACCCAGCCAGGTGTTGGATGGTGAAGAGTCCCTTCTCGTTAGGCTCTCTGAAAGGCAGAAGATTGATTTTTCTCTCCACCAAGGCAGCACCCTCTGAAATGAGCAGCACTGGGACAGGTACATAGAGGTGTCAGGGGTGGGCAGGGGCGTTTGGAGCCTGCAGTTGTTCCTCAGCTTGGCCCCTCTCCTGCAGAGGCTGGTCCAGGCCAACACTTGGGTGGTGCTCCGGGGCCTGGAGCCAGGGGTGAGGTACCACATCTGTACCAGCTGCGCAGAAAGCCCGACGGTACCTCCATGGACGGCGTCTGGGGGCCCTGGTGGCAGGCTCCGGCTGCAGAGACCCCGCACTCCTCCGGTGAGCAGCCATCCCCTCTGCAGGGTGCTGGCTGCAACAGCAGGGAGGCACCCACGCCTGGGGCTGCAGGGCTGGGGGTCCTGTTGTAGCAAGGTGTGACTCCCAAGTTTTGGGGGGCCAAGGGGAAGCAGCCCCCTCCCTGAAAAGGCTTGCCCATCCTTTTCAAGTTAACGGCTCCCATGTCTTTTGGCTGCCCAGGGAATCAGTGTGTGTTGTGTTTGGGAACTGAGTAGGAAATCAATGCCCTTGCATTCCAGCTGGTGCTCAGAGATTAGAGGAGCTGGGAGGGGCTGGGCTGCATTTCTGATTCCAGCCACTTCAGCACCATCAGTGTGGGCGAGTCCAAGCGAAGAACTTGCCCGAGCACAGATGCACAAAGAGAGCCGTTCCCAGTGCAATGCTCTGGGTCTGATTGCATTCCATAAGGACCTACATGCTCCAGATTCCCCAAGAGTGTGGGTTACTGAAGCAACAGGAGAGCAAGTTCAGGATGGCTGCTGGTTGGGGCACTGCTGCCGAGTGCTGATGTGTGTAGCGACAGAAAGGACAGGATTGATTCAGGGTGACCCCCACGTGGCAAAAAATGTGCTTTCACTCTATGATTTAAAGTTTAAACAAATGCTTTATTAAGCTATGTTATATTACACTAGTACTATATTAAAACTATACTAAAGAGATATTATACAAAAAACATACCAAAGAAAAACTCGTGACTGTCTCCATACAGCCTTTTATCTAATTATCTAATCAGTCTAAACAACTATCACTAAAATCCAATTAACAAATCACTTTCAGTAAACAATCACTATAACACATTCTTCATGTACTAAAAAACAAGAACAGCAAGTAGAGATAATAATTGTTTTCTCTCCTTCTATGAGTTTCTCACTACCTTCCCTTAAAAAAAAAAACCTAGGAGAGAGAATTATATCTCCCTCCATTCAAAGAATGTAAATACTACAGCACAGTAAAGAGAGATGATAAAAGTGAGATCTGTCTATCTATCTATTTTAATCTTCCTGGCTCTGCTCCAAAGCAGTGGAAGATGCAAAGCTCCCCTAAAGTCATCCCTTCAGGAGAGAAGTAGAGATAAGTTCCATTGACTGATCCTGAGCAGGCAGAGATGTTTCCCCCTCCAGAGATGGTTGTTTTTTCCCCTGATGTTTTCCTACTCCAGCCTTTTCTGACCTGAAGCCTTCATAGGTCCTTTAAATTTTTGCATGTCTTAAGGCAGTGGAACTATCCCATGCTGTAGCTGGGGTCTGGTGACTCTGGTCATACATGCCATGCCATACATGACACATGGTTTCCTTCACTGGCATCCCCAGGGCTGTGTAAGTGCATTCGTTAATGGGGCCTTATGAGAAACTCTGTTACTGCTGGTCAGAATTCTCTGTTGACAAAAGAGGGAGAAGAAACACCTTGGTCCTCCTCCATATACTGAGGTGGCCATAGAGGTTCTCTGACTTCCATCAGAGATCTTTGCATGCATCCTTATCTCCTGAATGACCCGGTTTTCTAACAAGAGTGTGGATGTCAGGAAGGAGGAATGCTGGTGCAGGCCTGAAGAGAACGTGAACTCCAGAAGTGTCTCTCACAAGGAGCTTCACCCAGGAAGCCCCTGCAGAGCCAGGATGGAGCTGTGGGACAGGGCGGGGAGTCAGTCACTACTGAAAGACAAACAGGACACGGCAGAAGCAGAGGGAGGCCCTCACCAGACCCTTGAGAAATGCCACCCCTTCCCTGTCAGCTGCCTGAGAGGCTGCTGGAGCTTCAGTCCCAGATGGCCCCTGATTGTAGGGCCAGGGGCACTTTGGAATCTGTGCCTCCCCTCGGGCAGAGAACGACCCAGGAGAGCAGCAGCACAGTGCTTTGGGAACGTGTGAGCCCAGCAGTCTGTGAGTCTTGGCCCACAAAGGGCGTATGGGAAGTTGAAACCCATCTTCTCTTGCTTTCTGTGCAGGTGCTTCTAGAGAAAGAGCAGGAGCACACTGCCTCATCTGAGCTGCCATGCCAGACTCAGGGAGAGCTGTTCCCTGCCCGAGAGCAGGAAGAGCAGATCAGGCAGCAGGTGGAAGAGCCACAGGAGAATGGCCAGGTAAGCCTGACTGGCCAGGGCACAGAGGGAAGGGCAGGAAGAGGGGCATAAACCAGAGCTCTTGGGACTGAGGAGGCCAGAGTCCCACAGGCAATGGAGGCACAGAGCCTTGCAATCTGCAGAGATCAGCCCTGGGACAGGAGGTTTGCAATGGAGGCAGATGTGGGGAGGGAAGCAGAAAGAAGGGGCT
This sequence comes from Ammospiza nelsoni, assembly GCF_027579445.1. NCBI lineage: Eukaryota > Metazoa > Chordata > Aves > Passeriformes > Passerellidae > Ammospiza > Ammospiza nelsoni. The sequence continues at coordinate 20,494,380 of NC_080644.1, read as the reverse complement.
GAATAAATGTGATTTGGAGGCTGCAAGAGGAAAAAAGCTGAGCCTGATGGCAGCTCTCAGTCCCTTGCTCTGCTTTTGTGTGTACAGAACATCAAGGCAGAGCCACAAGCAGAGCTGCCCGAAGCTCAGAGTGACATCATGGCAGTGAAGAGAAAGAACAAGGAAGACATGGGAAGAATTCAAGAGGAGAATCTCCATCAGCAGAGGGGCGATCAACAAAACCAGGTGAATGAAAGAGTGGCAGCCACTCCACTCATGAAATGTCCTCTCTTTTGTTTGTTAGAGAACATGAAGGAACAGCTGGATGCAGAGCTTCAGACAGCTCACAGTATGATCAAGGCAAGGCATAAGCAGCTGGAGGAAGAAATGAAAATCATCAGAGAGAAACTTAATCGCTTCCGTCAGTCTCTGCAAAACCAAGTGAGTGAAAGAGGGATGCAGCCACTGCAGTCACCAATCTGGTGGTTTCTGCCCTTCTTGCCTTTCCAGTGCAGAGCAGCAGGGAGTGGGGCCATGCCTCTGAGTGCCATGCTGCTGTAGTGTGTGTATTACAATCACTCTGAAGGACATTTCCTGGTGTGCTGAATCTCAACATCTGCCCTGGACCGTGAAACTTGTCCTTTGGCCTTTTGGCCAGCAGTCATCCAAATTGATTCCTGCTGGCCTGTTCCTGCTCTCCTTTTTTCTTGAGGTGTTTTTACAGTGGAACTTGGTGACCCAGATGGAGGATTGAAACAAGCTGTTGTATCCCCTGTCAATCTGTTCTTTGCCTTTCCTCACAGTCGATGACTCCTGGCTGACAGGGACAAGCTGTAGTGTCTGACTGCTTTGTTCTGTTTGACTTGAGGTGCAAGTGTTGACATCTCACCGGGCAGCCTGCGAAGACTTGCAGGGAATGTGTGGCAATGAAGGACCCCAAGTTAGGAGTGAGGCACAGGAGCAGTGCCCACCAGAAGTGCTCCAGGTCCAGCACATCATGGGCTCTGAACCTGCTGCCGCAGCAGCATCACCTCGAGGAAGCCCTTCTGTGAAACCTGGGAACTCAGGCTCAGGCACATCCCGGGAACAGGAGATTGAGGAGGAGTACCTGGAGCTGCTGGGTACATCTGGGGTGTTTCTTATCTGAGGGACAGTGTGTTGTGTGCAGGTGTCAGCAGAGCTGTACCAAATGCTCCTCCTGAGCTCGGTGTCACAGGGCCATTTAGGACTCCCCAGAGGCAGTGCTGTGCTCCGAGGCAGCGAGAGAGCTCTGGGTGTTCCTGCTGCCTCTGAGGGCACCTGGCACTGGCTTGGGTTTGCCTGAGCTTCCCTCTCTGCTAAAGGCTGAAGCAGGGATTGTTCTTGGATCAGCAGAAGGCTGTGACCTAGCAAATGATCTAGGCAAGTCCTGTGTGCTAGTGGCCAAACTGAACAGAATTTTTAGCTTCCTAAATTCTCCTTAGACTCCTGACTTCCAACCAGTCATCCCAGCAAAAAAAAATTCACAGAAATGGACTGACTTTGGAGTTTTGTTGTTTTGGTTGGGGATTTTTTTTTTGGGGGGGTGGGGTGGGATTGCTTTTCTGTTGTTCATTTTTGGTGGGGGTTTTTTGTTGTGTTTTTCTCCATCCTGAAGGAGTCCTTCTACCCCACGTTTTACTGATGTCATTTTTATGACTGTTACTGTTACCACTACTACATCTGCAGTTTATTTTCATGAGAATGCTATATTTTTGTCAATAAGAGAATGCTATCTTTTTGTCAATAAGAACTACTTCGAAAGAACATCAGGTTACAGGACAAATAGAGAGCACAAGGTATTTTCCATGTGCCCCCAAAGAAAAAACAGAGACTTTGATAACAAACTTTATTTAATCTTCTAGTTTTATGCTTATCAAGATGTGTCCAGGAGACACATCCAAGTGGCATGATCAGATAAAACTGTACTGCAGACATTTCTCAGGAGAGAGCCTCCAGCCCAGCCATGGTATATCCCTCAGATCCATGGCACTTTTCCATACCTGATTCCCACTCTTTCCCATGACTGTTAGAATCCTACCCATTGGCCCAGGCCCTGCTCAGATCAGTCTCTAGGAAAACACATCAAGCCCTTTGTGATTCTGCAGCACAACCCAATGAATCTGCTTCTTGCCCGTAACAGCTGGCAGTGCTGTGCTCTCAGATAAGAGACCTGGTGGGGCTGAGACCAGAGCCCAGTGGATTCTGTGTCTACAATCACCAGTTGGGACAAAAAGGGCACTGATCTGTGCCTGGGTGTGGCTGATCTCAAAGCCCATCCTGTCGTGTCCTGAATGGGGGCAACAGCTTGTCTGGGGCTCAGGCTCACTCTGGCTTCTTCCCATCAGTGCCTGTCAGTGCTCATGCTTGGGCTTTGCCAGCCTTGTTGTGGTCGCTGCCCTGTCCCTGAGGGCTGGAGGGACTGCAGAGGCTGGAGCCTTCCTTAGCTGGGAGAGGGGCATCTTTGAGCTCAGCCTGCTCATAAACAGGTCAGGGTCCTGATGCTGAAAGCCCCGTCAGGATCGGTTACAGCTTGAGCTGCTCTGGTTTACAAATGGGAAGGCATTCCTTTGGCAAACTGCTGGAAGGTGGGGAAGATGTCCTCCTCTCCTGGGATTGTATGTCCCTGTGCTTTGTTTCCTGTCAAGAGAACTCTTCAAAAGACTGTACAAATCAGTCTCTGTGCTGGCCACCTGTGCTGCAGGGCTGTCTGCCTGGTTGTGGTTGTTACCCAGCCGACCACAAAGGGCTCAGAGCTCCAGGCGCTGGGGCTGCCTTTTGTATCTCCTGGAAGCTGGGATCTCTGCCTTAAAGTCAGCATCTTGCATTTTGTTTCCCTCAGGGAGAATGGTGAACACCACTGAAAATCCCCTGATGAAATACACGCATCTGAATTATATTGGCAGCGGGTGAGTCCAACAGCAGTTACTCCTGCACAGCCGTGGGCCAGGTGTTTTTGGGGTGGAATGTCTATCCAGCGTGAAGTCAGGCCAGCTGCAAAGATGATCACACACTGGGGATAGATTGTCCCATCTCTAAATGCTGCTCAGAATTTGTGAGTGGGCTCAGAAGGCATTGTCAGAGATGCCTTGCTACCGAGGTCTTGCCTGCATCAAGGAACAGGACCTGGAAGGTCTCCTTGTCTCTCAAATGTGGGACAGCTCTGTGTTAATTTCTTTAGCATTTTGTGTATGTCTCAAAATCATACTGGCACACTAATGAAAAGAGAAGAAACTTGCTTGCCTGAAAGAGCAACCTATGCCCTATCAAAGCTGTGAGATAACAGTTCCCAGGAACAATTCTTTCCCCTGGTTTGAAGAGGGAAACACTCTGTGGTCAGGATAGGAACCACACTGTTTAGACAGTGAAACACAAGAGGAAAGACTAAACTCCCTTTAGAAATTGAACCCCAGTGCTTCAGGAACAGGCCCAGTGCCCATGCACTTGAGACGAAAATGCATCATGTCCCTTCTGGCAGAGCCCTCCTGCATCCTGCAGGTTTTGACACTTCCAGCAGAGATCTCCTGTGTGGGCTGGCTTTCACTGCAAGATCTAAACAGCTTCTCCTTTCTCTACTTCTGTTTTGTTTCTAGGACTTTTGGAGATGTTTACAGAGCACTCGACAGTGCCACAGGAGGAGAGGTAAATGTCAACCGCCCCTGCAGGCTCTGCTGCACTCGAGGGCTTTCCCCTCTGGTGTGAGCTGTGGCTGGAGCTTTGGGCAGAGCTGTGCTGAAAAGGCACCAGAAGCACAGACTGGTGCCAGCCCACAGAACACATTTGGGACTTTGTCCTCCTCAGCTGCCGGAAGGAAGGCACGGAGGGCAGTGGTTCCTTTCAGAGAAGGACGCGCTCACTCGCTCCCCATTGCTGAAACAAAGGTGGTGCCTGCGAGCACCTCACTGCTCTTTGGGGCTGCAGCTTCAGAGTCCTGAATTCTCATTTCTGGCTGCCAGCAAATCCATCTGAAAGTTACTGGTAGTTCCTTAGCCACCTGCAGTGCTGCACTTGGGAACTGCACGTAGGGAGAGATCTGCAAGGCGTCCCTGAAAGCCCTAAGCCCTGCCCATATCACAAGATGTATCCACAGAGTATTAAGGCATGGGTTCCTTCTTCTGAGTCCCAAACAAAGCAGCAGAGAGTGCGGTCAGAGGTTTGTGGGTGATAACTGAGACACCACTGTTACCAAGTGGTCAAGGCAAAATGTCAGTGGCCCCACGTGTCCTGTAACTGGCTCCCAAGGGAGCAGAGAAATGGGCTGTTGGAATGTCAGTTCCTGATTACTGCAGTGCCTAATCACAAGGCAGTTTGGCACAGCTCAGCTGTGTCATTGCAAAATCACCCGCTCCACCTGCCTTGTGGTCTCGTGCCACCAACCTCTCAAGTTACTGATTTTCAATGTCATTTTAGGTGGCAATAAAAAAAAATAAATCTTCAAGGAGTGAGGAGGAAGGAGCTAACCTTTAATGAAATAATGATCATGAAGAGGTATAGGAGTCCCAATGTTGTGAATTATTTAGACAGGTGAGAGGTCATGGTCTTATCCCATGGATGTGTGTTTACATATCGCAAACATGAGAGGTTCAAAACCCACTTTGGTCAGTGGCAGCAAGTAAAGCTGTTAATTTTTATTTATTCATATTTCTCTACTCATCTCCAATGGATGAGAAGAGAGTGCATCTTGTCTGCATGAGTCTTCCCTGGCACACCTAGTTTGATAATTACTCCAAAATTATTCAAAACCTGGGTCAGCTGTATCTTCCTAACTCAATAGCCTCAAAGTTCACTGCCTCCACATTTATTTGGGATTGATTTTTTAAAGTTTCTTAAGTGCAGATGAACCATCCTAAAGTGGATTTCCCTTGGATTGTTGCCCCTCTTTGCCATTGCTGTGCATGCCAGGAAGACTAGGTGCTTATTTCCAGAAACACCATGCCTGACATGTTTTTCATCTGGGCTGTTTCTAAACTGCACTTTTCATTTGCTGCCCATCTAAGACATCTCCTTTTTCACAGATGTGTCTTTCTCCTTGAGACTGCACAGATTGCAAACAATGCACAGCCAAGAGGGAATGTCTATTCCTTTGATTCTGTCCTTGTCACAAAGGCATCTGGAAATAAGAAACCTGGAAGCAAAAAATCAGCGTAGCCATGCATGTTCATCTCTACCCGCTTGTTTCCTTCTTTCAGCTACCTTCTGGGCGAGGAACTCTTGCTGGTTATAGAGTACATGGATGGAGGTGTCCTGAGTGACATCGTCAGCCAGACCTGCCTGTCTGAAGATGAGATGGCAGCCATCAGTCGGGAGGTCAGCAATCCCAGCTCTGTTTCCAGGGGCTTGGGCAGGATTGTCTGGGAAACAGGGGCTCAGAACAGGAGAGGTTTCCTGTGCCGAACTTTGTTTCTGTGTTGCTGGTATGCTATGGGCAAGTAAAAGCATCTCAAGTGAAAGGCCTGCCAGTGCCCCTGCACTCCCTGTACTCAGTGCCAGTACTCTTATCTATCTCCTGCTGTTGTATTCTCGCTCTGTCTCTTGTATTTGTATTTGCTGTTCTCCACCTTGCCTCTCTAAATGTTTGCCTGGAGTCTGTCTTCACTGCATTCCTTGCCTGTAAAAGCAAAGGTGCTGGTGGCAGGATTTGAAACAAACAGCAAAGAAAGAAGAGAGAGACTCGTTTCTCTCAGTGCTCAGCTAAAAAGGATAGGAGTGCAGCCAGAATGCTCTTTGCTTCTGAGCACATGCGCTGCAGCAGGAGTCATCCTGGCTGGTTGGCAGGGGACAGCCTACAACAGCAGGTGCTGTTGCTCTTTCAAAAGCTGACGTGCCTTTCCTCAGAAAGGTCCTGCTCTGCAAGTGTTGGAGCAGCAAGCTCTTCCTCTCAGTGGCCATTACTGTTCTGCCATTACTCCCCATTCCCCTGGAGAGGGAATCTTTTAGATTCTTTGTTTCCTTTCTTGTGTGATGAAATCACATCACTCATTTTTGCCCTTCTGTTTCTGTTTTCTTGCTCAGTGCCTGCAAGGACTGGATTTTCTTCATTCAAACGATGTGATCCATCGAGACGTGAAGAGTGACAACATCCTTCTCAGAACCGACGGTTCTGTCAAACTGGGTCAGTATATTCTTGGTCAGGTGCAGCGTTCCAGGGATGTGGGTGTGGGGCTGCTTGGCATGACTGCCAGCTCCCCAAAAATGGTGCTGGTGGCAGTGCAGGGACCCCTGCTGCGAGCTGAGGGCACAGTTGCAACGTGCACAGAGGTAGAAGGAGCCACAAGCAGTCAAGAGTGGCCTTGCTCTGTGTGTGTCCCTTCCAGAGGGAGGGAGTTACAAGTCTAAAGTTTCCAAAGAACAAAAGCCACTGCTAGAGGCAGTGTAAAACATAGGAGGATTTTTAAAGTCGCCAATGCCAGGAGATTCAACAGAGCAATTTCAAACTTCTCCTGGGGAATTCTTTTGCTTGCTTTCCTAATTGCACAGAATTCAGATAAAACCAGTATTTTGTTTTCTCCTCAGCTGATTTTGGCCTCGCTACTCAGCTCACCCCTGAGCAGAGCAGACGGTGCTCGGTAACCGGGACTCCTTGGTGGATGGCGCCTGAAGTGGTGACAGGTCAACCATATGGCCCCAAAGTGGACATATGGTCTTTTGGAATTGTGGGAATTGAAATGATAGAACAAGAACCTCCTTACTTGGGCGAAAGTTCTGGCACGGTAAGGAGCAAATACTAACTGATCCCACTGTCTTTCTCACCTGTCCCATGTCCTGTGTGCCACTGGACAAAATCCCATTGCCATCTGCTGGAACTACTTCCACCAAGGTCCCCTCCTACAAAGGTCCCTGCAACACATCAGCATCTGCTGTACTTTTGGTTGCATCAGTGGGGGAACTCAAGCCTTACCACATGCAAACAAACTCCAAACAAACAAAGTGTTCTCAGGCAACCTTTCCTTTGGGTTAGTGGTTCCAGTTCTTTTGTCTGTGTAGATGGCCTAAATAACAGGAAAAAAGCATCTTAAAAGTGTTGTTATCTTTCCAGAAATGAAGGAAGGATACCCAAAACCAACAAAGTTTCTAAAACCGTGGTCTTTAGAGAGGAACCTAACCCTGTGTGCAGTTTCTTCTCACTGGAAAACATGGGCATGAGGGTGTAATGCACAGAGTCTCTTCTGCTTCTTGTGCAGTGCTGCTGAAACACTCAGTGACCGTGTTTCTCTCCTAGACCGAGCAACATTCTGCACGTCACCAAGCCAGAGCCTGGTGATGTGGAAAGCCTGCCAAAACCTCCTGTTTGTTTCCTGGCGCTTTCTGGCATGGGCCTACCATTAATGCATTGACTTGAGCAGCCAAATGACTAGAGGGTGTCCATAGGGATGGAACCTCTCCTTCTTCTGACCTAGACAATTTTTCTTTTGCTGCAAAAATGGGAAGCTGAAATTTTCAGACTGCTGAGAGACAGAGCTGCAGGTGGCTCCTGTGTGCCCAAGCAGGCATTTTCATCCCAATACATTTGTGCAGGCATCTTAATGTGTCTGTGTTGAAGAGGAGATTGTAAATGTTTGTTTCCCTACCTGGGTATTAACTGATGGATTTCCTTTCTTTTCTTCCAATTCCCATTGTTTTCAAGAATAGCACAAAAAGCTTGATGAGTTTTGTTCTAGGGCACGTGCGCTTAAATGACCAACAAGCACTGCAGAGATGCCTTTCATGTACTAACCCTTGAAATTAGTTAGTATAGCAAAGTCCCTCTTCCAAAAACCATCTCAAGCTGGCATGAATCCTCAGAGAAGCAGATGTCCTTTTGCTGATGTAGTTCCCACTAACTAGGTCAGGCAATGAAATCAGCTGCCAAGGCAAGATCTGCAGGATGGTGGAAATGCTGTGGCTGCATCGGGGTTTGGGTTTTTGATTGGTAAAGGAAAGTCATCTCTGGGTCTGTGCCAGGGCAGAAACTGCCACTGAAGAACAGAGGTTAAACAAAGGGATGTGGGAGAGCCTTAGAGATGTGAAAGCAGGAGGTGGAGCCTGGTGTCTCCTTTCTCTCCAGGCTACATACCTGATAGCCACAGTAGGGACTCCACAGCTGCGGCAGCCCAAGCTCCTCTCGGCTTTGCTGCGTGACTTCCTGAGCTGCTGCCTGCAGACAGACGAGGAGCAGCGCTGGTCTGCCAAGGAGCTCCTGCAGGTAAAATGTGAAGGGGCTGCAGGTGAAACAGGCTCTGAGGGATGGGCTCCTCCTCCACTCAAGCCCAAGGAAGCAGATGAGCCCCCTTCCTCCTCACCTCCACTCTTGCTGCTCTTCAAATGAAAATGGTGAGGAATCCTTGACTGGGCTGGGCTGGCAGGGCCCTGTAAATGTCCTCTGGTGCAAGTGTCCTGCAATGAGCAGGGACATCTTTAAAGAGATCAGGTTGCTCAGAGCCCTTTGCCACTGGAGCCGGAATGGTTGCAGGGATGGGGCTCCTACAAGCTCTTGGGGCAAGCTGTGCCAGGGTGGCACCATGCTCCGAGTAAACAAGTTCTTCCTTAGACCTACTCTGATTAGATGCCCTTAGTGTTTAAAAATATTTGTCCATATCCTATTGTAACTGGCCCTGTTAAAAAAGATGTCCCACGCTTTCTTCAAAGCCACTCTGAAGTCTTGGAAAGTCTCCCCGGGGCCTGTCCTTCACAAAACTGAATAACTCCAGCTCCCTCTGCATTTCCTGTGAGGAGAGGTGCTCTGTCCTCTGACTGTGTCTGTTGCCCTCTTTTGTGATTTGGTGGAGTGTTCAGTTTTATCTAATGGCAAAAGAATTGAAGTAGAGCAATGCAGGGTACAGAGACATGAAATGGTGGTGGAAGAACCCAAGGAAGCCAGTCCCAGCCTAGGGGTCAGAGATTTGGCTGTGGCAGGAGGGGCTGTGGGGGGTTCACTGTGAGTCTCTGAGGGGCCCTGGTTTGTGCCCCCCAGCCCACCCTCAGAGGTTTCTGCCATGCAAACAGGGACAGCTGGGACGGACTTGTCCCAGCCCCATCTGCTGCCTGGCACGCTCATGCAGATGGGAACTGTGCCAGGGTTTCTGCCAGGTTGTGTGGCAGAGAGGGAACTGCAGGGCCCAGTGCCACTGGGCTGGCCCTGCTGGGAAGGAAGGAGCCATCCAGCACACGAGGGGCAGGGCATGGAAAGGCAGACACTGCTTTCTGTCCCTGTGGGAATCAGCACAGTGCCTGTCTTTCAAAGGCAGGGACCTATGTGAGTCATTGGAGTTTCCTGAAAGGAAGAAAACCCAGGGACAGAAAGCACCATTTCTAGAGCACTGGCAGGGCAAAAATCCCAGCATGATGAAGACATCACAATAAACAGATGAGTGGGATTCTGGGCCAGGTTTGCCTGTGATGGCAAGGTCTTGCACATTGGGGATGACTGGGGAGCAGATGGTCCCATTGCTCCTCTTTCTGGGTCTTTCCAGGAACTTGATGTATCCTGATTGAGTCCCTGAAGCAATGAGCTTGGAAAGTAATGGTTCACTGTTCTTTGTTGAATTTTTTTTTTCCAGTGGACAGCATCCATTTGTAACTTCAGCCAAGCCACCATTCATCCTGGCACAAGTCATCAACTCAGTGAAGAAGAAGAATAACCCTAACCCTAAACTCTAAACCTAAAACCTAACCCTAACCTTAAATGCTAACCCAAACCCTAACTCTATCCCTATCTCTATCCCTTACCCTTTCCCTTACCCTTTCCCTAACCCCAACCCTAAGCCTAAGCCAAAGCCTAAACCTAAACCCAAACCTGAACCTAAATCTAAGCCTAAGCCTAAGCCTAAACCTAAACCTAAGCCTAAGCCTAAGCCTAAGCCTAACCCTAACCCTAACCCTAGGAGACGAGAACATAGCAATCATGTCAAGATGTTATCTCTGTTACCAATTTAGAGAGTAGGATTGTAGAGTAGGGTTGCTAAAGAGATTTGAAGCATAGAATTATAGATTAGAGTTGTAATTAATAAAGTTTCTGAAACATCAACTCACTTGGAAGATTCTCCTCCTTCTGACCCCTTCAGAAAATTCAACATTTCCTTCTGAATTACCAGTTGTTTTTTATTGATGCTAAGTCACACATATGGCTTTTTTTTTATGGTTTCATAAGTGAGGAGGGCTCCTCTTCATTCATCCTCTCCAGACCGCACTGCCTTTGGAATATGACCCACTGGCTGGTTATGGCGCAGCTGTGGTATTTCTAGTTGAGGCAGAAAGGGCAATGGCATTTGAAGGCAAAGCCAAAGGAAGAATGAGGCAGCCCAAACACCCTGTGCAGATGCAGGCCTTCAGCTGTGACTGGAGAGCAATGGGGTTCCTGCCACTTGGATTTGTATCCCTAAATGCAATAATCTCTTTTGCTGGAGGAGAGCCTTGCTCAAGTGAGAAAGCAGAAAGATCAGAGAGGGTGCTCGGGAAGGTCTCCTGTGGCGCAGAGCTGTGAGCGCCTGTGAGGTGAGAGCGGGCCCGGCCTTGCCCGGGCTGGAGCCCCAGCAGAGCCCCGGCAGAGGCCGGAGCAGCCTGAGCCCCGGCAGAGGCAGGCTGGAAGGAGGCCCTTGGAGCTGCAAGAGGCAGCAGCCGGGCCCTGGGTGTCTCTTGCTGGGAGCGGGCGAATCCTCCGCTCTCAGAGCCCAGGTGGCAGCTGGCTGCTGCCGAGGGGAAGCACAGCCGTGCTGGGCACAGCCCGGCCTGGAGGCATTGACCGTCTGGAGTGTGCCCAGGAGCAGAGAAAGGCCAAGGGCAGCCGCGGGCCACTGGGCTGGCTGAGGATTCCTCCTCTTCTGCCGGCTGCCCTGCAACTCCTGGCAAAGGCCAGCAGTGTGTGCAGCACTCTGGGCACCGGGGCAGGGAGCCGGGCTGCTCGGCAGGCTGGAGCACAGGGCAGCTCCTTCAGGCCCGGCACTTGTGCCAGGGAAGCGAGGCCAGCGTGAGGCAGGGACAGCTTGGCAGGACCCATCTGCAGGAGCCAGCGCCTCACGCAGCTCTGGGAGGAAGCACCTGCAACCCTGCAGTTCTGCACTGAGCAAGAGCAACGGTGTGAGATGCAGAGTGTTTGGCAGAAATTCAGGCCCACCAGGCAGCCTGCTTTGTGCTCTCTGGTGCACAGCAAGCACTGTGCAATGCAGCTCAGCTGCTGGGAGAGAGGCAGTCGAGGATGTGCCTGAGGTGAGTCAAGGGGTTAGCTGAAAATGGAATTAGGATAATTGAAAAGTGAGCATGAGTCGAGGGGCCAGCTGGGAATAGAATTGGGATAGTAGAAGACTGCATGTTTTAGTTAAGATTTTAAAATGAGGTAAGAAGCTAAGTTAGTAATACAGCTAGCAGAAATCATGTGCCTTAGTTAAAGAGTACCAAATATTTTAGGAGCATAAAGTTAGGAGTGACAGGGATAGAGGAAGCAATTGTGAAGAAGCAGAGACAATAGAAATAAGAATAATTGAACAGTTAGGAGAGGCTTGGACCATGAGCAGCAGGTCCAAAGGTCTTGCCAGTTGGCCATGGGAGAAGAGTTCACCATGAGGAAGACAGCTTTATTCCTCCCATATAACCACTCCCTCATATCAAAATCCCACCCACCCAGTTAAGGGAATACAATTGAGCAGCTGTAATAGATATTCAGTTGATAAAAATGCAAAGCCGGCAGGTAATAATTATGTATTATGGGCCCTTAGAAACCTAATGTGAAACCTTTTCTGTAGAAATAGAGCAGGAGTCTGCAACTCCTTGCACATGTCTTTGGAAACTAGTTCACATGTGTCCAGCGCTGCAATAAATACCCTTCTTTTCTACTATAATTAGTTGAAGAGTCATCTGTCTGTGCTTCAAGGGTTATGCTGGAGTAGTGAACTGCTTTGCAAGAGAGCAGAAGAGTTTCAGCAGGCAATTTTCGGAAGAGATGGAAGGCTCTTGTGACTGAAGGGAAAGCCATTTGGAATGGAGTAATGACCCCAAAGTACATACAATTGTATCTTTGTGTCTGAATTTAAATCAGAATGATTATCGATAGCTTCATGCAATTTGTCTACAAATTTATCAAAGTCTTCATTCTTTCTTTGACGAATCTGTGCAAAAGACATGGTGTGTAACTTATCTGGAAGTGCAAGGATAGCATTATATGCTGGTTGTTGGCTCATCTGTAAGACTTGATCAATGCTCCTAGCCTGGGCAGTGGCAGTAGCCCAGGGCCCTTTGCCAAGTAACTGTTGTGCTGTTAAACCATACAGAGGATCACCCTGCACTCTAGGTCTTGCTGCTTCTTGATCACACTTTTCCTCGCAGATTTTTTGAAACATCGCCTGCTGATGGGGTGGCATTCTAAGTCTTATTAGGGTATGCACATCAGCTGGAATAAATGTGTTAGATGGAAAAAATATACCGCAGAAGCGACTGTGCAAGTTGGGATTTTCAACCAAATTGTGAAATTGCAGCTCTCCACTTTTCTAAAATCTTCCAGTTGAAAGGTTCTCAAACTCTACTTGCAGCATTAGTTACTACAGAAAAAGCTTCTACATCATTGGAGAGAAAAGTCCCTTCTACACTACCTTCTGTAATACCTTTTTTCTACTTTTGTTTCTCTTTTGTGGAGATAAAGCTCGGCCTCCAATTCCTCAGAAAGCATTAGGGGGACTGTGCTATTTTGGGAAATTGACACTGTTTGCCCCTAGCATTCAACAGATGCTTGACATCAGGCACAAATTCCAACGTCCAAAACGTAGTGTGCATCTATTAGGCTCAGACTGCAAGGATAATGTAGAATTGAGGAATTGCCCTTCGGTTAAATTGGCATCACTTTTTACACCAACATTAGCTTCATCAAAGGCCCTTACATAATTCAAACGATTGGCTTGTTGGACAGGAAAACAAATTAACATTACATCTGCAATACTGAAGGAACTCACCACTGATGTAGGCAGCATACACCACACTGTGTTACAGGATAGGGCTGCTATAGATTTTTTGTTGCTAGCACAAGGAGATGGGTATGAAGATTTTGAAGGGATGTGTTGCATGAATCTCTCTGACCACTCTGAATCTATTGACAAGAAACTGTCATTGCTTAAGGAGAATATGAAAAAGCTGACAGTTGTTTAGAATTCTTTTGATGAGTGGCTAAAATCCTGGGGAATAACAGGCTGACTCAAGGACTTAGTACGCTTTGGCATTACGTATTACTGCCTGTATTATGTATTCTTGGCTATGTAATTAATAAATAATTCTAGGTATTATTGTCTTTGTATTCTTTTTTCAATTCTACTTATAGTGTCTTGCTTACTATGCTACTGCAAAAAGTAATTGACCGTGCTATTAAATCAGTCTGGCTTGTGCAAAAACAAAAGCAGGGAACTGTTGAAGATATTTTACAGGTTGAGGAGTTTTGGTAAGACAATGGCCATATTCAGCCAATGCACTGAAGCCAGCCTGCTTGTAATAATGGACAATGAACACATTCACAAAGAATGAATTATGGACATATTCAGAAATGGGCTGGGTATATCCTTGAAAAAGATACAAGAAGAAGAGTCATCAGGACTCAGCAAGTTTGTCAGCAAGCTTGGGAAAGTGAGCCATGGGTGAGCCAGACAACCACAGTAAGACGCGTGAAAAATTAAGTGATCCAATCAGCATTCTATTTTAGACACGTGAACAGCTTGGATTAAGCAATCATGTATTAGCTAGAGACGCAAGGACAATAGAGATTTATTATAAATAGAGTCATTTAAAGAATAATAAATTTAGCTTCACTGGATCATATTGGTCATGGTGTGATGTCCATGAACTTCCGCACTCCGCACTTAAGAGTGTGTTGGTGTTGCCCAGGAAATGTACACATTTGGGGAAGTGCCCTTGGAAGAGAGGGGCTTGATTCCTAAGGAAACTGCTTCTCCAGGAGCCCCCAGTGAGACAGGTGCAAGTGTCTCCATTTGACTCCCTGTGTTTCCTTCAGTCCTTGAGGCCCCTTGGACTTGGCAGAGGGGCAGGCCAAGGATGTGAAGAGCAGCTTTGGCATCTGCCTGGGCCTGCAGAGACCAAGCCAGGCACCTGCGGCAGGGTTTGTTGCCCACCTTTGAGCACAGGTCTGAGCCAGATCCTTTTTGTCCAGCCGAGTGCCCCAAAGCTCTCTTGGGGAGCTGTGAATTTAAAGGCCTTGATGCACACATTCATGCCACCTCCCCTCTCTGGTGTGTTTTAACTCTTGGCAAGATGCGTTTGCCCCGTGCTTGCTGGAGGCTGCTCTGCTCCAGAGCCAGCACCGAGCTTGTCTGTCCTGGGCTGGTACCGTGGAGAGTCCTTCCCCGAGCACTTGGCTGGGCTTGGGGTGTCCTGGGCTGTCTTAGACACTTGGGGCAATGGATTTCTTCCAATCAGAGGCACTATGGGTGGGGTGGGGGTAGCCCCAGAGCACTTGGCAGCGTGTCCAAGGGCCCTTGCTGACACGGCACAGCACGGTTACCATGGAATGGAATGGAACAGAACCCTTTGTGACACGTGGTGACATGGGTGCTGGTGGTGACGAGGCAACGCCACTGTGCTTTGTGCATGCAACAGGACAGGAGGTGACAGAGCAGTGCTGTGAGGTGTCCCCGCACAGCCGGCTTGTTGGTTGCTGACCCGGAGCTTTTCCGAGGCATTCCTCCTGTGGCTGGCCTCACGGCCAGACCTCGGGATTCGGTGTCTCGGAGCTTTTCCGAGGCATCTTCCATCCCTGCGGCCGGTGCCCTCGTGGCCAGGCCCGGGGACTTGGTGACCACCGTCGTTCCCGAGGAGTCTCCTGTCTTTGTGGCAGGAGCCCTTCGAGAACAGAGTGCAGGACTTGCTATCCTGTAGCCTTCCTGAGGCTTCCCTGTCGCAGGTGCCTGCAAGGCACGACTGCAGCGCTCGCTCACTTGGGCCTTTGCTAAGGCATCTGTCTCGAAGGTGCCCTCGAGTTCAGACAGCGGGATGGCAGGCAGACTGCCCAGCCTGTTCAAGGGGCTTCGAGGGAAGAAAAAAAATGGCCCTGCAGCTGCCCCAGCGCAGCATCCTGCAGAGCCACAGCAGTTGGAGCCACTGCAGGACGGTGAGTGGTGGAGCTGGGCTGCAGGGCAGGTGCCTGCAGCCAGTCTGGCCCCATCCCATCCCATCCCATCCCATCCCATCCCATCCCATCCCATCCCATCCCATCCCATCCCATCCCATCCCATCCCGTCCTTGTGGACGTCCCTATGGACAGGATGGCACAGGGGCTGGGGCTGAACCCCAATGGCCATGCTCCATCCCCCTGGGCTCCCGGGGGCCTGTCCCTGCCTGGGGAGCGCAGGGCTGGGCTGTGCTCTCCGGCCTCTCCTGCAGCCCCTCAGCTCTGGCTGCGCTCGCTCTTTGCCAGATGCAGCCAAGGACCAGACTCATGAGCAGGAGCCCACTCGTGGCCATTTCCACCGAGCAGTGCAGGTAACTTCAGCCGTCCCCCCTGGGCCGGGCCTGCTGGCACTGCTTGGCCGAGCCCTGCGCTTGGAGCAGGCCATAGAACGTCCCTCTCTTCCAGCCCTTACTTCTGCTGCATACACTGTGGAGGCTCCTGCGCCTTGGCTGCACAAAGACCGGCGGCACTGGCACCAAGGGCACAGCCCAGCCCGACTCCAGGCTCGGCCAGCTGCGGGCAGAGCCTGCTGCCAGCTCAGCATCCTCAGAGCTCGCAGCAGCCTCTGAGCAGGACACAGCCCAGGGCAGGGAGGAGGCTGACATGGCCCTGACTGAGGGCATGGCCACCACCCACACCCAGGCTCAAGGCAGGCTATACACTCAGGCCATGCCCACCCTGACCAGGACTCCTGCACCCACTCTGGAGGTTTTCCAGAAGGGTGCTGCTTCTCCACAGCAGGTAAGCAGCCTGGGGCCAGGGCTGAAGGCCTCCCAGGATCACGTGGCCCCTCAATCTACGTTCGCTGGACCCCCTTAGCCTTTGAGGCCATCACAGTGGGGTGGGAAGGCAAGAACTTCCTGGGGGAAGCTGGGCAAGTTGCTCCCTTGGACAGCACTCCAAGTTTTCCCCAATGCTGCCTCCTCCAGGTGCTAGCCATGGTCAGGGATATTCTCCACAGACTGGCGCCCTGTATCACCGTGGACGCCGGGCTGCAAATGGAGATTCTGAGCCTGATGGAGGAACACCCTGCTCAAGTGGTGATGAGCCTCCTGCGCTGTGCCCCGAAGTGTGACAGGTACGGAGCACAACTGCCTTGAGGGCTTGATGCTCACTGGCCTGTAGGGTCCCTCACCCTGTGCCGCTTGTCCAGCGGGCTCTGCCAGACAGGCGGAGAGCTGCGGGAGCCTTGGGCCCCTCTGTTTCCTGAGCCTCTGACGTGCTCCCTCCCTGCCCCTCAGGGCACCGGGGCTCTGTCTCCCAGCCCCATGCAGCTGAACAGGGCACGGTGCTGACGCACAGCTCTGCTCCCACAGAGCCGCCGCGCTGATGTGGAGAGCCATCGGCACGTCTGGAGTGGCCGCCCAGGAGGTGCTTCCAGCACTGCTCTCTGCCATGGAGGAGCAGCCACCCTACGGCAGCTTCTCCTGCGGGGACAAGGCTGTCTTTGCCCTGGCTGTGAGTTTCTGGAGCTGGCCTTTGCTCGTCCTCCCGGTCGCTTCTCCAGCAGCTCTCCCTGCTCTCCCCCGCCTGCAGCTCCCTGCCTGGGCTGAAAGCTGGCGTAGAGGCAGGCTCAGAGAGAGCAGGCCGCGTGCTCCCCCTGCATCTCCCCTCGGGCCCTGCCTCATGGACACCCTGGCACTGAGCGCTGCCTCAGGCTGCTTTGTCTCTTGCAGGCAACTCTGGTGCTGTGGAGGATTGCCCCCATGTGCGAGTGGCACTGTGCCATTCTGCTTCATTCTCCCCAACTGTTTGTGGCTCTGTTCTTGCAAATTGTCACCACCACAGAACAGATGCCAGGGGACATTGAAACCTGGAGATTCTGGAGAGCGTGCCGGGAGGAGCACGGCCTTCCCTGCCACCCCCACAGGTGCCAGTCGCCCTGTCCTTCCCACACCCTCATGGCCAGGACCAGCACTCCCAGAGTGACTTGGCCTTGGCTCGGCACACAGGTTTGCAGCGCAGACCATGAAGGCTCTGCTCTCCCGCCTGGGCTTTGACAATAAGCTGGTGGCTCTGGAGCACAAGCGTGTCTGGGAGAAGCTGCTGTGTGCCGACACCCAGCACTATGCAGCGGCTCTGCTGGCCAGGTGAGATCCCTTACTCCTGCCACCACCACCAGCATTTGTGCCCCGTGTCCAGATTGCCCCACACAGTCCCCGGGGCTGTAAGTGAGAAGGCCTTGTCAGCGAGGGAGGGTCGAGCAGACTGGAAAAGGCTGGGAGAGGAGGATGCCCAGCAGCAGCCACCTCCCAAGGGGCCCATGTGCCCTTGCAGAGTGCTGGGGAAAGATCAGACCTATGTGAGTCATTGCTGGGAGAGGTTTGCCCACCCTGGGAGGCTCAGCACCTTGGTGCCTTTTTCCCCTGGCAGGGAGATGCGCCGTGGCTTGAGCTCCTTGTGTCCCTTCATGGCCTCGCACCTGCTCAGCCTGCTCATGGGGAAGCAGCCCTGCTGGCATCTGCCTGCCCTGGCCTTCTTTGTGGAGGTGAGCCTGATGGCCAGCGCTGCCTGGCTGAGCTGCCTCCCAGCTCTCGGGCCTCTTGTAGCTGCAGCCGCCTGGGACGCCGCCCACGCCCTGTGCTGCTGCCTTGGCCCGGCCCTGTGCAGCTCCAGGCTCCTGCCAGCCGGGTCCCTGTCACTGCCCTCCTGTGCCTTTCAGCTCCTGGAGTGTCTGGACCTGAGCAAACATGGTCCCAGTGCCCTGCTGGTGGTATCCAGGCTCCTGCCGAGCCAGTGGAGGGACAGGCTGCGCCTGGCACTCAGAGGCCTCGTGGTGCTCAGCAAGGAGCCCTCGCTGGTGAGAACGGGGCAGTGGCTGAAGCCACGCTGGCAGTGTGGGGCTGGGCAACGCAGACCTCTGGGCTTGGCTGGGCTTTGGCAGCAGAGGCAGCTGCTCCCAGCTCTCCTGCCTCCTGCTTCAGCTGCCCCAGTGCCCCAAGCAGCTGTTGGTGCTGCGGCCATTCATGGCTTCACAGCACAGCCTGGTCTTGCACACAGGGAGGAGGAATACGCGGCCTGTATCAACACCTGGTGCAGCAGCTGGCAGATCCAGATGCAGAGGTGGTCCGGATGAGCCTCTGTGTGCTCACACATATGCTCCGGGACAAAGACCTCCTGCTACCCAGCGTCACCGCCCTGAAGCTGGCTGAGTCCCTCCTGCCACACTTTGAGAATGTAAGGCTCTGTGCCCCCAGCCAAGGGCACTGGACATTGCCTGGAAACTTTGTGCTCTGTGCAGTTCTGAGCCTTTGCCCCAATGGGCCCAAAGCAGTTGTTGCTTAGGACTTTTCCTTTCCTTCCAGGACAACAGCCATGTGCAGCTGCTCTCCATTCAGCTCTTTTGCAAGGTGATGGAGCTGGTAGTGGAAGAGGGGGAAGAGCTTCTCACAACAATCGTGAACCAGAGCCTGCTCCGTCTATTCTTGTGCTGGCACGATGAGAACCTGCAGGTGGCCCAGGTGAGGTTTTGTGTGACGGTGCCGCATCCCTGGCAGGGGGCTCAGCCGCCTCCTGCCCTGGCGTCTGGCGGGCTCCAGCCTCCCCTGGCTGTGGCGCAGGGACACAGGTCCCGTGCCCTGGGCTCTGGTGTCACCTGCAGCTCTCTGCCGCTCTCCAGGCCTCTTTCCAAGCCCTGCTTTGTGCGGCACGCTTCCTGAGGAGGAGGGACCTCGAAGAGTTGTTGACGAAGGTGCGGCGGATTAAGTTCGCTGAGAGCCTGGTAAGGACAGCCCGGGAGCCCGAGCCCTGCTCCCAGTGCTCGGTGCGGGGGCCTGGCGGCTGTGGCCCTGCCCAGCGCCGCAGCTGGGCCCGCCAGCCTGCGCTCTCCACGCTGCTCCCTGCCCTGGGCCGTGTGGGCCGGCTCGGGCGGTGCTGGGCTCAGGGAGCGCCCGGCAGAGGGGCAGAGCCCACGCCGAGCCTCCCCTGCCGGTGCTCCCCGCAGCTGCTGCAGGACGAGAGCCCACAGAGGACCCTGCGAGAGGCTGCCGCCAGGTTCATGGGTGAGCCCCGAGCCTGGCGCCCCTCCCTGCCCCCGGCCCGGCTGCTGCCCCATCTATAGCGGGAGCTGAGCCCGGGCCACTGCAGCCGGCTGGCATGTCCCTGGCAGGAGGCTTTCCTTGGATTTCCTCAATCTGGCCTCTGACCTTGGCACTGTTCTCTCTTCCAGCTCTTCAAGCCCTGAAGGAAGATGAGAGTCCATCGTGCATGAGCAAACTGCTTCAGATGATCTTTGAAAGAAGATGGATCAGATGTACCAGCGTTCATCAGCGATTTCCAGTGCCCATTGAAGATGCGACCCCCCTGCAGAGCAGGATGGACCAGATGGAGCTCCAGGCACAGCTCTGGCTGCTCACAGCTGAGCCTGTGGGAAGCTCCAGGAGCTCCTGCCATCTCTCTCCCTGTTGGCAATTCCCTCCCTGCAGCCCTCAGGCCCTGCCCATCCCCTTTTCTGCTTCCCAGCTCACCCCTTTGCTTCGCTTTCCCTTAATAAACTGTTTGGGTTTTTCACTTTACCCGCATCTCCGTGCAGCTGAAGCAACACAAAACCTGAGCCCGGAGACATGCACGGCCCTGCTGCCGTTCTCCTCTGCGCTGCATTCTGGGCATGGACAGAGAGGAACAAGGGCAGCTCAGGCTGCAAAGGTCCCTGTCCTGCTGCTCCAGCTGCACAGCAGCATGGAGTTAAAGGTTGTGCTGAGCATGCTGAAGGCGATAAGGAGCCTGGGTTTTAGAAGAGCCAGCTTGAGTATGCTGTGTACCCAGCTGTGCGGGATTCCATGGCAAGCATCCACTGAGGGCAAAGGAGCTTGCATTGGCGGAAGGTTTCACAAAGAGCTTCCTGAAAGCACAGCAATGCTCCATCCGTACACAGGGACAGGAAGAAGGCAGAACCAGAGACCACCGTGGCCTAGCAGTGAGCTTTGGGTGTGCCTGAAAGCAAATGGAGCAGCAGCAGCAGCGCAGTGGCTGGGACTCAGGGGCGCCACCATCCCAGCGGCCTGAGCGCCGTCAGGCAGTGCCTGCACGCTGGGCGTGCTTCTGGCAGCTCTGGTCTTCCCACAAGCAAGGAACCATCGCCCCTGCCTCAGAGCCAGTCAGAAACCCAACCAAGCCAGACCAGAGGCAGGGGACCCTTCCCATCTCTCTGAGGCATGGCTGCAAAACAGCCGCAGCTGTGTCTTCCTGCCCCTCTGTTTGGGCTGTGCTGAGCCCAGAGTCAGCCAGCTTGTGCTCTGCTGTGCCAAGAGCATTCTGGGCAGGTAGGAGAAGGGCTGCCTGCACAGTGGGGAAGGGGCTCACAAGAGCCTCCTGTGGGAACAGGGCTCCGCTCCCTGCCTGTGAACAGCCTGGTTTTGCTGCCGTGAGAGAAAGCAGGAGCTCAGGCACGTGAACAGACAGCGGGCAGCTCTTGTTTATAGGGGGCCTGGGGCTGTGTGCACCAAGGGACACATGGAAACAGGCTCGGGAGAAGGAAGATGAGCTCCAGCTGGAGTGCCTGTGTGCGGGGCACGGAGGTTCAGGGATATCACACCATGACCAACATGATCCAGTGAAGCCAAATTTATTATCCCTAAAAAGACTATATTTTTAAAAAATCTCTACTGTCCACATGTCTCTAGCTAATACATGATTGGTTAATCCTAGCTGTTCACACGTCTAAATTAGAATGCTGATTGGATCACCTAATTTTTCACATGTCTTGCTGTGGTTGTCTGGCCCACCCATGGCTCACTTTTTTCTTACTTTCCCAAGCTCGCTGACAAACCTCCTGAGTCTTAACAACTCTTCTTCTTTTATCGCTTTCAAGGATATACCAAGCCCATTTCTGAATATGTCCATTATTCATTGTTTGTGAACGTGACCATTGTTCATTAGTACAAGCAGGCTGGATTGTGCATCGGCTGAATATGGCCATTGTCTAGCAAGAACTCCTCAATCTGCAAAAAACTCTCAACAGTCCCCCATGCCCAGTCTGATGCTGCACATGGAGCCACTGCCCACAAGTGCCTGGCTGCGTCCGTCTGGCCAATGGCTCGTGTCCACAGCAGCCCACTCTGCCAAGGCAGGGCTCTGAGGGTGCAGGTCAGCCTGTCAAGTAGGACCATGACACAGTGGGTGCACGGTGGGACTGTGGGAACGGCCTGGGCACAGCAAGGGCTGCAAATGCTCAAGGCCAGGGGCTTCTCCATGCAGCTTCCAGTGGGCTCAGCTGCTGAAGGGCCGCTGGGTGTGGCCCTTTGTGACACAGGGCCCTTGATGATGCAGGACATGGTGGTGCCCAGAGGCCATTGTGACATCAGAGAGCCCCACCATGACTGAGGGTGTATATAAGGGGCGCAGAGCCCTGGGGTGCCCAGTCCCATGAGAGCTACTCTTGTAGAAGGAAGCAGCTCCTGGGATCTGTCCGTGCTACAGGAGCTCCAAGATGGAAGAGAGCAAGACAAAGCTCAACTCCTTCCAGTCACCCAGCCCCCTGCCCAGCTGGGGGCAAGACCAGGCTCTCAGCAGGCACTTGGTGGGGGCAGTGGATGCCTCAGCCTGGCCACGGTCAGACACTGAGGAGGAGGAGGAAGAGAAGAAACTTGACAGAGATAACAAGTGGGGAGATGTTGGGGCCCGAGAGCTTGGCCTGAGGGAAGAGGTGACAAGCTGTGAATTCTCCCAGTCAGTGCCAGCAATGGCAGCCAAGGAAGCGTCCCCACGCAGAGCAAGGAGTGCCCATGAGTTGCAGCAGTGGAAGGCGGCTGTGGGGGTGCTGTGGGGAGATGGGGCACAGCAACAGCCCTACCAGGGGCAGCAAAGGGCAACAGTCCAGGAGCTGCCCCCAATGGAAAAGGAGGTGACTGAGCCAAAGCTGAGCCAGCGAGGGGAAGGAAGTGTGAACAGCCGGGAGAAGCAGGCACATTCTCCTGCCCCCAGGGAGGAGGTGCCATCAGCAGGGACACAGAGCCCAGTGCCTGCTCCAGACAGCCCCTGCTGCCTGGACAGCCCCTCACCCAGCCCACTGGGAGCCCAACCTCCCAGGGAGCAGCTGGAAGAGGCAGAGCAGGGCTCAGTGCTGGCAGAGAAGGAGAGTGAGGAGGGCACCTCAGCTGGCAATGATGAAGACTAGGAATCCTACACCCAGACTGAGCTGTCCCAAGAGTGCCAAGGTGAGGCAGAGCCAGAGCTGTCCCAAGGAGAGTTCAGCAGCTCCCAAGACCTCTCCAGCTGGGAAGACTGCAGCGAACCAGAGCTCAGAGAACTCTGAGATGATTCCACGGAGGAAGACAGCAGCAGCCCAGACCTGCCACAGGACTGCGGTGAAGGTAACAGCATCTTCAGCTTCGCGCCCACTCCCTTGCTGTGGGAGGAGGAGGACAGTGACTGAATGAAGTCAGCATCCACGAGCTGTCTGAAGGGGAAGGCAGGGCCCAAAGGCTGGCAGATCTTGCGGCAGATGGGCTGCCACTACCCGTCCCTCAGGAGGTCTGGGTTGAGGGGCAGTCAGCAGAGTCCCTGCGTGCCTCGCTTCCCTCCCTGTGCAGCGAAGGCTCCGTGGGCCAGCAGGGGCCTGAGGCAGGGCCACAGAGCCCAGGGCCTGCCCCGCAGAGCCCTGGCGGTGCTTTAGCTGGCCAGCTGGGAGCGCAGGCCCGCAGGCAGCAGCGGCTGCCTGGAGCAAACGGCCCGGCCGCCTCAGGCGGGCGCTGCGGGCACTGCGGGCGCTGCTCTGCTGGCCCTGCCTGGCGCGGCAGCTGCAGGAGCAGCGCCCATGGCCATGCCCAGCCCGGGCCGGCCGATGGTGGCTGCTCCCTGCGCGGGGCCCCAGGGAGCCGCACAGGCGGCCTCTGCCTGGACATGGCCCTGCAGCCTCAGCTGCCCCAGCCAGCCTGGAGCATCTCCCCAGCACCCACAGTCACTGCTGGGGCCAGCCCCAAACAGCACGCGTGGGACACGATTGGTGCCAGAGCGCTCAGCAGGAAATCCCAGAGTCATCGAGGTGGGAAGAGACCCTGACGCTCACCCAGTGCCACCGGCACCCTGGCAGCACCATCATCACTGCAAAACCACGTCCCCAAGGGCCACCTGGAAGCAAGGGACCGTTGGGACACTGTGGGGCCCCATGGAACCCAGGGAACATGGAACAGCTCTGGCTGGCTTGGCCTCCCAGGGGCCACCTGACAGCTCTGGCTGATCTTGGGAAGTCAAGGGCTGCCTCTCATCAGCTCCTGGAGCACTGAGGCTCCATGCTTTCCTTGCTATGGAAAAGAACTATCTCACTTTTCAGATGCCCATTGCCAAAATTGGTACTCTGCCTAAACTATTTCCTCTATGCAAGGGTATCTTGCAAAACAAAACCTGCCAGCCCTGGCTGGCCTTGGCCTCTGGTGGTCATCTCTCATCTGCCCCTGAAACAGAGGGGCTCTGTTCCTTCATTCCTATGGAAAAGAAACAGCCTTCTTGTCCAGGGACCATGGCCAAAATTAGAATTTGGCCTCCCAAATTCTGTATATCCAAGGATTGCTCCCAGACAAAAGTAACCAGGAAAGACAGGTCAGGCTGGGCCTGTCCTCTTGTGATTTTCTTAGACTATGAGCTGAATGTTTTGATTTGGAAACAACTTGGAGAGGGCTCAGAGGTGTCCCAAGGAGGGGTTTGGAGGCCTTGGGCACATGAGCACAGTATAGGGACAATGGAGCTCTGTGCTCAGTGGGGTGGAGACTGAGGACAGTGGAGCAGAGCCATGAGAGTGTTTAAAGAGCAGCTTCAGGGATGGTGGATCCTTTTGATATAATGGAAAACAGCCAGAGAGAGGAAGTATTAATGCTAAGGGCAGCTGGGGAGGCCCAGACTGGCACCAGGAGAAAAGAATTTCCCTCCCAGGGCAGGGCTGTGGTGCAGCACGGCCCCCAGCAGGAGCCTGGAGCAGCCCAAGGCTTTGTGTGGGCAGGCAGAGGCAGGCAGGAGGCAGAGCTGTCAGCAAAGGAAGGGCCCAGCCAGGTGGGGCAGCCGGGGGATGCCGACAGCCTGCAGGGACAGAGGCGCAGGGCAGGGACACCGTGGGACACCCTGGGCTGCACAGGGCACAGGGATGGGCAGCAGCTGCAAGACAGCCCTGCCAGAGCCAACATGGGCAGCACTTTGGCCATGGCTGCTGGGCCTGGGCCTGAGGCCACGAGGGGACAAGTGACCCTTGCAGGCCTGGGGCCTCATTGCCTCCTTGTCCCTGCTCAGCAGCCTGGCAGGGGCCGCCCCATGCTCCTGCCCTTGGCATTGCACATGCCCACATGCCAGTGCCCATCCTGGGAAGAGCCCTGAGCAAGGAGGGAGGGTCAGGATCTGCCTGGCCAGCGGCTGGGGCTCAGGCCTTGGCCCTTTGCATTCCTGAAACACACCCCCACCATTTCCCTCATCCAACCCCTGGCACTCAGAGCAGCTGAGGAATGGAGTCACATCCAGGGGTGTCCCCAGGGCTCAGGATTTTGGCCAGGTCAGTTCAATCTCTTTATTGCTGATCTGAACAAGGCCATCAAGGGCACCCTCAGTCAGTTCCCAGGTGAGCCCAAGCTGGGTGGGAGTGTGGCTGTGCTGGAGGGTGGGAAGCTCTCCTGGGGAGGGATCTGGCCAGGCTGGAGCCATCCATGGGCCCAGGACAGCTGGATGAGGTTCACCAAGGCCAAGGGCTGGGTCCTGCCCTGGGCTCACAACCACCCCAAATCCCTGGCTGTGCCCTGCCCCTGATCCCCCAGCCTGTCCTGTTTCCTTCATCCCTGCATTACCAGGGACTTTCTGGGACAAGAGAGCTCTGCTCTGGGAATGGAGGGAGGTCCAAGTGCCACCACTGGAGTGGGAAGCACAACTCATCAGGTTTGTGTCGTTTGGGGGTCAGGAACTGGTGAGACTCAGAGGCACAGAAAGTTTCTCTTCATGGCCAACAGACCACAATTGAACAGGACACAATTTAATAGCAATCACGCTCTTCCCTGAGCCATGTGCAATGTCCCAGCAGCGTCTGATGAGTGCATGATCCACAGGTGATTTCCATACTAAAATTAATTTTAGACAAACATGGTTCTGTGATAGATACAAACAGAATTAAGTTCTTGTATCAGGATGTCCATCCTGGAGTGGGGGCAAAACAGCTCAAACAATTCCTGATTTGCAAAGCTGTCAGTGGTGGATAGAGAGGGGAGGTCAGGCTGCTCTTGGTGTTAAGGAAATGCTGAAACCAGCCTGACTCATTTCATCTCCTCATGCCCTGGCTGATCTCCCCTCTTTCCCCTCCCACCCATTGGCTTTTGTCTCCCACCAGGCTGCCAAGTGAAGAGCCTGGCTCTGTGTTCTCCATCCCCTCCTTGCTGGCACTGCCAGGCTGGCATGAGGAGCCCCTCAGCCTTCCCTGCTCCAGGCTGGATAAGCCCAGCTCCCTCAGCCTCTGCTCACAGCCCAAGGGCTCCAGCCCCACCTTGGAGGCCCTTCCCAGACCCTGCTCCAGCTGCCAGACATCTTTTCTGCCCTGGGGAACCCAAACCTGGCCACAGTGACCTGGATAATCCCCGTCCTTGATGTCCTGGTCACACAGCCCTGGCCCCTTTTCCCCTGTCAGGCTCTGGGGTGGATCCTGTGGAACATCCTTTGGTGGAGGCTGTGGCTCCAGGTGGGCCGGGGGGATCCTGGGGGACAGGGACCACGCTGGGCATGGACAGCATTGGACTTGTTGGGAGAAACTGTGAGGGGGAGCTGGGGCAGAGTGACCAACCCAGTGACCTGACACAGCCCTGCTGGGATGTCACACAGCCCCTCTGTGATGTCACAGCCCATTCTCTAATGTCACACAGCTGGTCTCTGATGTCACAGCCAACTCTGTGATGTCATAATCTGCTCTGTGATTTCAGACCCCTGCCCTGTGATGTCACAGCTGGCTCTGTGATGTCACATAGGATGCCTTTGATGTCATCGCTTCTCAATGACCTCACATAACCCACTCTGTGATGTCATAGCCCACTCTGTGACCTCATATTAGCAGATGATAAATTGTCTCCACCAGCTGAGCTGACACCTGGAGTTTGTTCTCCAAAGCCCCAGGCCTGTGGAAACCACACAATTGTGTGAGAAGGGGAACTGGAAGTTCAGCAGCCTCAGTGTCCTGCCAGCTCAGCCAGGCCCACTGGAACATTGGGGTCCACGAGCACCAGGGACCACCAGAGAGACCCCCAGGACAGAAGAACACATGGGTTAAGGGGAGGGGAAATATGTTAATGATTTTGGGTAAATAATTACCACATGTGTTAAAAAGAATAGAAAATTACCATATTTGCAGATGACACCAAGCTGGGTGTGAATGTTGATCTGCTGCAGGGTACGAGAGCTCTGCAGAGGGCCCTGGACAGGCTGGATCCAGGGCCCAAATCCAACAAGGTGAGGTTTAACAAGTCCAAGTGCCGGTCCTGCATTTTGGCCACAACAACCCCTGCAGCGCTACAGGCTGGGGACAGAGTGTCTGGAGAGCAGCCAGGCAGAAAGGGACCTGCAGGGACTGATGGACAGCAGGCTGGACATGAGCCAGCAGTGTGCCCAGCTGGCCAAGAAGGCCAGTGGCTCCTGGCCTGGATCAGGAATGGTGTGGCCAGCAGGAGCAGGGCAGGGATTCTTCCCCTGTGCTCGGCACTGCTTGGGCAGCGCCTCGAGTGCTGTGTCCAAGTCTGGGCCCCTCAATTTAGGAAGGACATGGAGGGGCTGGAGTGTGTCCAGAGAAGGGCAACAAGGCTGGTGATGGAGCTGGAACACAAGAGCTGTTAATAGCAGCTGAGGGAGCTGGGGTTGTTAATCCTGGAGAAGAGGAGGTCCAGGGGAGACAAGGTAGTGTCAGGGCACAGGTTGGACTTTATGATCTCCATGGCCTGTTCCACCCTTGCTGATTCTGGGATTCTCTGAAGCCACCCTTGGAGAAGTTGCAGGAGGAGCCCTGGGCCTCCTCTTCAGGAGCTCCAGCAGCCCAGGTCCCTCAGCTTCTCCTGCCAACCCCAAAGCCCATCCTGTCAATCCTGCAGAGCCTCTGCAGCTCGTCCTCACTGCGCAGAACAGGGAGCCCCAGAGCCAGACACAGCAGCCCAGATGTGCCCCCCTGGCCTGGGGTGCCGCTGGCAAGGGAACAGCACCAGGCACTGCAGGAGCCTGCAGAAAATTCCTGCAGCACTTGCAGGATGATCCTGCTGCCCAAGGGATGTTCCCATGGGGCCAAGTCAGGAACCGCAATGGGGAGTGGGGCCAGAGAGGAAAGGGCAAGAAGGGATGGGCTGTTTGCAGGGGAGGGAACAGGGGTGGGCAATGGGAAGACATTTGTATCAGGAAGAGTAAAGAAAGCAAAGGTGAAGCCAAGGAAATGCTCAGGGCAGTTTGGGGGTGGCTGCCAGGCAGCCCTGGCTCTGAGCAACAGTGTCTGCAGTGGGACAGGAAACTCCCAGCTGATGGGAACAAACTTTCTGGCTACATGCAGAGGCCAGGACAAAGCTGAGTGGTTTCCCTGCTGTCCCCCAGCCCTTGCTGGCCCCAGGGCTGATGGCATTTGTGCTCCCTCAGGCTCATGTCCCCACAGTAACAGCATGGGGGTGCTCCCCCTGCTCTGTGCAATGCAAACAGGGGCTGCTGAGACAGTGCTGCCGTGTCTGTGCGTGCAAGGATGGGGCACCTGTGTGAGCTGGGGGAGAGGCCAGGGCTGCAGAGGGGGGATGTTGTTGGCAGCTCCATGAGGACGCTCTGGGACACTGCCCTGGGCTGTGCAGCGCACTGGGGATGGATCAGCCCCTGCTCTGCTGCTCCTTCCCGTCTGCCCCAGGGCCCTTGCAGAGCACCAGCTGTTGCTGCCCTCAGCTGCCATGGCAACCCTGGGACAAAGCGGTGCCAGGGCTGTTCCAGGTACAATTGCAGTGACACTCGTTGGTGCCACCAGGTGCCATGGCAACGGCCACAGGGACCTGTTCCTTGGTTTGGTGCCATGGCAACCAATGCCCGGAGCCGTTGTGATGGTTGGTGGCCATGGAAAGCTGCTCTGGGCCCTTGCTCAGGGCTGGTGTCAGTGCCCAGAGCCAGGGGGGATCCCTTGCTGGGGGCTGTGCCATGGCCACCTGCCCTGTGCCGCGCTGGCCGCTCTGGCACCAGGAACCAGCAGCCACCGGCACTGCCAGGGCCAAAGGCCAGGTCAGCCAGACAGAAAGGGGCAGGGCTGGGCACTGTTTCCATGGCAACCGGAACTGGGGGGGACACCTGGGTCACCTGGCCTGGCAGTTGCCATGGAAACCCCCAGCAGGGACTGAGGGCACAGCCCCTGGCACTGAGACACTGCTGGGCCGGGTGCTGAGCACAGGGCTGAGCACGCAGAGATGGTTTTGTTCTTGCTGAGCTGCAGCACAGCCAAGGCCTGTCCTGCCCCTCGTCAGCCACGCTGGGGAGGGGCTGGGGCTGCGGGGGAGCTGGGCAGGGGACACAGCCAGGACAGGGGACCCCAACTGACCCCGGGCATAGCCCAGACCAGAGCACATCATGCTCAGGGTATGAAGGGGGGAACAAGGAGGAAGGGGGGAATTTTGGAGGGAGGGCTTTTGCCTTCTCAGGGAACACTTAGGCAAGAGGGAGCCCTGTTTCACCAGTGGGCAGGGTCACTACCAAAGACACAGACAACAACTTAAGGAATTGTGTCATTTATATCATGCACAGCTGCAAAGATTTACAAAAGGATAAGCTCAGCAAAGCACATCATCATTAGCAAAGAATTACAAAGGAAGCTCAGCAATCCATCATAACTCATTATTACATTTTGATGACCAATCCCTTGGTGAAACACCAGAGGTGTTTGTGGCAGACAAAGATTCTGGCTGACTATCAAGGTACACCTTACAGACATCAGTAGTACTTTAGTGACACCGTTCTTCATTCTTTTTTCTCAATCTCATTCCAATTAGGAACAAGAATTCTGTTGACCATGGAGCTGGCACCTTTTTAATTCCAGAATAATTCCTCCAGGCCCTTTGCTGTTCAGCTTTCCCATGCTGTCTGTGGCTAACAAGGCTTGGGGGGCCCTTTCCCCTCTGGCTGGAAGGGGCCGGGTCCCAGTCCCTGAGGGGCACCCAGGCTCCTGGATGGAATTCCTGTGCAAGTCCCTCAGTGTCACAGCAGCCTTCACATGGAGCCCTGTGGATCAGAGCATTTCCCAAAGGGGCCCTTGAGGTAAACAGGGAGATCTGGTCTGGCAGGATGTGTAAAACAATATCCTGGCAGATCTACTTGTTCTCACACACAATCCTTGGCTGCAGGGACACATTCCCATTGTTCCTGCCCAGGTTTCAGGACTCAGAATTGTCTTTCCCAGGAGCTGTTCCTTCAGCTGCCTCGGGAGGGCCTTTTGGCCTTCGGACCCACACTCTGGCTCCATTATTAGGGCTGCTGGATCCAAACCCTTTATCTCCATAAATGGTGGTGACTGGACGTGGATCTCCTTTTTTCACAATTGTTCTTAAAATTGCAATATTGATAATTGTGCTACCATGTCACGGGGTTGAATAACCCAATCCTGGTCACTATTGTTTAACAGAATTACTGTAATTTCTCCTGGATATTCTGCATCAATTCCTCCTGCCATGACAGGAACACTTTGCAAGGCCAAGCTCCAAGGGAGCAGTTACCAAAGCAAAGTGTCCTGGAGGAATCTGAATTCCTGTTTCGGGATTGATAGCTCTCATTTGCTTTGAATTTATCCTAATGAATTCCAATGCATGAAGGCCCAGCCCTGCAGCCTCTGGGCTGGCCCTGCCAGGGGCCATCACAGCCAGAACAATTTCCCAGGCACCCCAAGTCTCACTGCCCATGGCTGGATTTGCAAATTGGGGGCAGCCGTGCACAGCCAGGGGGTTCCCATTTCCATAGTGGGCCATTGTTAAGGGCATGGAGCACATCTGGGAGATGGGTTCTCCATGGGCAAAGGTTCCCATCTCCTCATTTTTTCAACTGCTCTTTTAACAACCCCTTCACCCTTTCAACCAATCCTGCAGCTTGTGGATAGTCTGGTACATGAAAAACCCTGCAGGCCTAATCCCTGTATTTTTCACAGGAACAGACAAAGCACTCTGCATCACAGTATCAGCACACCCTGTAAAAATAGCCAATTTCCTCCCTTCCTTCTTTTTTCATTGTATACAATCTCACAAAGTTGACCACTGACATTAGGGTCCTGGCCAATCCTGTTCTGTAGGGTATTTAGTGTTACATCCCTGAGCAGCCAAAGATACCAAATTAGTATTGTCAGCACTATTTCACATTATTATTATTTTATATGTACATATTGATATAGAAATATAGATATAGCTATGTAGATATAGCCACATATTAAAAAATATAAAAATATATATTATGGAATTATTTTCCTATAAATATGTATATAATAATTTTTTATATTGATATTTCACTTGCACAAGTGCATCTGAGCTCAAGATTAAAATCTTCTTCTGTTGCTCCATGTGGGAGCATTCCAAAAATAATTGTTCTTTCTGAAGGTGCTGTTTCCTATGCACTCTCAACAAATTCATTTTTGTCTGCCCAAACCCACAAGGTTGTTTCCTTTTCCATATGCAATTTTTGGATGCATTTGAAGACATCCAGGGGTGCAACTTCTTTTACGCGACTGCCCCACTACTCCCACAGGGCTCCAACCTCAGCCCTCTCCCGAGCCAGGGAACTCCAGGGAAGGGTTTCCCATCTGGGAATTTCTGATGGGACTGATTCCTCACATTTACACTGAACAAGTGACATTTTGTTGGCATCTGGCCAGACTGTGCCAGTTTTGTTTTGCCAGTGGGCAGGGTCAGCACCAAAGACACAGACTCCAGCTGAAGGAATCAGTGTCATTTCCTGCAGTTCAGAGCAGCAAAGAATCACAAAAGGAGCAGCTCAGCAATGCACCCAACCATCCCCACCAAAGATTGCAGCAGTGATTTAGAAAGATCCAGCAGCATTTACCCTCAGCCTTTACCATCCCCCAGACCCACAGAGCAGCTGGGGAAGCTGTCACAGCCAAGGGCTGCAGAGCCACCCCTGGGCACTGGGAATTCCTGCAGGTGCCTCCAGCCCCAGGTGAGGCTCCAACCCCGCTGGGAGAGGGCCCAGCTCTGACAGTGCTGAATGAACAAACTGACAGCACTGCTAGTGTGGCAACATCTGCTTTCATCCTCCTCTTGGGTCCCTCCCAAAGCCTGGCCAGGGCTCAAGGAGGAACCAAGGGAGGTGACTTTGACCATACAGCGCCAAACAAGGCCAGATGTCAGATTTCATGGCCTTGTCTGGCTTCTAAATACACAAAGGTCAATCCATGTTTCACTAAGGAGTGGCTACATCTATCACAGTGCTAATGACCATGCATATTTCATTAGGGAGCAGATACAAAGATAACCTTTGCTTGGAAGGTTCATCCAGAGGCCACCTTTGGCTCAGGGCCTGCTGTCCAGGCCTCACTCAGGGCTGGTGTCCAGGCCTTGGCACTTCAGGGACGTGCTTTAGTGCTGGGCTTGGCACTGCTGGGTGAGCGGCTGCACTGGCTGAGCTCAGAGGGCTTTTCCAACAGAAAGGATTCTGTGATTCCATGATTCTATCCACTGCATTCAGCTGGGGCTATTTTAGCAGCATTACTTTGCTCCAAAAGTTCCCTCTTGCCCAGCTCCTGTGGCCTGAGCCTTCAGCTCCTGGTGCTGAGCTGCTCATGCTGAACGAGACGGCTCAGAGAGAAGAACACAGTCCATGCAATTCCTTCTGGGACACGGAGAGGGGAGGCTGTGCAAACAGGAGCTTGTTTGCTGTGGCCTCCTCTCTGCCCTTCACGCCTTTCAGTGCTTTGAACCAGCCAAGAGCTTTTTCCAAGAGTGCAATGGAGCAGCTGCTCCTGCTCCCAGGCCTGGCTCTCTCCAGTCTCTGCCCTTGCCTGGTTCTGTCCCTCTTGCTGTGCCCTCTGTTCCCCCAGGGCTCGCTGGCTGCTGCCCAGGACTGTGGCACTGGCACAGATCCAGTGCTCCCGAGCCTCCTTTCTGTGCCCTTGCAGCTGCCTGGGCACAGCAGCCTTTTCCATCTGGAAGCTCCCCATGCACAGGGAGTGCCCAGCTCCGTTCCTTGCACAGCCTCCAGGAGCCCAGGGCTGCCATCTCCAGTCCCTGCTGGCACTGGGGGCTCCCAGGTGCCTCAGGCTGCTGTGACACCGCTGCACACGGGAGGGAAGAGGAGCAGGGGCTGTGCTCAAAATCAGCTCCCTGTGCTGCTGCTGCTGCTGCTGCTGCTGTGGGGTCATTTGTGCAGCCCTGTCTGCCCAGAGTCAGGGATCAGATCCTGCCAGTCTCTTCCAGCCCTGGCTGCTCAGAGTTTGGGCCTTGGAGCCTCAGGTGGCCAAAGGCAGCTGCTGCTGGTCCCTCTGTGTGCCCGTGTTCAGCAGTGCTGCTCCATCAGTCTGTGCCCAGCAACGGGGAAAAGCCTCAGCCCTGCAGGGCCAGGAGCTGCCGGGCTCTGCCTGAGCAGCTCAGCCAGCAGGAAGGGAGCTGCTCCACACAGGAACCAGGAGCAAAGGACATTCCTTTGATAGGACAGGTTTTCTATTTAAAGGAAAAAAAAGGAAAAAGGAAAAAATTTGATAAATTGTAAAAGAAAATAATAAAATCCAAGTGTTAATGAAAGAAAAACCATACAGTTAATGAAAAAAACAAAACATAAATGCCAAGTTACATTCTTTGCATTAAGAGGTAAAGGATCTTTTTAAAAAGACAACTCGGTTATTTACATTGTAAATGTGCTGATGGCATGCATCCATCTTTGTGACCTCAAAAGCCTCTTAAAATATTTTGGGCTTTGTTTCCAATATTGGTATTTGAATTTGTGGTCAAAGCAAGAGGAAATTGCTTTGTGCCCTTCCAGCTCCAAGCAGGGCTGGGAATGGAAACTCTGTCAA
Source organism: Ammospiza nelsoni (assembly GCF_027579445.1). Taxonomy (NCBI): domain Eukaryota; kingdom Metazoa; phylum Chordata; class Aves; order Passeriformes; family Passerellidae; genus Ammospiza; species Ammospiza nelsoni. Next base: position 20,461,294 of record NC_080644.1, on the reverse strand, counting down.
AGCCCAATTCCTTTAGAAGATTGCCTTCCTTCTCACCCTGCAAATGAGCTGCACATTCCTTTTGAAACTGTCAGGGATTTCTTAGAGACACAAAGTCTCACTTATGGCTTTTTGCTCTGGTTTGGAAGTGCAGAAGGGCAATTCTCCATCCACCAGCTCCAGACTGCACTGCCTCAGGAGCACGGCCCACTCGCCAGCTTTGGCCCACTCGTGGCACTTCTAGAGGAGGAAGAAAGTGCAAATGCACAATTCCAGCCAATCAAGAAGGAAGAATGGGACAGGCAAAACACCCTGTGCAGATCCAGGCGTTCAGCCGGGACTGTGGAGAGTTTGGGTCCTTGCCAGTTGGATGTGTGTCCCCAGCTGCAATCTCTGGGCCTGCAGCAGGGTCTCACTCACCTGCCAAAGCAGAAAGATCAGGCACTGTGCTCGCAACGGGCTTGTCTGATGCAGAGCTGTCAGAGCAATGTGAGGGCAGAGCCAGCCCAGCTGGGCCCAGGGCTGAGCCCAGCAGAGCCCTGGCAGAGCCCAGAGCAGCCTCAGCACCCGCAGAGCCCGGCTGCAAGGAGAGAAAGCAGAAACCGCCCGTCAGCTGAGGGCTCCTGTGCCCTTGTGCCAAGGCCTGCGGTGCCCAGGCCATGCTGGCTGTGCCCAGAGCTGTGCCCAGAGCTGCTGCCTTTAGCAGCAGAGCAGGAGGGCAGGACATGTGCCCAGCCTGCAGCCAGCCAGGGCACATCCAGCCCTCAGCAGCTGCCCAGAGCAGGATGCTCCTGTGCTCGCTGCCAGCTCCCAAAAGCTCTGATCCCACCCTGCCAAGCACACAGGGACCCAACTCACACCAGCCACGGCTGCAAGAATAGCTGCTCCCAAACCATGGCCTCAGCCTTCTCCAAGGCCACGGCCCATCCATGCCACAGCTGCTCCCCAGCACTTCCCCATCCAGACTGGACCACCTGGAACGCTTCCTCTGGAAAAACAAACAACACATTATTAAAAGAGGTTAGATGCAAAAAGGGAAAACAAGAAAAAGAGTAAAAACTCTTATTTCTGTCAGGGTCTTGAGGAAGGCCCAACCCCTGCATGCCAGGGAAAAACACAGCCATGGGTGAGGGAAGCCCACACTTTCTCTCTTCCCCCTTGCACTGACCCCCAAAATCACAGTGACCCCAAAGCAAACAAGGGCAGTGGAGCAGCCCAAGCCCTTCCTTGCCTGCACAGCAAAGCAGCTGTGCACAGGTTCTGGAGTCCCACCTCTGCTCCCACCATGGGGTTGGTTTGTGTTGGGCTGGCTGCCCCAGCCCCAGCCCGGGGCACGGTGGGTGCTGGGGGCTGTTGGCAGGGCCAGGAGCCCACTCCCATTTCGTACCCACCCCAGGCCAGCCCCAGCCCTGCCAAAAGCAGCTGGGGAGCGACTGAAGAATGAGTTGCATCTGCCCCAGCAAGCGGGGAGCCTTTGGTTCCCAGCCAGGCTGGGCCATGCCCAAATCTGGCAGCATTTCTCCGGGTGGGGACTCATCTGCAAATTCCCTGTGGAGTTTGGCTTTGAAGAAGGTGCCAGAATCAAAGTCCATCACCTTCAGCCTCCAGTGGCCAGGCTGAGGAAGAGCTTGTCATCCTTGCTGTCACCCTCGCTGTCTCCAGCAGCAGCAGCAGCAGCAGCAGCAGCAGCAGCATCCCCACCCCGTAGAGCTTCTCCAGGGGCTCCTTCTCCTTCCCTGGGGGCAGACCAGGCTCTCAGGGCTCTGCCCAGGGCCCCAGCTGTCAGGGAACCAGGACAAGCAAAACCAGCTGGGATGGCGGCCACCAGCGCTGGGCAGAGCAGCTCAGCTCCAGCACAAGGGCTGTGTGTTCCCATCCCATGACCCCGGCGCAGTGACACAGGCAGCACAAAAACGGCTGGGTTCCTTTGCTTCTCATTGCCACGGCATGTGTGGAGCTGGAACTTACCAGGGCTCTGGATACTCCAGGGACCTGGAGAACCATTTCCAGCAATTGGGAAAATCCTAGGTGCTCCTTCCACCCATAGATGAGGTCTCCAAATTGGCCCCAAAATGAAACTGGGTCCAGCTTTTAGAGGCCAAAAAGAGCAAATCCAAGAGACTTGATGATATTTTTAGCCCAGAAAGCCCTGCAGCTGATGGCACAATTCACAATCAGCAGGGGACAAAGCGAGGCCAAAGCTCAGACCTCTGCTGGGAGCCTTTCTCCTCAAATACCCTTCAAACAAGCCTCCATGCAAGTCAGTTGGGAAGGTTTCTTCAAATGATACATTTCTGGCACATAACTACACAGGGTTAAGTGAAAGATTCTAAAGCAGCTGCTCTGGAGTCAAAAAGGCAGCACTAAGAGTCCCTGTCATCTCTTTGTAGCTAAATCACACTTTTGGGGAGTTGAAGGAGTATGGAACAAGCTAGAGAGCGGACCTCTGAGTGTTTTAGATGATGCCATTGCTTTTTCTTCTACATAGACAGGAAGGGTGAGTTTGGCTCACATCTCCACCGCATGGCTCACAAGGCCACAAGACTTGTAGTTACAAGAGCTTTGAAGGATTTCTTGGCCAAGAAGGCACGGCCAACAAGGATATTTGTGTTTTGGAGCCAACCCTTCAATATTTCATCTTATGGACTCATCCTACAGTGTAAGCTTCCTTAGCCAATCATGCTATGACACACAAACCTACAGCACTGCATCCTAAACTTCTTGTTTACCATTGTAACTGATTTGATTTTTTCTGGATCCTGAACTCTAAAACTCTAAACTTTCCTCCACTTCAACTTTCCTCCCCGTGTCTCTGCTATAAACTAGAAATCCTCATTCTCACTTCTAGCACCTAAGTTTGGAAGCCCTTTCCAAGGTCTCAGATCAAATCCTGTGTTTAATTCTAACCTTTGCTGACAAGACCAAAGGTCTGAGATTTCTCTGCATTTGGGTTTCCAATAACACTGATGGTGTTAGTTGCAGAGTGCCCAGGATCCCTCTTGCAAGTCAACTCTGGCAGGAACAAGGCGGCTGCCGGGCGGCTGCTTGTGGCCTCTGACAGCCCATTGCCCAGGGCTTGCCAGCACCCCAGCCCCTCAGGGGCTGCCCCAGCCTGGCCAAGCTGCCCGGCAGCAGCGCCGCAGCCCCACAGCAGCTCCAGAGCAGCCCCATCCAGAGGCACCTGGGAGCCCTCAGCAAGGCAGCCAGCAGCACCCGGGCAGGAGGACACGTATGGCGCTTCCTGCCCGGCACAGGGCTTGTGGCCATCTCCAGGCACCGCTCTGGCAGAGATCCCCACGGCCTCAGCCCCTGCCCAGCCGCTCTGTGGGCAGCACAAAGGCTTCAGCAGAACTACCAAAGGCCAAGGGCCTTCTGGCCATTTTCCCTGCAGCACTGCACACCTGGGCAGCTGGCTGAGCGCAAGCACCGTTTCCCCCCTCCTCCCCTATGCCCTGCGGACCCTAGGCAGCAAAAGAAAGATCCTGGGTGTCTGTGTATTATAACATAGTCTCTATTTACATTGTAAAGGAAAAGAAAAAAATGAAAAGAACAATCTTGAAGAAAAAGAAATATCCTCCTGACTCAGGAGGTCCCCGCAAAAAGAGCTTCTGGGATCAGCTCTCCACAGAGCTCCGGCAGGGCAGGCAGCTGAGCCGTGAGAGACGAGGCTGTGTCTTCCATGCCCTGCGCAGGTGATTTTGGAGCCACTGGAACCTGGAGATGGGAGCCCGCTATCCTGACTTGAGGATGCACAGTGTTTGAATTGCCAGGCTTCCAATGGCGTGGCTGACATCATTTGTTTTGTCTTCTAGGGCAGCGAGAGAGAGGAACAGAGGCAAGGTCAGATCCCGCTTGTGCAGGGAGCCCAGGAGAGCCCCCTGCCAGGGCCATCTCAGCCGTCTCTTGCCATGGCCAGGAGGGAGCAGGGAGCAAGGGGATCAGCCCGAAGCTGCTGGCTACCAATGGCCCACGTGGCCCTGAAATCTCCGAGTGCTTTGCCCACGGGAGCATAGCCCTCCGCAGCCGGGGCAGGGCTTGCAGCTCCCCCCGGCAGCCCCCGCTGTCAGCCCGCTGCCCTCACACACTCACCAGTGCAGATCAGCTGCAGCTCTTGCTGCTGCCCCCTCAGACGCCGCCCGGCCATGCCTGTGAACACAGAGCCTGTCACGGCCCCAGCGGCACAGCTCCCTGCCAGCGGCGCTGCCGGCGCTGTGGCCACACGGGCTGCTGGCCCGGCAGGGCTCAGCCCGGCCCTTGCCGCACGCTGCCGCCCCAGGGCACGGCTGTCAGAGGGCGGCAGCAGCAATGCCCAGGCCAGGCGGGGCTCCACGGCGCCGGGCCCGGCTGGCGATGCCGGGACAGCAGGCGGGGCCGGGGCCGAGCTGCGGCGGGCCGGGAAGGGGAAGGACAGCCCGGGCTCGTGGCTCACCCATGAACCTGATGGCTGTTTTGCGGAGAAAATAAGAGAACCCCACAATTTTGAAAAAGTTGTAAAGCTGGTATGTGTATTACAGCGCTGGATGCATTTGGAGATTGCTCTCCTCAAAAAAGGCATGCGTACCTCTGAGAACTTCAGGTCTCTTTTTATCTCTCTCTCAAATACATAGGCATACAGTTTCCCTATAGGTTCATACATGTTCATTTTTATGGGTTTTGCGTGACATTTACCGCTAGTTCCTTTGTATCAGAAAAAATTCCGAGGTCAGGTTGACTTGCCCTTGCAGCAGTCCCTGTCACTCTCTATCATCTTCTGTCTCCCCACCTTTATCTCTGTCCTTCACTGAAGTAACTTCATTGAGCTTAGGCCTTGCAGTTTGGCTAAATAACTATGGTTTCTAACCACAGACTCAACTCAAAAATGTACATTTCACCGAAATTTAAAAGGATTTCTATCCTGGAAAATTTTCACTTTGCCTCAGCGTCCTGATGGGATTAGAGTACACTGTGCACCAGTGTTGACAAAAGGCTTGTATATCTATGGCTCTGGTGTGTCAGGGATCCACGCAGCCCAAGAGACACAATTTTCCTGGGTCTCTACCTGGCTAGAGTCCAGGGCCTCTCTTGTCGTGGCTACCGTTCCCTCCCTGGGCGTATATTCTGGATGTTTCTTCAAGGGGATCTGACATATCATCCTCCCTTCTGCTATACCTGGCAGCTCGGTCACGGGGAGCTGGGGCTTCATTCATTTGGGTGGAAATCCCTCTCTTAGTAGTTTCTTCCTTTAGCTCACATACCCATGCTGCTAGGACAGCGATGAGTTTTCCATTCCACCCTCTCATGTCTTGCCCATGTTCATAGAGGAAGAACCACAGGTCCACTCGTGGGTGTACTCCCTCTCCCTAGCTGGGGGCTGTTGGGCTCTGACACTGGGGCCTCTGGTTTGCACTGGTGCCACATGGGAACTGTCCTTGCTCATCTCCTTCCTCATCTTCTCTCTGAATTTTTCCTGTTCATCCTTGAGACAACCACAGCAGAGACATGAGTGTGCATCAGGCCATGGACGATGGTCTCATCATTCCTGAGTTTTCTTGCTACAGAACTCACTGTCTCGGTTATCCACAAAATGCATTGTTCCCATGAAGCTGGAGTATTCAGATGGCCCGTGCTGTGAACGGCTCCACCACATTTGCACTGGGCACCTGACCTTGTCAGGCTCAATGTGTTGTCTACCCCTGCAAAAAGTTATCTCCAATACTGCCATTTGTTTTAGTGTTGGAGGTCAGAATTTTTCCTTTATTTTTTCTTGGGCAGCACCCAGCCCTCTGCCCCCTCCAGAGCCCGGCCCCAGTGGCTGCTGGTTGCCTCACAGGGCTGTGGGGCAGGGGAGGCCAGTGCTGGCCACAGGGAGAGCCCGGCCCAGGGGCTGAGCCGGCACCAGCTGCACCCTCCTGGCACTCTCCAGCTGGCAGAGGGCAGGAGCAGAGCGGCCGAGCACCTGCGCCGGGCCCTGCGGTGCCAGGACAGCCCACAGGAGCCCCTGCAATAGGCGGCCATCAGGTTCATGGGTGACTCATGATCCCAGGCTCCCTGCCTGCCCCACCCTTCTTAACACCACCCAGCCCCACCCTTCCCCACCCTACCCAACCTCTGTCTGCCCAGCCCTGCCCAACCCCACAGTGCTCTGCCCTGTTCTGCTCCACCCAACCTGGCCTTGCCCTAAATCACCGTGCTCTGCCCAGCACTGCTCCCCACAATCCGGCCCCACCCTACCCCACCCTGCCCCACCCTGCTCACCCCTGTGCCATCCTGCCCCACCCCACTCTGCCCCACCCTACCACACCTTGCACCAGCCTGCCACACCCTGCCCTCCCCTCCCCACCCTGCTGTAGCCCTGCCCTACCTCGCCATGCTCCACCCTATACTGCGCTATCCGACCCGGCCCCACCCTGCCCTACCCTGCCCCGCCCTGCCGCAGCTCGGCCCTATCGCTACCTGGGGGTCTCTGCACAAATCACCAACCGGACGGGACTGCTGGGGAAAGCGTCTCGAGCTGTTTATCTTCCAGCACCAATCTCATTACATGGTTATGGCAATGGGAAGATGCCAGCAGCTCACATCTGTCGCAGACATCTTTTGTGAAAAATCCTTTCTTAGGATTTTTCTCCTTTCTGAGAAGCTGCACTTTCAGCAACAAGATGTAAACAATGATTATTTGCAGCTGTAGAATGCAACAGGTCCGCCTGTGATTAGCCCCTCTTAGATGGTTTTATTTAATGGCCAATCAAGACAGAGCTATTTCGGACAGAGTCCGAGGGAGCTGCCTTTGTTATCATTCTTTTCTATTCTATTCTTAGATGAGCTAGCTTCTGAGGAAACCTTTTCCTTTCTTTTCTTTTTAGTACGTTTATAATGTAATATATATATATATCATAAAATAATAAATCAAGACTTCTGAACATAAAGTCAATATTCTCGTCTCTCCTTTCATCTGAAAACCCATGTGACCACTGTCACACACATCCCCAGAAGCAGACAAAGAACTTCATGTTACAATTTACTTTAAAGTTTTTGACCAATCACACAAAGCAAAAGCATATTGACAAGAGTTCTATCCAACCACTGTAAGCACACGTACCTTCACTCAAACAATGCTCGCTTATTTTGAATATAATACCTGCTCGCAAGCATTAAAATACAATCCACAGGGCTCCATTATTAAGCTTAAAACTTCCTAATATCTTGGTAGATAAACTTTTCTGTAGCTTAGGGAGGTATTCGAGCCAAGCATTAGTACTCAGACCCTTCCTCTATTTGTCCTTACTTTTCTACTTCTTATAAAAATTTTCTGCTGACAAAACTTATGGCTACTGCTTAACTCTAATCACAGTTTGACTGTCTCTGAGGCCTGCATTTTGTAGCATTCCTAAAACGCTCTGATTTTCAGGATTCCCACAGGCCCCAGCCCTGCCTGCTGTCCCGGCATCGCCAGCCGGGCCCGGCGCCGTGGAGCCCCGCCTGGCCTGGGCATTGCTGCTGCCGCCCTCTGGCAGCCGTGCCCTGGGGTGGCAGCGTGCGGCAAGGGCCGGGCTGAGCCCTGCCGGGCCAGCAGCCCGTGTGGCCACAGCGCCGGCAGCGCCGCTGGCAGGGAGCTGTGCCGCTGGGGCCAAGATGAACTCCTTGTTCTCAGAGACGGCCGGGTTTCCCATGATGAAGGAGCAGCAGGGAGAGCTCCAGGATCTCAGTCAGGGTGAGCGAGGGCAGCAGCCTGGCCAGGTGAGCTGCAAAGCCTGAGCAGGGAGCTGCAATCCCTGTCCCGACTGCAGTGGGCTTCGTCCCATGTGTTGACAAGAGGTGGCGTGGGCAGAGCACACAGAGATTTCAGGGACACGGGCGGAATTCCTGGCCCACAGCTTGCTGCAGATCCTGTTGGCAACACCTCTCTCTCGGCCATGGCAAGAGTTGGGTGGGGTGGCCCTGGCAGGACGGTCTCCTCAGGTCACTCAGATCCAGGCTCTGACCATGGCTCTCTTTCTCTCTGTTCCAGGCCTAGAATCCCCTAAGAACAATGCCAGCCCATCCTGCTCTAACATTGAAAGTCATGCTAAATTAGCCCTAAGACCTGAAGAAATAGGGTCCTTTTCTGGATCCAGTGAACCAGTGTCCCAAGAACAGCACCAGGAGACACAGAAGAGGATACCATCTCCCATTGCCACTGGAGCTCTAGACATAGTTGATGATTGGTACAGCTGAGCCTGTGGGAAGCTCGTGTGGCTTCAGCCCTCTCCCTGCCTGTAGATAGCTCCCTCCCTCCAGCCCTCAGACACTGTCCATCCACTTTTGCCCCTGCAACCTCCCTCCCATTTGACAGCTCCATCTCACCAGCCCTCAGACCATGCCTATTTCTATGTTTTCCTTCCACTCTTCCTTTTGATAGCTCCATTTCTCAAGCCCTCAGACCCTGCCTGCCCATTCCCTTTTTCCCTCCCATATCATCACTTTGCTTTGCCTTTCATTAATAAACACTTTGGCTTCTTCACTTTGCCTGCATCCCTGTGGAGCTGAAGCAAATCTGGGGCCCTGGGACACACAGGCTCCTGCTGCCGTTCTCTTCCAGGCCCTGTTTTGTGTCCAGACCAGAGGAACGAGGGCAGGTCAGGCTGGAAAGGTCCCTGTGCTGAAGGTGCAGTTCCACAGCACCGTGCAGTTCCAGATCTTGCTGAGCACACTGAAGGCCAGCAGTAGGACAAAGAGCCTGTGTGTGTCAGGGACCAAAGTTGTGTCTAAGGCCCTGCCATGTTTGGTCCCCTGCTGTGCACGTCAACAAGATAATGAAGAGCAGAGAATGAAGGAAACCTTATGGTTTAACTGGTGGGAATTTGACCCTTAAGGGAAACAATGGGAAGCTGGTCAATCGATGGGAAGTGAACCTGTGAAAGAGGAACGATGCACAATGGAGCTGTGGTTGGCATGGAGGGGGTATCACGGGTCACTGCAGCCTCATCTCACGCACTGGCCAAGCGTGAGATGACGTTGTAACTGGAAAAACTCCACTGCAGAGGAGGAGATGTCAGGCCTGGTTCTGGGCTGGAGGGATGAAAAGGACAAAATGCCCGTCCTTTTGATGCAGGGGATGCCCTGGATGGGGGCGGCCTGCCTGCCCTTCCCACTGGAGCATCATGCTGAGATGCCCTGAGAGCAGCCCAGTGCTCCTTGCTCCTCTCTGCTGACCCATGAGCGTTTGTCTGCTTTTGGGATGGCCCTGGCTGTGTCAGGGCTTCTCTGTGGACACGAGACAGCCGGTCCTGTCCCGCTGGGCCCCAGCAGTGCCTCGCAGCAGCCCGGCACCCATGTCAGGATGCTGGCCAAGAGAGGCCCTGGAAGCTGAGGCAGCTGATTTGAAGCTTTTGCAGATCCACACAGGGGATGGCCACACACAGGGGATGGCCAACAGCACTCCTGAGGGGTCTCCCTAATTCAAAGAAATCGGCAGACAAATGCATTGTCCGCCAAAAGCCCTTTTATTGAGCTGGCAGGAGGGCAGGGGTCTGCACCCCATTAAAATGCTTCTCTGCCCCATGCATACTTTAGTGGGATGATGTAAGAAATGGATCTCCAAAATGCCATCCATCTTGACTCTGCTGAGGTGATTCGATAGGCAGTGCGTTAGAAATACATTCTGTCAGGTTCCTGTACTTGAAGCTAATGTCCAGGCGCTGGCCAGGAGCGGCCTCCATGCCCTAAAGCAGGACTTCTTCCTCATGGCTTCCCTGCACAGGGGCCATTTTATCCTTGCCCTTAGTTCTTCTGGTACACTGTGTCTAAAGCTTTTTGTCAAGTCCCTCTCCTGTCAAGTTAGGCCAGCCAGGTTTTTCTTATGCTAACTGGTGCTAAGTGCTTGTGTAGGTCTGTGCCCAGTACTTGTTTACTTATGTGAATTGCTTGTGCTTATGTCAAACAAAGGCCTTGTTTCATTCTCCCCTTCTCTTTATCCTGATGCAATTTTTTTTGCAAGATCCTCTGCAAAGTCCACAGTACATATGTACTGTTCTGCTGCTGTTTTAATTTTCTACCACATCCATCGGTTTATGATGGTTAACAGGTGGGGTAATTTTTTTGCAGTTTGAACTGGTGTGCTGAGGAAGCTAAAAATCTGAGGAGCTGTTGGTTGTTCCAGATTTGTCCATCACAAGAAGATATCTGACTCATGATGTTCTCTTTCTTTCTCTCTTTTGGTGATGATTTCAGTAACAACTTTGACACCGGATTTGAGTGTCCATCAGGCTCTGTTAGATGCATTTCTGACTTCTGCCACTAGCCATTCTATATTAGGCTGGTACGGCATTTGCTTTAGAACATTAGTGTCCTGTGCGGTTTGGAATTTTGGCACTTGGTGATACCCATCATGTGCATTCTGCAGTATCTCAAGAGAAGTTCTTGTGTGGTGCAGCTGAAGTCGCACCCACTTTTGGTTGTGAAATTACAAATAGAGAAGTTAGTACCATTAGGAGTTTCATTAAAAGACTCCATTGTAATAGTAGTGCAAGCAGATCTCACACAGGCACAGCCTCTTCCCACATAACACACCTGTGACTGTGCACGGGTAACTGGGATCATTTCAGAAATACAAGTGCTGCCCTCAGCATGCAGACACCTTTCAAGCACTGCATTTTTGCACACAAAATTCAGTGCATCCCTTGGTACACATGCTTTGATACTAAGAGTTTGCAAGCTTCTAGTTTTCTTGTTGAAAATGGCCCAGACATTATGCTGAATGGGTTTGACAGTTACGTGAATTCTTAGAAGTCCAAGGGCCAAAATCAAAACGACACAGTATTTTGTTTCATTCTTAATGGTTAATACAAAAGACTGCAGGGTTCTGTTCATTCTATGTGAAATTGACCAATTGCAACCAAGTGTGGAAGTCTTTTTCAATATGCTTTTGTGGTTTCATTTTTAGCCATGATTTAGTTAATTCTTCTGGCAATTTCCCCAGCTCTCCTTTTTTTAAGTTTTCCTGAGATTACAGACCGTAGCCACACACAGCTGAGCTTGTATACACTGAAATGCTTAAGAAATGTTACTCTGTAGTTTTCCCATAAAGCCATCAACTGCTTGAAAATCCTGCAGTGTATTGTTGGCCAGGGTGGATCATAGGTTAGCTGCCAGGCTTTGGGTTTGGGCAAGTCACAGCAGGGTTGATCTGAGAGGAGCTTGTATCTGTCCAATATAAGAACTCACAGTGCTTACTTTCTTGAGTAAGACTTCTTGATCAATAGAATTTAATAGTCCCAGTTCAGACCCAAACCATCCCCTTAAGTCTTTTTTATACCTATGATTTGGTGTCTGGGAATGTATCCACAGCTCCCATTCTTTTAGGCTTTGCTGTATGAGTGGGCAGAATTGCTGTTTAATTATGGAAATATTAGCTTGTATCTTTACCTCCAGCTTTTCCAGAGAGTACTGTGGATTTAGAGGCAACAATTGTTCATTTGTTTGTCTTACCCCAGAGTGAAAGACTCTATTATTTCACATATGGGTCCTGTTCTACGGAGTTGTTTGCTGATGTAAAGTTGTTTGTTTTGATTTTAATTTTAAATGTCTGTTGTGTGACCCATTCCGTTTTGCTCCTTGTCGAGTACTGAAGCACGGTAGCTGGTTCCTTCAGATACATGGCCTGCCTTTAGGCAAGCATTTCAGAAACTTTCAGAAACCTTACATTGGCCCCTGGTAGTATTACAAAGGATACTTTACCAAGTTCCCAGTACAAATAGTTGAGTATCCTGAGTACCTCAGCCCATCAGAGGATGCAGTTGTGCTATTTGATTCCATGCACATCTGGGTCGCCATCACATGGTCATGGAATTGGACATGATATACCTGAATAGAATGATTGTGCTCCTGGCTACCCCTCCAACTTGATAGGTTACTATTTCTGATGGCCTGAAATATCCCAAGAATGAAATTCAATTCTCAAAAGCAGATCCTGTAGGAGACCTGTTCCATGTACTAAGCGTACAAGCAGGCCAAACTTCTGCACTTGCCAGGGTTCCTGCCAGGTTCACCAGGGAAAATGGCTGCTCGTGCCAATCCATTCTCTTGCCCAGAAGGCACCCGCTTGTGTTTGGACACTGGCTGCTGGCCACAGACAGACGGGCAGCACCCACAGCATTGGCCATCATATGCTGGGCCGATGTTTTTATCCAGAGAGTAAGAAAAACAGCCATAAACACACAAGTCAACTTGACAGTATCTCTGTAAGAATGTCATTGTCCTGTCAAAGTCAATAGTGGATGGTGGTTTTGTGCTGCAGATATTCACTTCCGAGCAAAAATCATTCCAGGAAGGGACAACAGCTTCTGCCTCTGATGGATACCCAGTGTGGCCACCAATTGCTCCAGGTGCTCCTGCTAACAGCCACCTGTTGGCAGGAAAGATTACATAGACACCAAGCCATGTTGGCTTTGGCTGTCCTCTGGCAGAGATGTTCTCCTGGGGCCACAGGTCTCTGTGGCAGGAGACAGGCACCAGCATTGGCAGGCCTTGGGGATGGCAAATCTCCTTTGCCAGGGACTCTTCCACAGCTGCTGCTGCCAGCGCTGCCCAGGGGACAGAGCAGCATTGGTGCTCTGGGCCACAGCTCCCATGCCTGTGTCACGCCCCTGCGAGTGTGCCGGCCAGCCAGCACCAGGAATGGTCCCAAAGAGGCCATGGTGGGGCCTGTGGAAGGCCCCGGTGCCCTTCCTGCTCTGCTGCGTTGGCAGCCGTGGGGGCTCATTCTGCTGCCCTGAGCAGGCAGAGCAGAGGAGCAGCTGCTTCTTTTTTGGGCCCTTGCTAAAGTTCCTGCTGGGCTGTGTCTTCAACACTTGGGGCCAGGCTTGGAGCACTCCTGCAAGGCTTGGAGGGTCCTGCAGACCCTCTGTGAATTCATCACGTGCCTTTGGCAGGAAGAGACCACCGATGCGGGCACGGGCATCTTGGAGAACCTTCTGTTCCTCGATGCCGAGACCAGTGCTGCCATGCTGGATTTGCTTGTGGAGAAGGATGTCTCCAATCCAATGCAAGTAAGCAGCCTGGGGCAAGGGCTCAATGACCCCAGCAGTGGTGTGGCGCCTCGAGCTGGGTCTGCTTGGCTCCCTCGGCCTTTGAGGCCGGGCCCAATGCACTTGGAAGGGAAGCACTTCTCAGGGGAAGTTGCTGCTCTGGCAGCTCTGTGAGTTTGCCCGTGCCTTCTGCAGGTGCCCGCCATGGTAAGGTACATCCACCAGTGGCTCATGGCCAATGAGTCTGCTCGGCACAGGCTGGACAAGGCCCTTCTGGAGCTGACCGAGAAATACCCCTGTGATGTGCTGATCACCCTCTTGCGCTGGGCCCCATCGTGTGACAGGTAGGGCGGCCCCACGTGCCTGGAGGGCTTGGAGTGCACCAGCCTGTCATCCTGTAGAGCCTGTCCCTGCTGACTGCCAGACAGGCAGGGAGTTTCAGGATCCTCTGGCTCGTCTGTTTTCCAGTGCTGCCATGTCAGCTCCTGAGCCTGCTGCCACGCTCCCTCCCTGCCCCTCGGGGCCCCTGTACCCACGTGGGCTGGCTGGCCGCTGCCGGCCAGGGGCAGTGGGCAGAGGCAGGGCTGAGGGCCAGCGCGGGCCCCTGCAGCTGCCCAGGCCATGGCGCTGTGGCCAAGACAGCCTTGACACAGAGCTCTGACCCCACAGAGCTGCCGCCACCATGTGGGCATCCATCATGTCCTCGAGCAGGACTGCGGAGCCGGCGCTGCAGCTACTCCTCGATGTGCTGAGCACCTGGCCAGTGCGCAGCGTGTACACCTCCGATGGGGACAACGCAGGAGTCTTTGCCCTGGCTGTGAGTTTCTGGAGCTGGCCTTTGCCAGCCCCTAGGCTGCCTCTCCAGCAGCCAGCTCTCTGTGCTCCCCCCCAGCTGCATCCTTCTGCCTCAGACACTGCGCTTAGGGGCTGGCTTCAGGGGCGCAAGGCTGGCTGCTCCCCCTGTGTCTTCCCCAGTCTCTCCCTCGCACACTCGGGCCCTGCCACGTGCATGTCTTGGCCACTGCGCCTTGTCTTTGGCTGTTTTATTTCTTGCAGGCAACCATGGCGCTGTGGAGAGTCTTCAATCTGACCTGGCGCTCGCCTGTTTTTCTGGAGTATTTCCCCAGTCTCATTCTGCATCTGCTATTCCAAGTGTACATCAGCATGCAGGAGATGCCAGAAGAGGTTGAGACCTTCTGGAAGGGATGCCAGGAGAAACACGGCCTCTCCACCAACCCCAACAGATGCTCCATGCCAGTCCTCCCAGTCTCCCCATCCCTCCCATGCCCCCAGGGCAGGAGCCGGGGCTCCCAGTGTGACCTGGCCTTTGCTCTGCACACAGCTTTGCGCTGCAGACCCTGAAGGCCCTGCTCTGCCAAATGCGCTATGAGCACGTGGTGCTGTCCATGGAATGCAAGTGTGCCTGGGACACGCTGCTCCGTGCCTACACCCACCACTGTGCTGTGGGTCTGCTGGCCAGGTGAGACCTCGTTCTCCCCACCGCCCCTCTCCTTTGTGCCCGCAATGCCCCACACAGTCCCCGTGGTCATGGGCAGCAGGGCCTTGTCACCAAGGGAGGGATGAGCAGACTGGAAAAGGCTGGCAGAGGAGCGTGCCCGGGAACAGCCGCCTCCCAAAGCGCCCCTGGGCTGCTCAGGAGCAGACCAGAGCTCTGCCAGTCAGCCCTGGGAGAGGTTTACCCGTCCGGCCCAGGAACAATGGTGCCTTTTTCTCCCTGCCAGGGAGATGCACCGTGTCTCCATCATCTGGTGTTGCAGCATGGCATCCTGCCTCTTTGACCTGCTCAGCCAAGGCATTTCAGATTAGGAACTGCCCGCCCTGGCCTTCCTGGTGGAGGTGAGCCCCATGGCCAGTGCTGCCTGGCTGAGCTGCCTCCCAGCTCTCTGCCCTCTCATAGCCGCAGCTGCCTAGGACACTGCCTGTGCCCTTTGCTGCTGCTTTGGCTCGGCCCTGTGTACTTCTGAGCTCCTGCCAGCTGGGCACCTCTGTGCCTGCTCTGTGCCTTTCAGCTCCTGGATTGCCTGGACTTGAGCGAATGTGGTGAAAAAGTCCTGGAGATCTTGATGAGGCACCTGCAGAGCGAGTCCAGGCAGATGCATCGCGTGGCACTCCGAGGCCTCGTGGTGCTCACCTCGATGGTGAGAAGGAGGCAGCAGCTGAAGCTGTGCTGGCAGCGTGGGGCTGGGGCAAGCAGCCCCTTGGGCTTAGCTGGGCTTGGCAGCTGTGGCAGCTGCTTCCAGCTCTCCAGGGTCGCTGTTCAGGGTCGCCTGAGTGCTTCGGGACAGGCCTTCGGCCTCTGAGCCCTGCAGCAGTAGCAGCAACAGCAGCAGCGTGGGGTTGCCCAGCCTTGTTTTGCACACAGGATCCAAGCATGTACAGCCTGACTGAAAGCCTTGGGAAGCTACTGTGGGATAGGGATGAAGACATTGTTGAGATGACCTTCGTTGTGCTATGCCTCCTGCTGTGTCAGAAAGATCTGGCAATAGCCAGCCCCATCGCCCTGCAGCTGGCTGAGGCGCTCTGGCACCTCTTTGACAATGTGAGGCTCTGTGCCCCCAGCCAAGGGCACTTGGGTGGCGCCTTGGGCCTGGGCACAGGGAGGTCTGCAGCAGCTGATGTGGAGGCCTTTTGCTTCCTTTCCAACAGGACAACAGCCTTGTGCAGCTGCTCTCGATTTGCCTCTTCCAAGACGTGATCACGCGGGTAGTGGCAAAGGGAGAAAAACCTCTGAAGAAGCATGTGAGCCAGAGCCTGCTCCCACTCTTCTTACACTGCCACCATGAGGACCGGCCTGTGGCACAGGTGAGGCCTCCTGGGTGTCCCCATGGGACGGGGCTCAGCTGTCTCCCAAGCCCCTGGCACCTGACGGGCTCCAGCCTCCTCCTGGCCTTGGCACAGAGATGCGGGTCCTGTGCCCTGGGATGCAGTACCATCTCTGTGTCTCTGCTACTCTGCAGGCCTCTTGGGAAACGCTGCTTTCTGCAGTAAGGTTCCTGAAGAGTAAGGATCTCAAGCAGCTGCTGAAGACCAATCAGATGTGGAGATGTGCTTGGTAAGGACAGACTGGAATCCCCAGCCCGATGCCTGGAGAAGCTGCCTGCCCATGGCGCCCAGTCTCTGGGGCTGGCAGCTGTGGCCCCTGCCCAGTGCCGCAGGCAGGGGCACCAGCCTGTGGCCCACACGCCGCTCCCTTCCTTGGGCCGTGCGGGCTCATCTCCAGGCTCCTCTGGCCCCAAGCACGGTGCCGACGGAGCCCCGAGCCAGCTGGGCTCTGCTGCGGGGCGGCACCATGGCTCGCCGGGCCCTCCACCCCGTCCTGAGCCCGGCGCCTGCGGCTGCTGGCCGGGCCCCAGGGCTCTGTGGGCAGGGCGAGAAGCGCCGGCCCTAGGGAGCGCCTGGCCCAGGGGCAGCGCCCGCATCAACCCTTTCCCTCCGTGCCCTGCCACTCTCTGCAGCTGGCAGAGGACAGGAGTGGAGCGGCCGAGCACCTGTGCCTGGCCCTGCCGTACCTGCAGAGTGCACAGGAGCCCCTGCAAGAGGCGGCCGTCAGGTTCATGGGTGAGCCTCAAACCCGGCTCCCTCCCCTCCTGCCCCGCTGCAGCTGGGCCCCAGTCCCGCCTGCTGTCCCGGCAGCAGGATCCGGGTGCGGGCATGTGCAGCCCCCGCCTGGCCTGGGCATTGCTGCTGCCGCCCTCTGGCAGCCATGCCCTCGGGTGGCAGCATGCGCCAGGGGCCCGGGCTGAGCCCTGCTGGGCCAGCAGGGCGTGTGGCCTCAGGGCTGACAGCGGCCGTGTGCTGCAGCTGTGGCTCTGAAGGCAGGATACGCTCTGTGTTCCCCAGGGATGGCCGGGCGCCACCTGACAGGGCAGCAGCCGCAGTTCCGCATCATCTGCAGTGGTGAGTGAGGCCCGCGGGCTCTCGGCGGGGGCTGCCGCTGGCAGCTGCGTTCCCTGGCCCACCCGCCGAGGGCTCCGCTCCCTGCGCGCCCCGAGGGCAGCGTGGCCACAGCACAGACACCTTGCAGGGGCCTGCGGCACATTCCTGGCCAGCAGCTGCCAGCTCGTCCTTCTTGTCTCCTGCTTCCTCCAGGCTGTGGCAGGAACTGCGTGGCATGGACGAGGCTGGAGGCTCTCCCCAGCTCCCCGCAGATCCAGCCTCTGACTGTGCCTCTGTTTCTGTCTCTGCAGCCCTTCAGGACATGACGGATGACAGCAGCCCAGCCATCTCATGCCTGGCGCTTCAAGCTCTGTACATCCTTTTAGCTGTACAGAGCATTCCCTCCCGATTGCAGAAGATGCGAGACCAACTGCGCCACCTCTGGAAGTCGCGGCCTTTCATGTGTGGCCATGGCTGAGTGTCCTGCCACGACACTGCGGAGAACTGATCCGAGAGGCTGCGTCTGCTGGGGCCACCTCAGCCTGCGGGAAACACCTCTCCTCTGCCAGCACTTCCTTTCCGTTGACCCACTAGAGGAATATTAAATTGCTGTTGTTGAATAGCTGGGTGTCCAGGAGCTTTCTCTTGGTGCAGAGTGTCTTCAGGCCAATGGGGAAGAGGGGAAAAAGGCTGCTTGCTCTGAGCCAGTTGCCCAAGCGTGCAGTGTGGAAGGGAAAGTGGCCAAACAGCCCTTGGCCTTTGGTGTTAAGGCTGAATGACTTCAGGTCCTTTCAGAACAGGCACTCCAGCTCTAGCTCCTATTCCCCCAAGTGAGTTTCCAGGTGCAGGTTCAGACATGCAGCCCCAGGCCCTCCACAAACACAAGCTGCCCGCTGCCTCTTCACCTGCCTCAACTCCTGCCTGTGCTCACAGCACCAAAACCAGGCTGTTCTCAGCCAGGGACCAGAGCCCTGTTCCTGCAGGACGCTCTTGCCAGCACCTTCCAGGTCTCTCTGCTGTGCACACAGTGCTTTTCATGCCCACTCTCAACACGCTTTGGAATGCTGAGCCCAATGTGGCTGGCTCTGCCACCAGCACAGCCCAAACACAGGCGGAGGAAGAAGCAGAAGGGGCTGTTTGCGGCCATGCCCAAGAGAGACTGGAAGGGTGCCCTCCCTCTGCTCTCCCTTGGTTGGCTTTCTGACTGACTCTGAGCCTGGGGCTGCCATTCCTCGCTTGTGGGACCAGAACCACAGCTGGGATCCTGGCACTGCCTGACAGCGCTCTGAGCACTGGCACGGTCGTGTGTCCGAGTCTTGGGCACTGTGCTGCTGCTTCATTTGCCCTTAGGCACACCCAGAGCTCCCTGCTAAGCCTGGATGGTCTCTGGTTCTGCCCTCTTCCTCATCCTGTGCAGAGAAGGAGCACTGCTGTGCTTTCAGGAAGATATTCTTGAAAATTTCCAGGATTCCAAGCTCATTTGCCCTCCATGGATGCCTGCCATGGAGTCCCTCACATCTGGGTTCACAGCATATTCAGGTTGCCTCTTCCAAAATCCAGGAACTCTGAGGTGCTCAGCAAGATCTGTAACTGCACGGTGCTGTGGAACTGCACCTTCAGCACAGGGACCTTTCCAGCCTGACCTGCCCTCGTTCCTCTGGATCTGGGCACAAAATAGGGCCTGGAAGAGAACGGCAGCAGAGGCCTGTGTGTCCCAGGGCTTTGCTTCAACTCCACAGGGATGCAGGCAAAGTGAAGAAGCCAAACTTTTTATGAATGAAAGGCAAAGCAAAGGGATGAGTTGGAAGGGAAAAAAGGGGATGGGCAGCGTCTGAGGGCTGGAGGGAGGGAGCTGTCAACAGGGAGGGAGAGTGGAGGGAGAAAATGGTGATGGACAGGCTGAGGGCAGAGCTATCAAAAGGGAGGGAGAGAAGAGAGAAAAAAAGGTGATGGGCAGTGTATGAGGGCTGGAGGGAGGGAGCTGTCTACAGGACAGGCAGGGAGAGGGCTGAAGCCCCAAGAACTGTGCCCAGCATCAGCTGTGCCACGACTTCCAGTAGCACTTGGAGGTGATTTCATCTTTAGTGTCTCCATGTGCTGTTCTTGAGATACTGGTTCACTGGATCCAGAAGATGTCCCTAATTATTGAGCTCTTTGGGGAAAGTCGGCTTGATTTTCTAAGTCAGAGCAGGATGGGCTGGCACGTTGTCTCCGGTCTTGAAGGACTGAAAGAAAGAAGAACAGAGCCATTGCAACAGTCTGGATCTGTGGGAATCCTACAAGACCTTCTGAACAGGGCCATCCAAGCTAGAAGGGAGTAGGAGACACTGGAATCAGCTGGGAGGTCTTGCTGAAATAAATGAAAAGGGCAGGAGATTTTTCTGCTTTTTAATGCCTTTATGAAGGTCAGCTTGGGTGGGGGCTCGAGGGGTCGTGCGCACGCCGCCGCCACTGCTGCCAGGAGTGGCAGGGAGGAGGAGGTGTGCAGCTCTGTCCGCTGGTGCGCAGGCAGAGCCGGGGCTTCCGTCCTCGCCAGAGCACCACGAGATTCCCATTTTCGATTTAACATTTGAGGTCTTCTTTCTAGCTGACATCTCCAGGTTATGGTGAGAGGTTCAAAGGTCTTAGCAGACCCTGGATTCTGTTGCTTACCCTTAGACGTCATTTAGATTGTTTATTCCTGTGGTGGCTCATTGTTTTAGGGGTTTTCTTTGCTGGACTTGGCCAAGTGTTTCTACATTCGCATCCAAGCTCTGTCGTCACTCCCTCCTCACAGTCCCGGGTGCCATTTTCCAGGAAGCAGCAGGGGTAGTACCCGACAAAGGGGGATTTCTAACAATTAAACTATTAACAACAGCTAATTAAAGAATATAACTATTAACAACAGGTAATTACAACATGAAACTATTAACAATAAGTAATTAAAGCTCTAACTTAGCAGCAATTGATAGAACTTGTTGGCTCTCTAACTTTTAAAAATGGACAACTTTTTACTCCTTACACTCAGGACAAAGAAATGGCTGGAATGGGGTGGGCAGAAACCTATCCCTAAACTCTGGACCATTCCATGTGCCTATTGTAAGAAAGAAAGGCATTGGAAGAGAGACTGCCTGCAACTCAAAGCCAAGGTGGTTCAAGAATGGAATCAATGCAAGGATTGGCTGGAGGGCATCCCCCCAGAAAACACTCTGGTCCAAAGAGAACTGGGGGAAAAGATGAGGAAAATTAAATGTCTGGTGAATGTGGGTGCAACACATTCTGTATTAGATATAAAGTTGGAAGAAATTGATCCTGGTAAAGTTGTGAATGTTATTGGAGCCACAAGTCAACAGCAGAAGGTATCCTTTTTAAAACCATGATCTTATGAACTGGGAAACACCGTAGGAATACATCAGATCCTATATATGCCTACGCCCCCCAAAACGCCTCATTGGAAGGATTTGTTGGACACATGAGAATGTTGTAACAGGTTCCAATAGGCTAAAATGTAGTTTACCCCTGGAGGAGTTCAGATCAAAGTCAATGACAAACAAATAATCATGTTCTAAGTCTAGCTCTCCTTACAGATTTGTCCAAATCAGAAGAGACACAGAAGAAGTTCTTAGTCAGGTTTGTCTGAAAGTCTGGGTGGATGGGACCCCTGGTAAGGCCCAAGCAGCACAACCTGTAATCATTAAACTTAAACCTGGAACATGACCAATAAGAATTAAACAATATCCACTTAAGGTGGAAAACATAAGTGTTAAGCCTATCATAGGCAATTTTCTAAAATTTGGGTTGTTAGTGGAATGTGAATCTGAATAAAATACACCCATTTTATCCATACAAAATCCTGATGGCTTGAACTACAGTCTGGTTCAATACCTACAGGCTATTAACAAAATAGCTGGAGATCTCCACCCAGTGGTTGCAAATCCATATGCTTTGCTAAGCAAATTAAAAGGTGAATATGGATGGTTTACCATTTCAGATCTCAAGGATGCTTTGTTCTGTATACCCTTGGACCCTGGCAGCCAAAACCGGTTTGCCTTTGAATGGGGAAACGCAGAGACTGGAAGGACAAGTCAAATTACCTGAACTGGAGGACCACAAGGATTCAACAATAGTCCAACCATGTTTGGAAAACAGTTTGCTGAGGACCTTTAAAGTTGGGTAAGCCTGTCCACAAATGGAATTGTGTTACAATAGGTAGATAATCTACTGTTAGCCACTGAAACTTAAAAAGACTGGAATGGACAGTAAGCCTATGAAGTGACCTGGGACTAAGTGGATACAAGGCATCCAGAAATCAAGCTCAAATAATCAAACAGGAAGTCATTTACTGAGGATACAAAATATCCCAAGTGCAGCAGGGACTAAGACAGGACGGCAAAGGGACCATAACCAAACCCCACTCCCTACTAATGCCAAAGAACTGAGAACCTTTCTAGGAATGACTGGATGCTGTATTAACCATGGTACTGACTGTGGGCTGCTGGTTAAGCCACTGTAACAGCTGTTAGAAGACAATCCCAGAGACCTGAAATGGACACCCAAAAGTAAGAAAGCCTTTCAAAAGCTGAAGGAGGACTTGAAAAGAGCACCTGCTCTGGGCTTGCCAGATGTTTTGGAACCCTTTCAGCTTTTCTCTTATAAGAGGCAGGGGATGGCATTAGGTGCACTAGCTCAAACAGCTGGACTATAGAAGAAAGCAATAGCATCAGTTTCAAAACAACTGGATGAAGTAAGTAGGGGAAAGCCTGACTGTAAGCAGTTGCTGCTCTTGTTTCAGACATCCAAGGAGCTTGGAAATTCACTCTAGGTCAACAAATAATTGTGTTTATCTCACATCCAGTAGCAGCAATTCTTGACCAAAAGGGTGGGCATTGGCTTTCACCCTCCAGATTGCTTAAATATCAGGTAATTTTGGTGGAACAATGCAGCATTACAAAACAAATCTCTTCTCTAGTTAACCCAGCACCATTCCCAACTACTCACTAGACAGACAAGGAGCCTTTGTAGCATGACTGGATCAAAACCATTCAGCTCACTTTATTCCAGCTGCCCAGATCTTAAAGAAACCCCAGTTCTGAGAGTAGAGTCTCAGTACAGAGATGGGAGTGGCTCTGTAAGAGCAGATCAGTGAAAATCAGGATATACAATTAGCACGGAGCAATAGGGGATAGAAGCCCTGCACAAGTCAGCTCAGAAGACAGAGATAATCACTTTAACCCATACCCTCTGACCAGCCTGAGGAAAAAGGATCAATATATGAACAGATTCCAAGAATGCCTTCAGCGTAATAGATGCCCATGAAGCAGTTTAGAAAGATAAAGGACTATTGGCAGCTCAAGGAAAGCAGTTGAAACATTCAGAAGAAATGTTAAAATTGCTGCAGGCAGTACTACTACCTCAAGAGGTTGCAATTCTGCACTGAAAAGGACATCAGAAAGGAGAAACCGACCCCAAAAGAGGTAACAGGTTGCAAAAAGAGTAGCAGAACAAAGCCATGCTGAGATTCAGGCACTAACTCCCAAAGGTAAGGAACAATATGACAATGATGTGTGCCGTATAATCAGAAAGATCTAGAATTAACAACGAATTTGCAAGCAGAATGAAAACATTATGTTTTTTTCAACTCCTCAGAGATAGACAGTTATGCCAGAAAGACCATCATGAAAACTAATTAAAGATGAACATAATTGTGTACACTGGGAAGGGGATGCCTTACATAATTATTGGATAAGGAAAACAGTAAGATGCAACCTGTACTCTAGTGTAAAGCAGGTAACCCAAGGGTGTGAAATAACGTCTTAGAGCCAATCCACAAACCAGGACTAGACTTGAGCTTGGCCCAGTAGACAAGGGACAATATCCTGGACAGCACTGGCAAGTTGACTTTTCTGAATTGTCAAGAAAAGGGGGGTATAAATACCTTCTGCCTTTAACTGATACCTTCTCACCATGACCTGAGGCATTCCCAACCCAAACAAATAAAGCCAAAGTTTTCAACATTTTGTTGAACAGTATCATGTCCTGGTTCAGAGTGCCTTTAGACATCTCTGACTGAGGACCACGTTTCACAGCAAATATTGCTCAGCAACTTTGCAATAATCTCCAAATCAACTGGCACCTACACACACTGTACTGGCCCCAGGCCAGTGGCCAGGTGGAAAAGATGAATTATCTGGTCAAACAACAGACAGTCAAAACTGTACCAGAGACCAACATACCTTGGCCCCAGGCCCTACCTTTGGCTTTATAACAGATTTGATAAGACCAAGAACAAAAAAAAAATCTGAATCCCTTTGAAATACCGTACAGAAGACCACAGAAGCAAAGCTAGCAAGGGGAAGATACTGTACAAGGTGGAGAGGGGTATCTCCAGAACCATGTTGTCCAATTAACACAACAGCTACAGAAAATAAACCAACACATTTTGAGCACATGGGCAAGAGGATGCTCCTCTCCACAAATCCAGCCTGGGGACCAGGTAGACCAGGTAGAAAGCCTCTAATCCCAAAATGGAAAGGAGTCTATTTAGTGCTGTTAATCACTTACACAGCCTTTAAAGCTTAAAGCATTAATCTCTTGGATACATCATTCCAGAATTAAAATACTTCTGCAATAGGCAAGTGGAGTCCAAAAGTGGACCTCAGAAAGAACAGGAGAAACCAAGATGAATTTCACACGATCATCGTCTTCCCGATACTTCTAATCAGAATCCAAGCCACAGCAGACAACTATCACTACCATAATGATCTCCTTGGCCTGCAAGATCCTGGTAGATGGAACACTCAAAAATATTCAGGACCTTACTGGCTAAAAGACATTAAAAAGGTAAAAACACTTTATGCCATTTTAAGGATTAATGACCGAGCGGTTAAAGATTGAGGAAACCTGACTCCATGCCTGCCTTTCTTGTCCCACTTGAAAGCAGGATCTCTATGGCTTGTAAATTGGAAACTCACAAACCTCTTTCAGAGAAGATTGCTCGAGTGATCATGCGCATCTGCGACCTTTCTAACAAGCAGTGTGTGAATTCATTTTCATGTGATTCCTATCAGGATTTTTGCACTATGCAAATTAAAATGGGAGACTATAACCTAGCCAAGATAGTTCCCTTCTCCTGCGGCACACAGGTGGGGTGGGAGGACCATCAGCACACAGAGATACAGGAATTGAGCCCGCCAGTAATCCGAACCAACAAGTATTGTTTCCAACAGGCAGCTCTTGTGGGACTAGAGTTATAAATTATTCTGCTTGTACCCTTATTACATGGAACAGGTCTCATACAGGATCTGCTTTTGAGAATTGAATTTCATTCTTGGGATATTTCAGGCCATCAGAAATAGTAACCAATCAAGCTGGAGGGGTAGCCAGGAGCACAATCATCCTGTTAGGGTATATCATGTCCAATTCCATGACCAGGTGATGGCGACCCAGATGTGCATGGAATCAAATAGCACAACTGCATCCTCTGATGGGCTGAGGTACTCAGGATACTCAACTATTTGTACTGGGAACTTGGTAAAGTATCCTTTGTAATACTACCAGGGGCCAATGTAAGGTTTCTGAAAGTTTCTGAAATGCTTGCCTAAAGGCAGGCCGTGTATCTGAAGGAACCAGCTACCGTGCTTCAGTACTCGACAAGGAGCAAAACGGAATGGGTCACACAACAGACATTTAAAATTAAAATCAAAACAAACAACTTTACATCAGCAAACAACTCCGTAGAACAGGACCCATATGTGAAATAATAGAGTCTTTCACTCTGGGGTAAGACAAACAAATGAACAATTGTTGCCTCTAAATCCACAGTACTCTCTGGAAAAGCTGGAGGTAAAGATACAAGCTAATATTTCCATAATTAAACAGCAATTCTGCCCACTCATACAGCAAAGCCTAAAAGAATGGGAGCTGTGGATACATTCCCAGACACCAAATCATAGGTATAAAAAAGACTTAAGGGGATGGTTTGGGTCTGAACTGGGACTATTAAATTCTATTGATCAAGAAGTCTTACTCAAGAAAGTAAGCACTGTGAGTTCTTATATTGGACAGATACAAGCTCCTCTCAGATCAACCCTGCTGTGACTTGCCCAAACCCAAAGCCTGGCAGCTAACCTATGATCCACCCTGGCCAACAATACACTGCAGGATTTTCAAGCAGTTGATGGCTTTATGGGAAAACTACAGAGTAACATTTCTTAAGCATTTCAGTGTATACAAGCTCAGCTGTGTGTGGCTACGGTCTGTAATCTCAGGAAAACTTAAAAAAAGGAGAGCTGGGGAAATTGCCAGAAGAATTAACTAAATCATGGCTAAAAATGAAACCACAAAAGCATATTGAAAAAGACTTCCACACTTGGTTGCAATTGGTCAATTTCACATAGAATGAACAGAACCCTGCAGTCTTTTGTATTAACCATTAAGAATGAAACAAAATACTGTGTCGTTTTGATTTTGGCCCTTGGACTTCTAAGAATTCACGTAACTGTCAAACCCATTCAGCATAATGTCTGGGCCATTTTCAACAAGAAAACTAGAAGCTTGCAAACTCTTAGTATCAAAGCATGTGTACCAAGGGATGCACTGAATTTTGTGTGCAAAAATGCAGTGCTTGAAAGGTGTCTGCATGCTGAGGGCAGCACTTGTATTTCTGAAATGATCCCAGTTACCCGTGCACAGTCACAGGTGTGTTATGTGGGAAGAGGCTGTGCCTGTGTGAGATCTGCTTGCACTACTATTACAATGGAGTCTTTTAATGAAACTCCTAATGGTACTAACTTCTCTATTTGTAATTTCACAACCAAAAGTGGGTGCGACTTCAGCTGCACCACACAAGAACTTCTCTTGAGATACTGCAGAATGCACATGATGGGTATCACCAAGTGCCAAAATTCCAAACCGCACAGGACACTAATGTTCTAAAGCAAATGCCGTACCAGCCTAATATAGAATGGCTAGTGGCAGAAGTCAGAAATGCATCTAACAGAGCCTGATGGACACTCAAATCTGGTGTCAAAGTTGTTACTGAAATCATCACCAAAAGAGAGAAAGAAAGAGAACATCATGAGTCAGATATCTTCTTGTGATGGACAAATCTGGAACAACCAACAGCTCCTCAGATTTTTAGCTTCCTCAGCACACCAGTTCAAACTGCAAAAAAATTACCCCACCTGTTAACCATCATAAACCGATGGATGTGGTAGAAAATTAAAACAGCAGCAGAACAGTACATATGTACTGTGGACTTTGCAGAGGATCTTGCAAAAAAAATTGCATCAGGATAAAGAGAAGGGGAGAATGAAACAAGGCCTTTGTTTGACATAAGCACAAGCAATTCACATAAGTAAACAAGTACTGGGCACAGACCTACACAAGCACTTAGCACCAGTTAGCATAAGAAAAACCTGGCTGGCCTAACTTGACAGGAGAGGGACTTGACAAAAAGCTTTAGACACAGTGTACCAGAAGAACTAAGGGCAAGGATAAAATGGCCCCTGTGCAGGGAAGCCATGAGGAAGAAGTCCTGCTTTAGGGCATGGAGGCCGCTCCTGGCCAGCGCCTGGACATTAGCTTCAAGTACAGGAACCTGACAGAATGTATTTCTAACGCACTGCCTATCGAATCACCTCAGCAGAGTCAAGATGGATGGCATTTTGGAGATCCATTTCTTACATCATCCTACTAAAGTATGCATGGGGCAGAGAAGCATTTTAATGGGGTGCAGACCCCTGCCCTCCTGCCAGCTCAATAAAAGGGCTTTTGGCGGACAATGCATTTGTCTGCCGATTTCTTTGAATTAGGGAGACCCCTCAGGAGTGCTGTTAGCCATCCCCTGTGTGTGGCCATCCCCTGTGTGGATCTGCAAAAGCTTCAAATCAGCTGCCTCAGCTTCCAGGGCCTCTCTTGGCCAGCATCCTGACATGGGTGCCGGGCTGCTGCGAGGCACTGCTGGGGCCCAGCGGGACAGGACCGCCTGTCTCGTGTCCACAGAGAAGCCCTGACACAGCCAGGGCCATCCCAAAAGCAGACAAACGCTCATGGGTCAGCAGAGAGGAGCAAGGAGCACTGGGCTGCTCTCAGGGCATCTCAGCATGATGCTCCAGTGGGAAGGGCAGGCAGGCCGCCCCCATCCAGGGCATCCCCTGCATCAAAAGGACGGGCATTTTGTCCTTTTCATCCCTCCAGCCCAGAACCAGGCCTGACATCTCCTCCTCTGCAGTGGAGTTTTTCCAGTTACAACGTCATCTCACGCTTGGCCAGTGCGTGAGATGAGGCTGCAGTGACCCGTGATACCCCCTCCATGCCAACCACAGCTCCATTGTGCATCGTTCCTCTTTCACAGGTTCACTTCCCATCGATTGACCAGCTTCCCATTGTTTCCCTTAAGGGTCAAATTCCCACCAGTTAAACCATAAGGTTTCCTTCATTCTCTGCTCTTCATTATCTTGTTGACGTGCACAGCAGGGGACCAAACATGGCAGGGCCTTAGACACAACTTTGGTCCCTGACACACACAGGCTCCTTGTCCTACTGCTGGCCTTCAGTGTGCTCAGCAAGATCTGGAACTGCACGGTGCTGTGGAACTGCACCTTCAGCACAGGGACCTTTCCAGCCTGACCTGCCCTCGTTCCTCTGGTCTGGACACAAAACAGGGCCTGGAAGAGAACGGCAGCAGGAGCCTGTGTGTCCCAGGGCCCCAGATTTGCTTCAGCTCCACAGGGATGCAGGCAAAGTGAAGAAGCCAAAGTGTTTATTAATGAAAGGCAAAGCAAAGTGATGATATGGGAGGGAAAAAGGGAATGGGCAGGCAGGGTCTGAGGGCTTGAGAAATGGAGCTATCAAAAGGAAGAGTGGAAGGAAAACATAGAAATAGGCATGGTCTGAGGGCTGGTGAGATGGAGCTGTCAAATGGGAGGGAGGTTGCAGGGGCAAAAGTGGATGGACAGTGTCTGAGGGCTGGAGGGAGGGAGCTATCTACAGGCAGGGAGAGGGCTGAAGCCACACGAGCTTCCCACAGGCTCAGCTGTACCAATCATCAACTATGTCTAGAGCTCCAGTGGCAATGGGAGATGGTATCCTCTTCTGTGTCTCCTGGTGCTGTTCTTGGGACACTGGTTCACTGGATCCAGAAAAGGACCCTATTTCTTCAGGTCTTAGGGCTAATTTAGCATGACTTTCAATGTTAGAGCAGGATGGGCTGGCATTGTTCTTAGGGGATTCTAGGCCTGGAACAGAGAGAAAGAGAGCCATGGTCAGAGCCTGGATCTGAGTGACCTGAGGAGACCGTCCTGCCAGGGCCACCCCACCCAACTCTTGCCATGGCCGAGAGAGAGGTGTTGCCAACAGGATCTGCAGCAAGCTGTGGGCCAGGAATTCCGCCCGTGTCCCTGAAATCTCTGTGTGCTCTGTCCACGCCACCTCTTGTCAACACATGGGACGAAGCCCACTGCAGTCGGGACAGGGATTGCAGCTCCCTGCTCAGGCTTTGCAGCTCACCTGGCCAGGCTGCTGCCCTCGCTCACCCTGACTGAGATCCTGGAGCTCTCCCTGCTGCTCCTTCATCATGGGAAACCCGGCCGTCTCTGAGAACAAGGAGTTCATCTTGGCCCCAGCGGCACAGCTCCCTGCCAGCGGCGCTGCCGGCGCTGTGGCCACACGGGCTGCTGGCCCGGCAGGGCTCAGCCCGGCCCTTGCCGCACGCTGCCACCCCAGGGCACGGCTGCCAGAGGGCGGCAGCAGCAATGCCCAGGCCAGGCGGGGCTCCACGGCGCCGGGCCCGGCTGGCGATGCCGGGACAGCAGGCAGGGCTGGGGCCTGTGGGAATCCTGAAAATCAGAGCGTTTTAGGAATGCTACAAAATGCAGGCCTCAGAGACAGTCAAACTGTGATTAGAGTTAAGCAGTAGCCATAAGTTTTGTCAGCAGAAAATTTTTATAAGAAGTAGAAAAGTAAGGACAAATAGAGGAAGGGTCTGAGTACTAATGCTTGGCTCGAATACCTCCCTAAGCTACAGAAAAGTTTATCTACCAAGATATTAGGAAGTTTTAAGCTTAATAATGGAGCCCTGTGGATTGTATTTTAATGCTTGCGAGCAGGTATTATATTCAAAATAAGCGAGCATTGTTTGAGTGAAGGTACGTGTGCTTACAGTGGTTGGATAGAACTCTTGTCAATATGCTTTTGCTTTGTGTGATTGGTCAAAAACTTTAAAGTAAATTGTAACATGAAGTTCTTTGTCTGCTTCTGGGGATGTGTGTGACAGTGGTCACATGGGTTTTCAGATGAAAGGAGAGACGAGAATATTGACTTTATGTTCAGAAGTCTTGATTTATTATTTTATGATATATATATATATTACATTATAAACGTACTAAAAAGAAAAGAAAGGAAAAGGTTTCCTCAGAAGCTAGCTCATCTAAGAATAGAATAGAAAAGAATGATAACAAAGGCAGCTCCCTCAGACTCTGTCCGAAATAGCTCTGTCTTGATTGGCCATTAAATAAAACCATCTAAGAGGGGCTAATCACAGGCGGACCTGTTGCATTCTACAGCTGCAAATAATCATTGTTTACATCTTGTTGCTGAAAGTGCAGCTTCTCAGAAAGGAGAAAAATCCTAAGAAAGGATTTTTCACAAAAGATGTCTGCGACAGATGTGAGCTGCTGGCATCTTCCCATTGCCATAACCATGTAATGAGATTGGTGCTGGAAGATAAACAGCTCGAGACGCTTTCCCCAGCAGTCCCGTCCGGTTGGTGATTTGTGCAGAGACCCCCAGGTAGCGATAGGGCCGAGCTGCGGCAGGGCGGGGCAGGGTAGGGCAGGGTGGGGCCGGGTCGGATAGCGCAGTATAGGGTGGAGCATGGCGAGGTAGGGCAGGGCTACAGCAGGGTGGGGAGGGGAGGGGCAGGGTGTGGCAGGCTGGTGCAAGGTGTGGTAGGGTGGGGCAGAGTGGGGTGGGGCAGGATGGCACAGGGGTGAGCAGGGTGGGGCAGGGTGGGGTAGGGTGGGGCCGGATTGTGGGGAGCAGTGCTGGGCAGAGCACGGTGATTTAGGGCAAGGCCAGGTTGGGTGGAGCAGAACAGGGCAGAGCACTGTGGGGTTGGGCAGGGCTGGGCAGACAGAGGTTGGGTAGGGTGGGGAAGGGTGGGGCTGGGTGGTGTTAAGAAGGGTGGGGCAGGCAGGGAGCCTGGGATCATGAGTCACCCATGAACCTGATGGCCGCCTATCGCAGGGGCTCCTGTGGGCTGTCCTGGCACCGCAGGGCCCAGTGCAGGTGCTCGGCCGCTCTGCTCCTGCCCTCTGCCAGCTGGAGAGTGCCAGGAGGGTGCAGCTGGTGCCGGCTCAGCCCCTGGGCCGGGCTCTCCCTGTGGCCAGCACTGGCCTCCCCTGCCCCACAGCCCTGTGAGGCAACCAGCAGCCACTGGGGCCGGGCTCTGGAGGGGGCAGAGGGCTGGGTGCTGCCCAAGAAAAAATAAAGGAAAAATTCTGACCTCCAACACTAAAACAAATGGCAGTATTGGAGATAACTTTTTGCAGGGGTAGACAACACATTGAGCCTGACAAGGTCAGGTGCCCAGTGCAAATGTGGTGGAGCCGTTCACAGCACGGGCCATCTGAATACTCCAGCTTCATGGGAACAATGCATTTTGTGGATAACCGAGACAGTGAGTTCTGTAGCAAGAAAACTCAGGAATGATGAGACCATCGTCCATGGCCTGATGCACACTCATGTCTCTGCTGTGGTTGTCTCAAGGATGAACAGGAAAAATTCAGAGAGAAGATGAGGAAGGAGATGAGCAAGGACAGTTCCCATGTGGCACCAGTGCAAACCAGAGGCCCCAGTGTCAGAGCCCAACAGCCCCCAGCTAGGGAGAGGGAGTACACCCACGAGTGGACCTGTGGTTCTTCCTCTATGAACATGGGCAAGACATGAGAGGGTGGAATGGAAAACTCATCGCTGTCCTAGCAGCATGGGTATGTGAGCTAAAGGAAGAAACTACTAAGAGAGGGATTTCCACCCAAATGAATGAAGCCCCAGCTCCCCGTGACCGAGCTGCCAGGTATAGCAGAAGGGAGGATGATATGTCAGATCCCCTTGAAGAAACATCCAGAATATACGCCCAGGGAGGGAACGGTAGCCACGACAAGAGAGGCCCTGGACTCTAGCCAGGTAGAGACCCAGGAAAATTGTGTCTCTTGGGCTGCGTGGATCCCTGACACACCAGAGCCATAGATATACAAGCCTTTTGTCAACACTGGTGCACAGTGTACTCTAATCCCATCAGGACGCTGAGGCAAAGTGAAAATTTTCCAGGATAGAAATCCTTTTAAATTTCGGTGAAATGTACATTTTTGAGTTGAGTCTGTGGTTAGAAACCATAGTTATTTAGCCAAACTGCAAGGCCTAAGCTCAATGAAGTTACTTCAGTGAAGGACAGAGATAAAGGTGGGGAGACAGAAGATGATAGAGAGTGACAGGGACTGCTGCAAGGGCAAGTCAACCTGACCTCGGAATTTTTTCTGATACAAAGGAACTAGCGGTAAATGTCACGCAAAACCCATAAAAATGAACATGTATGAACCTATAGGGAAACTGTATGCCTATGTATTTGAGAGAGAGATAAAAAGAGACCTGAAGTTCTCAGAGGTACGCATGCCTTTTTTGAGGAGAGCAATCTCCAAATGCATCCAGCGCTGTAATACACATACCAGCTTTACAACTTTTTCAAAATTGTGGGGTTCTCTTATTTTCTCCGCAAAACAGCCATCAGGTTCATGGGTGAGCCACGAGCCCGGGCTGTCCTTCCCCTTCCCGGCCCGCCGCAGCTCGGCCCCGGCCCCGCCTGCTGTCCCGGCATCGCCAGCCGGGCCCGGCGCCGTGGAGCCCCGCCTGGCCTGGGCATTGCTGCTGCCGCCCTCTGACAGCCGTGCCCTGGGGCGGCAGCGTGCGGCAAGGGCCGGGCTGAGCCCTGCCGGGCCAGCAGCCCGTGTGGCCACAGCGCCGGCAGCGCCGCTGGCAGGGAGCTGTGCCGCTGGGGCCGTGACAGGCTCTGTGTTCACAGGCATGGCCGGGCGGCGTCTGAGGGGGCAGCAGCAAGAGCTGCAGCTGATCTGCACTGGTGAGTGTGTGAGGGCAGCGGGCTGACAGCGGGGGCTGCCGGGGGGAGCTGCAAGCCCTGCCCCGGCTGCGGAGGGCTATGCTCCCGTGGGCAAAGCACTCGGAGATTTCAGGGCCACGTGGGCCATTGGTAGCCAGCAGCTTCGGGCTGATCCCCTTGCTCCCTGCTCCCTCCTGGCCATGGCAAGAGACGGCTGAGATGGCCCTGGCAGGGGGCTCTCCTGGGCTCCCTGCACAAGCGGGATCTGACCTTGCCTCTGTTCCTCTCTCTCGCTGCCCTAGAAGACAAAACAAATGATGTCAGCCACGCCATTGGAAGCCTGGCAATTCAAACACTGTGCATCCTCAAGTCAGGATAGCGGGCTCCCATCTCCAGGTTCCAGTGGCTCCAAAATCACCTGCGCAGGGCATGGAAGACACAGCCTCGTCTCTCACGGCTCAGCTGCCTGCCCTGCCGGAGCTCTGTGGAGAGCTGATCCCAGAAGCTCTTTTTGCGGGGACCTCCTGAGTCAGGAGGATATTTCTTTTTCTTCAAGATTGTTCTTTTCATTTTTTTCTTTTCCTTTACAATGTAAATAGAGACTATGTTATAATACACAGACACCCAGGATCTTTCTTTTGCTGCCTAGGGTCCGCAGGGCATAGGGGAGGAGGGGGGAAACGGTGCTTGCGCTCAGCCAGCTGCCCAGGTGTGCAGTGCTGCAGGGAAAATGGCCAGAAGGCCCTTGGCCTTTGGTAGTTCTGCTGAAGCCTTTGTGCTGCCCACAGAGCGGCTGGGCAGGGGCTGAGGCCGTGGGGATCTCTGCCAGAGCGGTGCCTGGAGATGGCCACAAGCCCTGTGCCGGGCAGGAAGCGCCATACGTGTCCTCCTGCCCGGGTGCTGCTGGCTGCCTTGCTGAGGGCTCCCAGGTGCCTCTGGATGGGGCTGCTCTGGAGCTGCTGTGGGGCTGCGGCGCTGCTGCCGGGCAGCTTGGCCAGGCTGGGGCAGCCCCTGAGGGGCTGGGGTGCTGGCAAGCCCTGGGCAATGGGCTGTCAGAGGCCACAAGCAGCCGCCCGGCAGCCGCCTTGTTCCTGCCAGAGTTGACTTGCAAGAGGGATCCTGGGCACTCTGCAACTAACACCATCAGTGTTATTGGAAACCCAAATGCAGAGAAATCTCAGACCTTTGGTCTTGTCAGCAAAGGTTAGAATTAAACACAGGATTTGATCTGAGACCTTGGAAAGGGCTTCCAAACTTAGGTGCTAGAAGTGAGAATGAGGATTTCTAGTTTATAGCAGAGACACGGGGAGGAAAGTTGAAGTGGAGGAAAGTTTAGAGTTTTAGAGTTCAGGATCCAGAAAAAATCAAATCAGTTACAATGGTAAACAAGAAGTTTAGGATGCAGTGCTGTAGGTTTGTGTGTCATAGCATGATTGGCTAAGGAAGCTTACACTGTAGGATGAGTCCATAAGATGAAATATTGAAGGGTTGGCTCCAAAACACAAATATCCTTGTTGGCCGTGCCTTCTTGGCCAAGAAATCCTTCAAAGCTCTTGTAACTACAAGTCTTGTGGCCTTGTGAGCCATGCGGTGGAGATGTGAGCCAAACTCACCCTTCCTGTCTATGTAGAAGAAAAAGCAATGGCATCATCTAAAACACTCAGAGGTCCGCTCTCTAGCTTGTTCCATACTCCTTCAACTCCCCAAAAGTGTGATTTAGCTACAAAGAGATGACAGGGACTCTTAGTGCTGCCTTTTTGACTCCAGAGCAGCTGCTTTAGAATCTTTCACTTAACCCTGTGTAGTTATGTGCCAGAAATGTATCATTTGAAGAAACCTTCCCAACTGACTTGCATGGAGGCTTGTTTGAAGGGTATTTGAGGAGAAAGGCTCCCAGCAGAGGTCTGAGCTTTGGCCTCGCTTTGTCCCCTGCTGATTGTGAATTGTGCCATCAGCTGCAGGGCTTTCTGGGCTAAAAATATCATCAAGTCTCTTGGATTTGCTCTTTTTGGCCTCTAAAAGCTGGACCCAGTTTCATTTTGGGGCCAATTTGGAGACCTCATCTATGGGTGGAAGGAGCACCTAGGATTTTCCCAATTGCTGGAAATGGTTCTCCAGGTCCCTGGAGTATCCAGAGCCCTGGTAAGTTCCAGCTCCACACATGCCGTGGCAATGAGAAGCAAAGGAACCCAGCCGTTTTTGTGCTGCCTGTGTCACTGCGCCGGGGTCATGGGATGGGAACACACAGCCCTTGTGCTGGAGCTGAGCTGCTCTGCCCAGCGCTGGTGGCCGCCATCCCAGCTGGT
Source organism: Ammospiza nelsoni (assembly GCF_027579445.1). Classification (NCBI taxonomy): domain Eukaryota; kingdom Metazoa; phylum Chordata; class Aves; order Passeriformes; family Passerellidae; genus Ammospiza; species Ammospiza nelsoni. The sequence goes on along the minus strand of NC_080644.1, from coordinate 20,427,041 downwards.
TTTGCTTGTCCTGGTTCCCTGACAGCTGGGGCCCTGGGCAGAGCCCTGAGAGCCTGGTCTGCCCCCAGGGAAGGAGAAGGAGCCCCTGGAGAAGCTCTACGGGGTGGGGATGCTGCTGCTGCTGCTGCTGCTGCTGCTGCTGCTGGAGACAGCGAGGGTGACAGCAAGGATGACAAGCTCTTCCTCAGCCTGGCCACTGGAGGCTGAAGGTGATGGACTTTGATTCTGGCACCTTCTTCAAAGCCAAACTCCACAGGGAATTTGCAGATGAGTCCCCACCCGGAGAAATGCTGCCAGATTTGGGCATGGCCCAGCCTGGCTGGGAACCAAAGGCTCCCCGCTTGCTGGGGCAGATGCAACTCATTCTTCAGTCGCTCCCCAGCTGCTTTTGGCAGGGCTGGGGCTGGCCTGGGGTGGGTACGAAATGGGAGTGGGCTCCTGGCCCTGCCAACAGCCCCCAGCACCCACCGTGCCCCGGGCTGGGGCTGGGGCAGCCAGCCCAACACAAACCAACCCCATGGTGGGAGCAGAGGTGGGACTCCAGAACCTGTGCACAGCTGCTTTGCTGTGCAGGCAAGGAAGGGCTTGGGCTGCTCCACTGCCCTTGTTTGCTTTGGGGTCACTGTGATTTTGGGGGTCAGTGCAAGGGGGAAGAGAGAAAGTGTGGGCTTCCCTCACCCATGGCTGTGTTTTTCCCTGGCATGCAGGGGTTGGGCCTTCCTCAAGACCCTGACAGAAATAAGAGTTTTTACTCTTTTTCTTGTTTTCCCTTTTTGCATCTAACCTCTTTTAATAATGTGTTGTTTGTTTTTCCAGAGGAAGCGTTCCAGGTGGTCCAGTCTGGATGGGGAAGTGCTGGGGAGCAGCTGTGGCATGGATGGGCCGTGGCCTTGGAGAAGGCTGAGGCCATGGTTTGGGAGCAGCTATTCTTGCAGCCGTGGCTGGTGTGAGTTGGGTCCCTGTGTGCTTGGCAGGGTGGGATCAGAGCTTTTGGGAGCTGGCAGCGAGCACAGGAGCATCCTGCTCTGGGCAGCTGCTGAGGGCTGGATGTGCCCTGGCTGGCTGCAGGCTGGGCACATGTCCTGCCCTCCTGCTCTGCTGCTAAAGGCAGCAGCTCTGGGCACAGCTCTGGGCACAGCCAGCATGGCCTGGGCACCGCAGGCCTTGGCACAAGGGCACAGGAGCCCTCAGCTGACGGGCGGTTTCTGCTTTCTCTCCTTGCAGCCGGGCTCTGCGGGTGCTGAGGCTGCTCTGGGCTCTGCCAGGGCTCTGCTGGGCTCAGCCCTGGGCCCAGCTGGGCTGGCTCTGCCCTCACATTGCTCTGACAGCTCTGCATCAGACAAGCCCGTTGCAAGCACAGTGCCTGATCTTTCTGCTTTGGCAGGTGAGTGAGACCCTGCTGCAGGCCCAGAGATTGCAGCTGGGGACACACATCCAACTGGCAAGGACCCAAACTCTCCACAGTCCCGGCTGAACGCCTGGATTCTGCACAGGGTGTTTTGCCTGTCCCATTCTTCCTTCTTGATTGGCTGGAATTGTGCAATTGTACTTTCTTCCTCCTCTAGAAGTGCCGCGAGTGGGCCAAAGCTGGCGAGTGGGCCGTGCTCCTGAGGCAGTGCAGTCTGGAGCTGGTGGATGGAGAATTGCCCTTCTGAAATTCCAAACCAAAGCAAAAAGCCCTAAGTGGGACTTTGTGACTCTAAGAAACTTCGGGCAGTTTCAAAGGGAATGAGCAGCTCATTCCCAGGCTGAGAAGGAAGGTCATCTTCTAAAGGATTTGGGGTTTTACAGAGCTTTCATTCCTAGTCCTGCTTGGAGCTGGAAGGGCACAAAGCAATTTCCTCCTGCTTCGACCACAATTTAAAATCAAAATACTGGAAACAATCCCCAAAAACTTTTTAAAAATACTGCTGAGGTCAGTAAGATGGATCCATGCCATCAGCACATTTACAAAGTAAATAACTGAGTTCTCTTTCAAAAGATCAGTTACCTCTTAATTCAAAGTTAGAGAAGATTTTTAACTGCACACTTGGGTTTTATTTTTATCTTTCACATTTTATATAGTTTTTTTTTACTTTTTCCTTTTTTTTCCTTTCAGTAGAAAACGTGTCCTATAAAATGAGTGTCGTTTCCTCCTGGTTCCCGTGTGGAGCAGCTCCCTTCCTGCTGGCTGAGCTGCTCAGGCAGAGCCCAGCAGCTCCTGGCCCTGCAGGGCTGAGGCTTTTCCCCGTTGCTGGGCACAGACTGATGGAGCAGCACTGCTGAACACGGGCACACAGAGGGACCAGCAGCAGCTGCCTTTGGCCACCTGAGGCTCCAAGGCCCAAACTCTGAGCAGCCAGGGCTGGAAGAGACTGGCAGGATCTGATCCCTGACTCTGGGCCAAGGCTGCACAAATGACCCCACAGCAGCAGCAGCAGCAGCAGCAGCAGCAGCGCATGGAGCTGACTTTGAGCACAGCCCCTGCTCCTCTTCCCTCCCGTGTGCAGCGGTGTCACAGCAGCCTGAGGCACCTGGGAGCCCCCAGTGGCAGCAGGGACTGGAGATGGCAGCCCTGGGCTCCTGGAGGCTGTGCAAGGAACGGAGCTGGGCACACCCTGTCCATGGGGAGCTTCCAGATGGAAAAGGCTGCTGTGCCCAGGCAGCTGCAAGGGCACAGAAAGGAGGCTCGGGAGCACTGGATCTGTGCCAGTGCCACAGTCCTGGGCAGCAGCCAGCGAGCCCTGGGGGAACAGAGGGCACAGCAAGAGGGACAGAACCAGGCAAGGGCAGAGACTGGAGAGAGCCAGGCCTGGGAGCAGGAACAGCTGCTCCATTGCACTCTTGGAAAAAGCTCTTGGCTGGTTCAAAGCACTGAAAGGCGTGAAGGGCAGAGAGGAGGCCACAGCAAACAATGCTCCTGTTTGCACAGCCTCCCCTCTCCGTGTCCCAGAAGGAATTGCATGGACTGTGTTCTTCTCTCCGAGCCGTCTCGTTCAGCATGAGCAGCTCAGCACCAGGAGCTGAAGGAGCTGAAGGCTCAGGCCACAGGAGCTGGGCAAGAGGGAACTTTTGGAGCAAAGTAATGCTGCTAAAATAGCCCCAGCTGAATGCAGTGGATAGAATCATGGAATCACAGAATCCTTTCTGTTGGAAAAGCCCTCTGAGCTCAGCCAGTGCAGCCGCTCACCCAGCAGTGCCAAGCCCAGCACTAAAGCACGTCCCTGAAGTGCCAAGGCCTGGACACCAGCCCTGAGTGAGGCTTGGACAGCAGGCCCTGAGCCAAAGGTGGCCTCTGGATGAACCTCCCAAGCAAAGGTTATCTTTGTATCTGCTCCCTAATGAAATATGCATGGTCATTAGCCCTGTGATAGATGTAGCCACTCCTTAGTGAAACATGGATTGACCTTTGTGTATTTAGAAGCCAGACAAGGCCATGAAATCTGACATCTGGCCTTGTTTGGGGCTGTATGGTCAAAGTCACCTCCCTTGGTTCCTCCTTGAGCCCTGACCAGGCTTTGGGAGGGACCCAAGAGGAGGATGAAAGCAGATGTGGCCACACTAGCAGTGCTGTCAGTTTGTTCATTCAGCACTGTCAGAGCTGGGCCCTCCCTCAGCGGGGTTGGAGCCTCACCTGGAGCTGGAGGCACCAGCAGGAATTCCCAGTGCCCAGGGGTGGCTCTGCAGCCCTTGGCTGTGATAGCTTCCCCAGCTGCTGTGTGGGTCTGGGGGATGGTAAATGCTGAGGGTAAATGCTGCTGGATCTTTGTTAATCACTGCTGCAATCTTTGGTGGGGATGGTTGGGTGCATTGCTGAGCTGCTCCTTTTGTGATTCTTTGCTGCTCTGAACTGCAGGAAATGACACTGATTCCTTCAGCTGGAGTCTGTGTCTTTGGTGCTGACCCTGCCCACTGGCAAAACAAAACTGGCACAGTCTGGCCAGATGCCAACAAAATGTCGCTTGTTCAGTGTAAATGTGAGGAATCAGTCCCATCAGAAATTCCCAGCTGGGAAGCCCTTCCCTGGAGTTCCCTGGCTCTGGAGTGGGCTGAGGTCGGAGCCCCGTGGGAGTAGTGGGGCAGTCGCGTAAAAGAAGCTGCATTTGCATGTCTTCAAATGCATCCAAAAATTGCATATGGAAAAGGAAACAACCTTGTGGGTTTGGGCAGACAAAAATGAATTTGTTGAGAGTGCATGGGAAACAGCACCTTCAGAAGGAACAATTATTTTTCGAATGCTCCCACATGGAGCAACAGAAGAAGATTTTAATCTTGAGCTCAGATGCACTTGTGCAAGTGAAATATCAATATAAAAAATTATTATATACATATTTATAGTATAAAATAATTTTGTAATATATATAAATAAAAAATAAATTTATAGTATAAATAATTCCGTAATATATATTTTTATATTTTTTTAATATGTGGCTATATCTACATATCTATATCTATATTTCTATATCAATATGTACATATAAAATAATAATAATGTGAAATAGTGCTGACAATACTAATTTGGTATCTTTGGCTGCTCAGGGATGTAGCACTTAATACCCTACAGAACAGGATTGGCCAGGACCCTAATGTCAGTGGTCAACTTTGTGAGATTGTATACAATGAAAAAGGAGGAAGGGAGGAAATTGGCTATTTTTACAGGGTGTGCTGGTACTGTGATGCAGAGTGCTTTGTCTGTTCCTGTGAGAAATACAGGGATTAAGCCTGCAGGGTTTTTCATGTACCAGACTATCCACAAGCTGCAGGATTGGTTGAAAGGGTGAAGGGGTTGTTAAAAGAGCAGTTGAAAAAATGAGGAGATGGGAACCTTTGCCCATGGAGAACCCATCTCCCAGATGTGCTCCATGCCCTTCACAATGGCCCACTGGGGAAATGAAACCCCCTGGCTGTGCATGGCTGCCCCCAATTTGCAAATCCAACCATGGGCAGTTAGACTTGGGGTGCCTGGGAAATTGTTCTGGCTGTGATGGCCCCTGGCAGGGCCAGCCCAGAGGCTGCAGGGCTGGGCCTTCATGCATTGGAATTCATTAGGATAAATTCAAAGCAAATGAGAGCTATCAATCCCGAAACAGGAATTCAGATTCCTCCAGGACACTTTGCTTTGGTAACTGCTCCCTTGGAGCTTGGCCTTGCAAAGTGTTCCTGTCATGGCAGGAGGAATTGATGCAGAATATCCAGGAGAAATTACAGTAATTCTGTTAAACAATAGTGACCAGGATTGGGTTATTCAACCCCGTGACATGGTAGCACAATTATCAATATTGCAATTTTAAGAACAATTGTGAAAAAAGGAGATCCACGTCCAGTCACCACCATTTGTGGAGGTAAAGGGTTTGGATCCAGCAGCCCTAATAATGGAGCCAGAGTATGGGTCCGAAGGCCAAAAGGCCCTCCCGAGGCAGCTGAAGGAATAGCTCCTGGGAAAGACAACTCTGAGTCCTGAAACCTGGGCAGGAACAATGGGAATGTGTCCCTGCAGCCAAGGATTGTGTGTGAGAACAAGTAGATCTGCCAGGATATTGTTTTACACATCCTGCCAGACCAGATCTCCCTGTTTGCCTCAAGGGCCCCTTTGGGAAATGCTCTGATCCACGGGGCTCCCTGTGAAGGCTGCTGTGACACTGAGGGACTTGCACAGGAATTCCATCCAGGAGCCTGGGTGCCCCTCAGGGACTGGGACCCGGCCCCTTCCAGCCAGAGGGGAAAGGGCCCCCCAAGCCTTGTTAGCCACAGACAGCATGGGAAAGCTGAACAGCAAAGGGCCTGGGGGAATTATTCTGGAATTAAAAAGGTGCCAGCTCCATGGTCAACAGAATTCTTGTTCCTAATTGGAATGAGATTGAGAAAAAAGAATGAAGAATGGTGTCACTAAAGTACTACTGATGTCTGTAAGGTGTACCTTGATAGTCAGCCAGAATCTTTGCCTGCCAAAAACACCTCTGGTGTTTCACTAAGGAATTGGTCATCAATAATGAGTAATAATGAGTTATGATGGATTGCTGAGCTTCTTTTGTAATTCTTTCCTAATGATGATGTGCTTTGCTGAGCTTATCCTTTTGTAAATCTTTGCAGCTGTGCATGATATAAATGACACAATTCCTTCAGTTGTTGTCTGTGTCTTTGGTAGTGACCCTGCCCACTGGTGAAACAGGGCCACCTCTTGCCTAAGTGTTCCCTGAGAAGACAAAAGCCCTCCCTCCAAAATTCCCCCCTTCCTCCTTGTTCCCCCCCTTCATACCCTGAGCATGATGTGCTCTGGTCTGGGCTATGCCCGGGGTCAGTTGGGGTCCCCTGTCCTGGCTGTGTCCCTGCCCAGCTCCCCTGCAGCCCCAGCCCCTCCCCAGCGTGGCTGACGAGGGGCAGGACAGGCCTTGGCTGTGCTGCAGCTCAGCAAGAACAAAACCATCTCTGCGTGCTCGGCCCTGTGCTCAGCACCCGGCCCAGCAGTGTCTCAGTGCCAGGGGCTGTGCCCTCAGTCCCTGCCAGGGGTTTCCATGGCCACTGCCAGGCCAGGTGACCCAGGTGTCCCCCCCAGTGCCGGTTGCCATGGAAACAGTGTCCAGCCCTGCCCCTTTCTGTCTGGTTGACCTGGCCTTTGGCCCTGGCAGTGCCGTTGGCTGCTGGTTCCTGGTGCCAGAGCGGCCAGCGCAGCACAGGGCAGGTGGCCATGGCACAGCCCCCAGCAAGGGATCCCCTCTGGCTCTGGGCACTGACACCGGCCCTGAGCAAGGGACCAGGGCAGCTTTCCATGGCCACCAACCATCACAATGGCTCCGGGCATTGGTTGCCGTGGCACCAAACCAAGGAACGGGTCCCTGTGGCCGTGCCATGGCACCTGGTGGCACCAACGAGTGTCACTGCAATTGTACCTGGAACAGCCCTGGCACCGCTTTGTCCCATGGTTGCCATGGCAGCTGAGGACAGCAACAGCTGGTGCTCTGCAAGGGCCCTGGGAGAGACAGGAAGGAGCAGCAGAGCAGGGATTGATCCATCCCCAGTGCGCTGCACAGCCCAGGGCAGTGTCCCAGATTGTCCTCATGGAGCTGCCAACAACATCCCCCCTCTGCAGCCCTGGCCTCTCCCCCAGCTCACACAGGTGCCCCATCCTTGCACGCACAGACACGGCAGCACTGGCTCAGCAGCCCCTGTTTGCATTGCACAGAGCAGGGGGAGCACCCCCATGCTGTTACTGTGGGGACATGAGCCTGAGGGAGCACAAATGCCATCAGCCCTGGGGCCAGCAAGGGCTGGGGGACACCAGGGAAACCACTCAGCTTTGTCCTGGCCTCTGCATGTAGCCAGAAAGTTTGTTCCAATCAGCTGGGAGTTTCCTGTCCCACTGCAGACACTGTTGCTCAGAGCCAGGGCTGCCTGGCAGCCACCCCCAAACTGCCCTGAGCATTTCCTTGGCTTCACCTTTGCTTTCTTTACTCTTCCTGATACAAATGTCTTCCCATTGCCCACCCCTGTTCCCTCCCCTGCAAACAGCCCATCCCTTCTTGCCCTTTCCTCTCTGGCCCCACTCCCCATTGCGGTTCCTGACTTGGCCCCATGGGAACATCCCTTGGGCAGCAGGATCATCCTGCAAGTGCTGCAGGAATTTTCTGCAGGCTCCTGCAGTGCCTGGTGCTGTTCCCTTGCCAGCGGCACCCCAGGCCAGGGGGGCACATCTGGGCTGCTGTGTCTGGCTCTGGGGCTCCCTGTTCTGCGCAGTGAGGACGAGCTGCAGAGGCTCTGCAGGATTGACAGGATGGGCTTTGGGGTTGGCAGGAGAAGCTGAGGGACCTGGGCTGCTGGAGCTCCTGAAGAGGAGGCCCAGGGCTCCTCCTGCAACTTCTCCAAGGGTGGCTTCAGAGAATCCCAGAATCAGCAAGGGTGGAACAGGCCATGGAGATCATAAAGTCCAACCTGTGCCCTGACACTACCTTGTCTCCCCTGGACCTCCTCTTCTCCAGGATTAACAACCCCAGCTCCCTCAGCTGCTATTAACAGCTCTTGTGTTCCAGCTCCATCACCAGCCTTGTTGCCCTTCTCTGGACACACTCCAGCCCCTCCATGTCCTTCCTAAATTGAGGGGCCCAGACTTGGACACAGCACTCGAGGCGCTGCCCAAGCAGTGCCGAGCACAGGGGAAGAATCCCTGCCCTGCTCCTGCTGGCCACACCATTCCTGATCCAGGCCAGGAGCCACTGGCCTTCTTGGCCAGCTGGGCACACTGCTGGCTCATGTCCAGCCTGCTGTCCATCAGTCCCTGCAGGTCCCTTTCTGCCTGGCTGCTCTCCAGACACTCTGTCCCCAGCCTGTAGCGCTGCAGGGGTTGTTGTGGCCAAAATGCAGGACCGGCACTTGGACTTGTTAAACCTCACCTTGTTGGATTTGGGCCCTGGATCCAGCCTGTCCAGGGCCCTCTGCAGAGCTCTCGTACCCTGCAGCAGATCAACATTCACACCCAGCTTGGTGTCATCTGCAAATATGGTAATTTTCTATTCTTTTTAACACATGTGGTAATTATTTACCCAAAATCATTAACATATTTCCCCTCCCCTTAACCCATGTGTTCTTCTGTCCTGGGGGTCTCTCTGGTGGTCCCTGGTGCTCGTGGACCCCAATGTTCCAGTGGGCCTGGCTGAGCTGGCAGGACACTGAGGCTGCTGAACTTCCAGTTCCCCTTCTCACACAATTGTGTGGTTTCCACAGGCCTGGGGCTTTGGAGAACAAACTCCAGGTGTCAGCTCAGCTGGTGGAGACAATTTATCATCTGCTAATATGAGGTCACAGAGTGGGCTATGACATCACAGAGTGGGTTATGTGAGGTCATTGAGAAGCGATGACATCAAAGGCATCCTATGTGACATCACAGAGCCAGCTGTGACATCACAGGGCAGGGGTCTGAAATCACAGAGCAGATTATGACATCACAGAGTTGGCTGTGACATCAGAGACCAGCTGTGTGACATTAGAGAATGGGCTGTGACATCACAGAGGGGCTGTGTGACATCCCAGCAGGGCTGTGTCAGGTCACTGGGTTGGTCACTCTGCCCCAGCTCCCCCTCACAGTTTCTCCCAACAAGTCCAATGCTGTCCATGCCCAGCGTGGTCCCTGTCCCCCAGGATCCCCCCGGCCCACCTGGAGCCACAGCCTCCACCAAAGGATGTTCCACAGGATCCACCCCAGAGCCTGACAGGGGAAAAGGGGCCAGGGCTGTGTGACCAGGACATCAAGGACGGGGATTATCCAGGTCACTGTGGCCAGGTTTGGGTTCCCCAGGGCAGAAAAGATGTCTGGCAGCTGGAGCAGGGTCTGGGAAGGGCCTCCAAGGTGGGGCTGGAGCCCTTGGGCTGTGAGCAGAGGCTGAGGGAGCTGGGCTTATCCAGCCTGGAGCAGGGAAGGCTGAGGGGCTCCTCATGCCAGCCTGGCAGTGCCAGCAAGGAGAGGATGGAGAACACAGAGCCAGGCTCTTCACTTGGCGGCCTGGTGGGAGACAAAAGCCAATGGGTGGGAGGGGAAAGAGGGGAGATCAGCCAGGGCATGAGGAGATGAAATGAGTCAGGCTGGTTTCAGCATTTCCTTAACACCAAGAGCAGCCTGACCTCCCCTCTCTATCCACCACTGACAGCTTTGCAAATCAGGAATTGTTTGAGCTGTTTTGCCCCCACTCCAGGATGGACATCCTGATACAAGAACTTAATTCTGTTTGTATCTATCACAGAACCATGTTTGTCTAAAATTAATTTTAGTATGGAAATCACCTGTGGATCATGCACTCATCAGACGCTGCTGGGACATTGCACATGGCTCAGGGAAGAGCGTGATTGCTATTAAATTGTGTCCTGTTCAATTGTGGTCTGTTGGCCATGAAGAGAAACTTTCTGTGCCTCTGAGTCTCACCAGTTCCTGACCCCCAAACGACACAAACCTGATGAGTTGTGCTTCCCACTCCAGTGGTGGCACTTGGACCTCCCTCCATTCCCAGAGCAGAGCTCTCTTGTCCCAGAAAGTCCCTGGTAATGCAGGGATGAAGGAAACAGGACAGGCTGGGGGATCAGGGGCAGGGCACAGCCAGGGATTTGGGGTGGTTGTGAGCCCAGGGCAGGACCCAGCCCTTGGCCTTGGTGAACCTCATCCAGCTGTCCTGGGCCCATGGATGGCTCCAGCCTGGCCAGATCCCTCCCCAGGAGAGCTTCCCACCCTCCAGCACAGCCACACTCCCACCCAGCTTGGGCTCACCTGGGAACTGACTGAGGGTGCCCTTGATGGCCTTGTTCAGATCAGCAATAAAGAGATTGAACTGACCTGGCCAAAATCCTGAGCCCTGGGGACACCCCTGGATGTGACTCCATTCCTCAGCTGCTCTGAGTGCCAGGGGTTGGATGAGGGAAATGGTGGGGGTGTGTTTCAGGAATGCAAAGGGCCAAGGCCTGAGCCCCAGCCGCTGGCCAGGCAGATCCTGACCCTCCCTCCTTGCTCAGGGCTCTTCCCAGGATGGGCACTGGCATGTGGGCATGTGCAATGCCAAGGGCAGGAGCATGGGGCGGCCCCTGCCAGGCTGCTGAGCAGGGACAAGGAGGCAATGAGGCCCCAGGCCTGCAAGGGTCACTTGTCCCCTCGTGGCCTCAGGCCCAGGCCCAGCAGCCATGGCCAAAGTGCTGCCCATGTTGGCTCTGGCAGGGCTGTCTTGCAGCTGCTGCCCATCCCTGTGCCCTGTGCAGCCCAGGGTGTCCCACGGTGTCCCTGCCCTGCGCCTCTGTCCCTGCAGGCTGTCGGCATCCCCCGGCTGCCCCACCTGGCTGGGCCCTTCCTTTGCTGACAGCTCTGCCTCCTGCCTGCCTCTGCCTGCCCACACAAAGCCTTGGGCTGCTCCAGGCTCCTGCTGGGGGCCGTGCTGCACCACAGCCCTGCCCTGGGAGGGAAATTCTTTTCTCCTGGTGCCAGTCTGGGCCTCCCCAGCTGCCCTTAGCATTAATACTTCCTCTCTCTGGCTGTTTTCCATTATATCAAAAGGATCCACCATCCCTGAAGCTGCTCTTTAAACACTCTCATGGCTCTGCTCCACTGTCCTCAGTCTCCACCCCACTGAGCACAGAGCTCCATTGTCCCTATACTGTGCTCATGTGCCCAAGGCCTCCAAACCCCTCCTTGGGACACCTCTGAGCCCTCTCCAAGTTGTTTCCAAATCAAAACATTCAGCTCATAGTCTAAGAAAATCACAAGAGGACAGGCCCAGCCTGACCTGTCTTTCCTGGTTACTTTTGTCTGGGAGCAATCCTTGGATATACAGAATTTGGGAGGCCAAATTCTAATTTTGGCCATGGTCCCTGGACAAGAAGGCTGTTTCTTTTCCATAGGAATGAAGGAACAGAGCCCCTCTGTTTCAGGGGCAGATGAGAGATGACCACCAGAGGCCAAGGCCAGCCAGGGCTGGCAGGTTTTGTTTTGCAAGATACCCTTGCATAGAGGAAATAGTTTAGGCAGAGTACCAATTTTGGCAATGGGCATCTGAAAAGTGAGATAGTTCTTTTCCATAGCAAGGAAAGCATGGAGCCTCAGTGCTCCAGGAGCTGATGAGAGGCAGCCCTTGACTTCCCAAGATCAGCCAGAGCTGTCAGGTGGCCCCTGGGAGGCCAAGCCAGCCAGAGCTGTTCCATGTTCCCTGGGTTCCATGGGGCCCCACAGTGTCCCAAACGGTCCCTTGCTTCCAGGTGGCCCTTGGGGACGTGGTTTTGCAGTGATGATGGTGCTGCCAGGGTGCCGGTGGCACTGGGTGAGCGTCAGGGTCTCTTCCCACCTCGATGACTCTGGGATTTCCTGCTGAGCGCTCTGGCACCAATCGTGTCCCACGCGTGCTGTTTGGGGCTGGCCCCAGCAGTGACTGTGGGTGCTGGGGAGATGCTCCAGGCTGGCTGGGGCAGCTGAGGCTGCAGGGCCATGTCCAGGCAGAGGCCGCCCGTGCGGCTCCCTGGGGCCCCGCGCAGGGAGCAGCCACCATCGGCCGGCCCGGGCTGGGCAGGGCCATGGGCACTGCTCCTGCAGCTGCCGCAGGCAGGGCCAGCAGAGCAGCGCCCGCAGTGCCCGCAGCGCCCGCCTGAGGCGGCCGGGCCGTTTGCTCCAGGCAGCCGCTGCTGCCTGCGGGCCTGCGCTCCCAGCTGGCCAGCTAAAGCACCGCCAGGGCTCTGCGGGGCAGGCCCTGGGCTCTGTGGCCCTGCCTCAGGCCCCTGCTGGCCCACGGAGCCTTCGCTGCACAGGGAGGGAAGCGAGGCACGCAGGGACTCTGCTGACTGCCCCTCAACCCAGACCTCCTGAGGGACGGGTAGTGGCAGCCCATCTGCCGCAAGATCTGCCAGCCTTTGGGCCCTGCCTTCCCCTTCAGACAGCTCGTGGATGCTGACTTCATTCAGTCACTGTCCTCCTCCTCCCACAGCAAGGGAGTGGGCGCGAAGCTGAAGATGCTGTTACCTTCACAGCAGTCCTGTGGCAGGTCTGGGCTGCTGCTGTCTTCCTCCGTGGAATCATCTCAGAGTTCTCTGAGCTCTGGTTCGCTGCAGTCTTCCCAGCTGGAGAGGTCTTGGGAGCTGCTGAACTCTCCTTGGGACAGCTCTGGCTCTGCCTCACCTTGGCACTCTTGGGACAGCTCAGTCTGGGTGTAGGATTCCTAGTCTTCATCATTGCCAGCTGAGGTGCCCTCCTCACTCTCCTTCTCTGCCAGCACTGAGCCCTGCTCTGCCTCTTCCAGCTGCTCCCTGGGAGGTTGGGCTCCCAGTGGGCTGGGTGAGGGGCTGTCCAGGCAGCAGGGGCTGTCTGGAGCAGGCACTGGGCTCTGTGTCCCTGCTGATGGCACCTCCTCCCTGGGGGCAGGAGAATGTGCCTGCTTCTCCCGGCTGTTCACACTTCCTTCCCCTCGCTGGCTCAGCTTTGGCTCAGTCACCTCCTTTTCCATTGGGGGCAGCTCCTGGACTGTTGCCCTTTGCTGCCCCTGGTAGGGCTGTTGCTGTGCCCCATCTCCCCACAGCACCCCCACAGCCGCCTTCCACTGCTGCAACTCATGGGCACTCCTTGCTCTGCGTGGGGACGCTTCCTTGGCTGCCATTGCTGGCACTGACTGGGAGAATTCACAGCTTGTCACCTCTTCCCTCAGGCCAAGCTCTCGGGCCCCAACATCTCCCCACTTGTTATCTCTGTCAAGTTTCTTCTCTTCCTCCTCCTCCTCAGTGTCTGACCGTGGCCAGGCTGAGGCATCCACTGCCCCCACCAAGTGCCTGCTGAGAGCCTGGTCTTGCCCCCAGCTGGGCAGGGGGCTGGGTGACTGGAAGGAGTTGAGCTTTGTCTTGCTCTCTTCCATCTTGGAGCTCCTGTAGCACGGACAGATCCCAGGAGCTGCTTCCTTCTACAAGAGTAGCTCTCATGGGACTGGGCACCCCAGGGCTCTGCGCCCCTTATATACACCCTCAGTCATGGTGGGGCTCTCTGATGTCACAATGGCCTCTGGGCACCACCATGTCCTGCATCATGAAGGGCCCTGTGTCACAAAGGGCCACACCCAGCGGCCCTTCAGCAGCTGAGCCCACTGGAAGCTGCATGGAGAAGCCCCTGGCCTTGAGCATTTGCAGCCCTTGCTGTGCCCAGGCCGTTCCCACAGTCCCACCGTGCACCCACTGTGTCATGGTCCTACTTGACAGGCTGACCTGCACCCTCAGAGCCCTGCCTTGGCAGAGTGGGCTGCTGTGGACACGAGCCATTGGCCAGACGGACGCAGCCAGGCACTTGTGGGCAGTGGCTCCATGTGCAGCATCAGACTGGGCATGGGGGACTGTTGAGAGTTTTTTGCAGATTGAGGAGTTCTTGCTAGACAATGGCCATATTCAGCCGATGCACAATCCAGCCTGCTTGTACTAATGAACAATGGTCACGTTCACAAACAATGAATAATGGACATATTCAGAAATGGGCTTGGTATATCCTTGAAAGCGATAAAAGAAGAAGAGTTGTTAAGACTCAGGAGGTTTGTCAGCGAGCTTGGGAAAGTAAGAAAAAAGTGAGCCATGGGTGGGCCAGACAACCACAGCAAGACATGTGAAAAATTAGGTGATCCAATCAGCATTCTAATTTAGACGTGTGAACAGCTAGGATTAACCAATCATGTATTAGCTAGAGACATGTGGACAGTAGAGATTTTTTAAAAATATAGTCTTTTTAGGGATAATAAATTTGGCTTCACTGGATCATGTTGGTCATGGTGTGATATCCCTGAACCTCCGTGCCCCGCACACAGGCACTCCAGCTGGAGCTCATCTTCCTTCTCCCGAGCCTGTTTCCATGTGTCCCTTGGTGCACACAGCCCCAGGCCCCCTATAAACAAGAGCTGCCCGCTGTCTGTTCACGTGCCTGAGCTCCTGCTTTCTCTCACGGCAGCAAAACCAGGCTGTTCACAGGCAGGGAGCGGAGCCCTGTTCCCACAGGAGGCTCTTGTGAGCCCCTTCCCCACTGTGCAGGCAGCCCTTCTCCTACCTGCCCAGAATGCTCTTGGCACAGCAGAGCACAAGCTGGCTGACTCTGGGCTCAGCACAGCCCAAACAGAGGGGCAGGAAGACACAGCTGCGGCTGTTTTGCAGCCATGCCTCAGAGAGATGGGAAGGGTCCCCTGCCTCTGGTCTGGCTTGGTTGGGTTTCTGACTGGCTCTGAGGCAGGGGCGATGGTTCCTTGCTTGTGGGAAGACCAGAGCTGCCAGAAGCACGCCCAGCGTGCAGGCACTGCCTGACGGCGCTCAGGCCGCTGGGATGGTGGCGCCCCTGAGTCCCAGCCACTGCGCTGCTGCTGCTGCTCCATTTGCTTTCAGGCACACCCAAAGCTCACTGCTAGGCCACGGTGGTCTCTGGTTCTGCCTTCTTCCTGTCCCTGTGTACGGATGGAGCATTGCTGTGCTTTCAGGAAGCTCTTTGTGAAACCTTCCGCCAATGCAAGCTCCTTTGCCCTCAGTGGATGCTTGCCATGGAATCCCGCACAGCTGGGTACACAGCATACTCAAGCTGGCTCTTCTAAAACCCAGGCTCCTTATCGCCTTCAGCATGCTCAGCACAACCTTTAACTCCATGCTGCTGTGCAGCTGGAGCAGCAGGACAGGGACCTTTGCAGCCTGAGCTGCCCTTGTTCCTCTCTGTCCATGCCCAGAATGCAGCGCAGAGGAGAACGGCAGCAGGGCCGTGCATGTCTCCGGGCTCAGGTTTTGTGTTGCTTCAGCTGCACGGAGATGCGGGTAAAGTGAAAAACCCAAACAGTTTATTAAGGGAAAGCGAAGCAAAGGGGTGAGCTGGGAAGCAGAAAAGGGGATGGGCAGGGCCTGAGGGCTGCAGGGAGGGAATTGCCAACAGGGAGAGAGATGGCAGGAGCTCCTGGAGCTTCCCACAGGCTCAGCTGTGAGCAGCCAGAGCTGTGCCTGGAGCTCCATCTGGTCCATCCTGCTCTGCAGGGGGGTCGCATCTTCAATGGGCACTGGAAATCGCTGATGAACGCTGGTACATCTGATCCATCTTCTTTCAAAGATCATCTGAAGCAGTTTGCTCATGCACGATGGACTCTCATCTTCCTTCAGGGCTTGAAGAGCTGGAAGAGAGAACAGTGCCAAGGTCAGAGGCCAGATTGAGGAAATCCAAGGAAAGCCTCCTGCCAGGGACATGCCAGCCGGCTGCAGTGGCCCGGGCTCAGCTCCCGCTATAGATGGGGCAGCAGCCGGGCCGGGGGCAGGGAGGGGCGCCAGGCTCGGGGCTCACCCATGAACCTGGCGGCAGCCTCTCGCAGGGTCCTCTGTGGGCTCTCGTCCTGCAGCAGCTGCGGGGAGCACCGGCAGGGGAGGCTCGGCGTGGGCTCTGCCCCTCTGCCGGGCGCTCCCTGAGCCCAGCACCGCCCGAGCCGGCCCACACGGCCCAGGGCAGGGAGCAGCGTGGAGAGCGCAGGCTGGCGGGCCCAGCTGCGGCGCTGGGCAGGGCCACAGCCGCCAGGCCCCCGCACCGAGCACTGGGAGCAGGGCTCGGGCTCCCGGGCTGTCCTTACCAGGCTCTCAGCGAACTTAATCCGCCGCACCTTCGTCAACAACTCTTCGAGGTCCCTCCTCCTCAGGAAGCGTGCCGCACAAAGCAGGGCTTGGAAAGAGGCCTGGAGAGCGGCAGAGAGCTGCAGGTGACACCAGAGCCCAGGGCACGGGACCTGTGTCCCTGCGCCACAGCCAGGGGAGGCTGGAGCCCGCCAGACGCCAGGGCAGGAGGCGGCTGAGCCCCCTGCCAGGGATGCGGCACCGTCACACAAAACCTCACCTGGGCCACCTGCAGGTTCTCATCGTGCCAGCACAAGAATAGAGGGAGCAGGCTCTGGTTCACGATTGTTGTGAGAAGCTCTTCCCCCTCTTCCACTACCAGCTCCATCACCTTGCAAAAGAGCTGAATGGAGAGCAGCTGCACATGGCTGTTGTCCTGGAAGGAAAGGAAAAGTCCTAAGCAACAACTGCTTTGGGCCCATTGGGGCAAAGGCTCAGAACTGCACAGAGCACAAAGTTTCCAGGCAATGTCCAGTGCCCTTGGCTGGGGGCACAGAGCCTTACATTCTCAAAGTGTGGCAGGAGGGACTCAGCCAGCTTCAGGGCGGTGACGCTGGGTAGCAGGAGGTCTTTGTCCCGGAGCATATGTGTGAGCACACAGAGGCTCATCCGGACCACCTCTGCATCTGGATCTGCCAGCTGCTGCACCAGGTGTTGATACAGGCCGCGTATTCCTCCTCCCTGTGTGCAAGACCAGGCTGTGCTGTGAAGCCATGAATGGCCGCAGCACCAACAGCTGCTTGGGGCACTGGGGCAGCTGAAGCAGGAGGCAGGAGAGCTGGGAGCAGCTGCCTCTGCTGCCAAAGCCCAGCCAAGCCCAGAGGTCTGCGTTGCCCAGCCCCACACTGCCAGCGTGGCTTCAGCCACTGCCCCATTCTCACCAGCGAGGGCTCCTTGCTGAGCACCACGAGGCCTCTGAGTGCCAGGCGCAGCCTGTCCCTCCACTGGCTCGGCAGGAGCCTGGATACCACCAGCAGGGCACTGGGACCATGTTTGCTCAGGTCCAGACACTCCAGGAGCTGAAAGGCACAGGAGGGCAGTGACAGGGACCCGGCTGGCAGGAGCCTGGAGCTGCACAGGGCCGGGCCAAGGCAGCAGCACAGGGCGTGGGCGGCGTCCCAGGCGGCTGCAGCTACAAGAGGCCCGAGAGCTGGGAGGCAGCTCAGCCAGGCAGCGCTGGCCATCAGGCTCACCTCCACAAAGAAGGCCAGGGCAGGCAGATGCCAGCAGGGCTGCTTCCCCATGAGCAGGCTGAGCAGGTGCGAGGCCATGAAGGGACACAAGGGGCTCAAGCCACGGCGCATCTCCCTGCCAGGGGAAAAAGGCACCAAGGCGCTGAGCCTCCCAGGGTGGGCAAACCTCTCCCAGCAATGACTCACATAGGTCTGATCTTTCCCCAGCACTCTGCAAGGGCACATGGGCCCCTTGGGAGGTGGCTGCTGCTGGGCATCCTCCTCTCCCAGCCTTTTCCAGTCTGCTCGACCCTCCCTCGCTGACAAGGCCTTCTCACTTACAGCCCCGGGGACTGTGTGGGGCAATCTGGACACGGGGCACAAATGCTGGTGGTGGTGGCAGGAGTAAGGGATCTCACCTGGCCAGCAGAGCCGCTGCATAGTGCTGGGTGTCGGCACACAGCAGCTTCTCCCAGACACGCTTGTGCTCCAGAGCCACCAGCTTATTGTCAAAGCCCAGGCGGGAGAGCAGAGCCTTCATGGTCTGCGCTGCAAACCTGTGTGCCGAGCCAAGGCCAAGTCACTCTGGGAGTGCTGGTCCTGGCCATGAGGGTGTGGGAAGGACAGGGCGACTGGCACCTGTGGGGGTGGCAGCGAAGGCCGTGCTCCTCCCGGCACGCTCTCCAGAATCTCCAGGTTTCAACGTCCCCTGGCATCTGTTCTGTGGTGGTGACAATTTGCAAGAACAGAGCCACAAACAGTTGGGGAGAATGAAGCAGAATGGCACAGTGCCACTCGCACATGGGGGCAATCCTCCACAGCACCAGAGTTGCCTGCAAGAGACAAAGCAGCCTGAGGCAGCGCTCAGTGCCAGGGTGTCCATGAGGCAGGGCCCGAGGGGAGATGCAGGGGGAGCACGCGGCCTGCTCTCTCTGAGCCTGCCTCTACGCCAGCTTTCAGCCCAGGCAGGGAGCTGCAGGCGGGGGAGAGCAGGGAGAGCTGCTGGAGAAGCGACCGGGAGGACGAGCAAAGGCCAGCTCCAGAAACTCACAGCCAGGGCAAAGACAGCCTTGTCCCCGCAGGAGAAGCTGCCGTAGGGTGGCTGCTCCTCCATGGCAGAGAGCAGTGCTGGAAGCACCTCCTGGGCGGCCACTCCAGACGTGCCGATGGCTCTCCACATCAGCGCGGCGGCTCTGTGGGAGCAGAGCTGTGCGTCAGCACCGTGCCCTGTTCAGCTGCATGGGGCTGGGAGACAGAGCCCCGGTGCCCTGAGGGGCAGGGAGGGAGCACGTCAGAGGCTCAGGAAACAGAGGGGCCCAAGGCTCCCGCAGCTCTCCGCCTGTCTGGCAGAGCCCGCTGGACAGGCTGCACAGGGTGAGGGACCCTACAGGCCAGTGAGCATCAAGCCCTCAAGGCAGTTGTGCTCCGTACCTGTCACACTTCAGGGCACAGCGCAGGAGGCTCATCACCACTTGAGCAGGGTGTTCCTCCATCAGGCTCAGAATCTCCATTTGCAGCCCGGCGTCCACGGTGACACAGGATGCCAGTCTGTGGAGAATATCCCTGACCATGGCTAGCACCTGGAGGAGGCAGCATTGGGGAAAACTTGGAGTGCTGTCCAAGGGAGCAACTTGCCCAGCTTCCCCCAGGAAGTTCTTGCCTTCCCACCCCACTGTGATGGCCTCAAAGGCTAAGGGGGTCCAGCGAACGTAGATTGAGGGGCCACGTGATCCTGGGAGGCCTTCAGCGCTGGCCCCAGGCTGCTTACCTGCTGTGGAGAAGCAGCACCCTTCTGGAAAACCTCCAGAGTGGGTGCAGGAGTCCTGGTCAGGGTGGGCATGGCCTGAGTGTATAGCCTGCCTTGAGCCTGGGTGTGGGTGGTGGCCATGCCCTCAGTCAGGGCCATGTCAGCCTCCTCCCTGCCCTGGGCTGTGTCCTGCTCAGAGGCTGCTGCGAGCTCTGAGGATGCTGAGCTGGCAGCAGGCTCTGCCCGCAGCTGGCCGAGCCTGGAGTTGGGCTGGGCTGTGCCCTTGGTGCCAGTGCCGCCGGTCTTTGTGCAGCCAAGGCGCAGGAGCCTCCACAGTGTATGCAGCAGAAGTAAGGGCTGGAAGAGAGGGACGTTCCATGGCCTGCTCCAAGCGCAGGGCTCGGCCAAGCAGTGCCAGCAGGCCCGGCCCAGGGGGGACGGCTGAAGTTACCTGCACTGCTCGGTGGAAATGGCCACGAGTGGGCTCCTGCTCATGAGTCTGGTCCTTGGCTGCATCTGGCAAAGAGCGAGCGCAGCCAGAGCTGAGGGGCTGCGGGAGAGGCCGGAGAGCACAGCCCAGCCCTGCGCTCCCCAGGCAGGGACAGGCCCCCGGGAGCCCAGGGGGATGGAGCATGGCCATTGGGGTTCAGCCCCGGCCCCTGTGCCATCCTGTCCATAGGGACGTCCACAGGGACGGGATGGGACGGGACGGGATGGGATGGGATGGGATGGGATGGGATGGGATGGGATGGGATGGGGCCGGACTGGCTGCAGGCACCTGCCCTGCAGCCCAGCTCCACCACTCACCGTCCTGCAGTGCCTCCAACTGCTGTGGCTCTGCAGGATGCTGCGCTGGGGCAGCTTCAGGGCCATTTTTTTCTTCCCTCGAAGCCCCTTGAACAGGCTGGGCAGTCTGCCTGCCATCCCGCTGTCTGAACTCGAGGGCACCTTCGAGACAGATGCCTTGGCAAAGGCCCAAGTGAGCGAGCGCTGCAGTCGTGCCTTGCAGGCACCTGCGACAGGGAAGCCTCAGGAAGGCTACAGGATAGCAAGTCCTGCACTCTGTTCTCGAAGGGCTCCTGCCACAAGGACAGGAGACTCCTCGTGAACGACGGTGGTCACCAAGTCCCTGGGCCTGGCCACGAGGGCCCCGGATGCAGGGATGGAAGATGCCTCGGAAAAGCTCCGAGACACCAAATCCCGAGGTCTGGCCGTGAGGAGGAATGCCTCGGAAAAGCTCCGGGTCAGCAACCAACAAGCCGGCTGTGCGGGGACACCTCACAGCACTGCTCTGTCACCTCCTGTCCTGTTGCATGCACAAAGCACAGTGGCGTTGCCTCGTCACCACCAGCACCCATGTCACCACGTGTCACAAAGGGTCCTGTTCCATTCCATTCCATGGTAACCGTGCTGTGCCGTGTCAGCAAGGGCCCTTGGACACGCTGCCAAGTGCTCTGGGGCTACCCCCACCCCACCCATAGTGCCTCTGATTGGAAGAAATCCATTGCCCCAAGTGTCTAAGACAGCCCAGGACACCCCAAGCCCAGCCAAGTGCTCGGGGAAGGACTCTCCACGGTACCAGCCCAGGACAGACAAGCTCGGTGCTGGCTCTGGAGCAGAGCAGCCTCCAGCAAGCACGGGGCAAACGCATCTTGCCAAGAGTTAAAACACACCAGAGAGGGGAGGTGGCATGAATGTGTGCATCAAGGCCTTTGAATTCACAGCTCCCCAAGAGAGCTTTGGGGCACTCGGCTGGACAAAAAGGATCTGGCTCAGACCTGTGCTCAAAGGTGGGCAACAAACCCTGCCGCAGGTGCCTGGCTTGGTCTCTGCAGGCCCAGGCAGATGCCAAAGCTGCTCTTCACATCCTTGGCCTGCCCCTCTGCCAAGTCCAAGGGGCCTCAAGGACTGAAGGAAACACAGGGAGTCAAATGGAGACACTTGCACCTGTCTCACTGGGGGCTCCTGGAGAAGCAGTTTCCTTAGGAATCAAGCCCCTCTCTTCCAAGGGCACTTCCCCAAATGTGTACATTTCCTGGGCAACACCAACACACTCTTAAGTGCGGAGTGCGGAAGTTCATGGACATCACACCATGACCAATATGATCCAGTGAAGCTAAATTTATTATTCTTTAAATGACTCTATTTATAATAAATCTCTATTGTCCTTGCATCTCTAGCTAATACATGATTGCTTAATCCAAGCTGTTCACGTGTCTAAAATAGAATGCTGATTGGATCACTTAATTTTTCACGCGTCTTACTGTGGTTGTCTGGCCCACCCATGGCTCACTTTCCCAAGCTTGCTGACAAACTTGCTGAGTCCTGATGACTCTTCTTCTTGTATCTTTTTCAAGGATATACCGAGCCCATTTCTGAATATGTCCATAATTCATTCTTTGTGAATGTGTTCATTGTCCATTATTACAAGCAGGCTGGCTTCAGTGCATTGGCTGAATATGGCCATTGTCTTACCAAAACTCCTCAACCTGTAAAATATCTTCAACAGTTCCCTGCTTTTGTTTTTGCACAAGCCAGACTGATTTAATAGCACGGTCAATTACTTTTTGCAGACAGCATAGTAAGCAAGACACTATAAGTAGAATTAAAAAAAAGAATACAAAGACAATAATACCTAGAATTATTTATTAATTACATAGCCAAGAATACATAATACAGGCAGTAATACGTAATGCCAAAGCGTACTAAGTCCTTGAGTCAGCCTGTTATTCCCCAGGATTTTAGCCACTCATCAAAAGAATTCTAAACAACTGTCAGCTTTTTCATATTCTCCTTAAGCAATGACAGTTTCTTGTCAATAGATTCAGAGTGGTCAGAGAGATTCATGCAACACATCCCTTCAAAATCTTCATACCCATCTCCTTGTGCTAGCAACAAAAAATCTATAGCAGCCCTATCCTGTAACACAGTGTGGTGTATGCTGCCTACATCAGTGGTGAGTTCCTTCAGTATTGCAGATGTAATGTTAATTTGTTTTCCTGTCCAACAAGCCAATCGTTTGAATTATGTAAGGGCCTTTGATGAAGCTAATGTTGGTGTAAAAAGTGATGCCAATTTAACCGAAGGGCAATTCCTCAATTCTACATTATCCTTGCAGTCTGAGCCTAATAGATGCACACTACGTTTTGGACGTTGGAATTTGTGCCTGATGTCAAGCATCTGTTGAATGCTAGGGGCAAACAGTGTCAATTTCCCAAAATAGCACAGTCCCCCTAATGCTTTCTGAGGAATTGGAGGCCGAGCTTTATCTCCACAAAAGAGAAACAAAAGTAGAAAAAAGGTATTACAGAAGGTAGTGTAGAAGGGACTTTTCTCTCCAATGATGTAGAAGCTTTTTCTGTAGTAACTAATGCTGCAAGTAGAGTTTGAGAACCTTTCAACTGGAAGATTTTAGAAAAGTGGAGAGCTGCAATTTCACAATTTGGTTGAAAATCCCAACTTGCACAGTCGCTTCTGCGGTATATTTTTTCTATCTAACACATTTATTCCAGCTGATGTGCATACCCTAATAAGACTTAGAATGCCACCCCATCAGCAGGCGATGTTTCAAAAAATCTGCGAGGAAAAGTGTGATCAAGAAGCAGCAAGACCTAGAGTGCAGGGTGATCCTCTGTATGGTTTAACAGCACAACAGTTACTTGGCAAAGGGCCCTGGGCTACTGCCACTGCCCAGGCTAGGAGCATTGATCAAGTCTTACAGATGAGCCAACAACCAGCATATAATGCTATCCTTGCACATCCAGATAAGTTACACACCATGTCTTTTACACAGATTTGTCAAAGAAAGAATGAAGACTTTGATAAATTTGTAGACAAATTGCATGAAGCTATCGATAATCATTCTGATTTAAATTCAGACACAAAGATACAATTGTATGTACTTTGGGATCATTACTCCATTCCAAATGGCTTTCCCTTCAGTCACAAGAGCCTTCCATCTCTTCCGAAAATTGCCTGCTGAAACTCTTCTGCTCCCTTGCAAAGCAGTTCACTACTCCAGCATAACCCTTGAAGCACGGACAGATGACTCTTCAACTAATTATAGTAGAAAAGAAGGGTATTTATTGCAGCGCTGGACACATGTGAACTAGTTTCCAAAGACATGTGCAAGGAGTTGCAGACTCCTGCTCTATTTCTACAGAAAAGGTTTCACATTAGGTTTCTAAGGGCCCATAATACATAATTATTACCTGCCGGCTTTGCATTTTTATCAACTGAATATCTATTACAGCTGCTCAATTGTATTCCCTTTACTGGGTGGGTGGGATTTTGAAATGAGGGAGTGGTTATATGGGAGGAATAAAGCAGTCTTCCTCATGGTGAACTCTTCTCCCATGGCCAGCTGGCAAGACCTTTGGACCTGCTGCTCATGGTCCAAGCCTCTCCTAACTGTTCAATTATTCTTATTTCTATTGTCTCTGCTTCTTCACAATTGCTTCCTCTATCCCTGTCACTCCTAACTTTATGCTCCTAAAATATTTGGTACTCTTTAACTAAGGCACATGATTTCTGCTAGCTGTATTACTAACTTAGCTTCTTACCTCATTTTAAAATCTTAACTAAAACATGCAGTCTTCTACTATCCCAATTCTATTCCCAGCTGGCCCCTCGACTCATGCTCACTTTTCAATTATCCTAATTCCATTTTCAGTTAACCCCTTGGCTCACCTCAGGCACATCCCCGACTGCCTCTCTCCCAGCAGCTGAGCTGCATTGCACAGTGCTTGCTGTGTACCAGAGAGCACAAAGCAGGCTGCCTGGTGGGCCTGAATTTCTGCCAAACACTCTGCATATCACACCTTTGCTCTGGCTCAGTGCAGAACTGCAGGGTTGCAGGCGCTTCCTCCCAGAGCTGCGTGAGGTGCTGGCTCCTGCAGATGGGCCCTGCCAAGCTGTCCCTGCCTCACGTTGGCCTCGCTTCCCCTGGCACGAATGCCGGGCCTGAAGGAGCTGCCCTGTGCTCCAGCCTGCCGAGCAGCCCGGCTCCCTGCCCCGGTGCCCAGAGTGCTGCACACACTGCTGGCCTTTGCCAGGAGTTGCAGGGCAGCCGGCAGAAGAGGAGGAATCCTCAGCCAGCCCAGTGGCCTGTGGCTGCCCTTGGCCTTTCTCTGCTCCTGGGCACACTCCAGACGGTCAATGCCTCCAGGCCGGGCTGTGCCCAGCACGGCTGCGCTTCCCCTCGGCAGCAGCCAGCTGCCACCTGGGCTCTGAGATCGGAGGATTCGCCTGCTCCCAGCAAGAGACACCCAGGGCCCGGCTGCTGCCTCTTGCAGCTCCAAGGGCCTCCTTCCAGCCTGCCTCTGCCGGGGCTCTGCTGGGGCTCCAGCCCGGGCAAGGCCGGGCCCGCTCTCACCTCACAGGCGCTGACAGCTCTACACCACAGGAGACCTTCCCGAGCACCCTCTCTGATCTTTCTGCTTTCTCACTTGAGCAAGGCTCTCCTCCAGCCAAAGAGATTATTGCATTTAAGGATACAAATCCAAGTGGCAGGAACCCCATTGCTCTCCAGTCACAGCTGAAGGCCTGCATCTGCACAGGGTGTTTGGCCTGCCTCATTCTTCCTTTGGTTTTGCCTTCTAATGCCATTGCTCTTTCTGCCTCAACTAGAAATACCACAGCTGTGCCATAACCAGCCAGTGAGTCATATTCCAAAGGCAGTGTGCTCTGGAGAGGATGAATGAAGAAGAGCCCTCCTCACATATGAAACCATACAAAAGAAGCCATATGTGTGACTTAGCACCAATAAAAAACAACTGGTAATTCAGAAGGAATGTTGAATTTTCTGAAGGGGTCAGAAGGAGGAGAATCTTCCAAGTGAGTTGATGTTTCAGAAACTTTATTAATTACAACTCTAATCTATAATTCTATGCTACAAATCTCTTTAGCAACCCTACTCTACAATCCTACTCTAAATTGGTAACAGAGATAACATCTTGACATGATTGCTATGTTCTCGTCTCCTAGGGTTAGGGTTAGGTTTAGGCTTAGGCTTAGGCTTAGGCTTAGGCTTAGGCTTAGGTTTAGCCTTAGGCTTAGGCTTAGGCTTAGGCTTAGGTTTAGGCTTAGGTTTAGACTTAGGTTCAGGTTTGGGTTTAGGTTTAGGCTTTGGCTTAGGCTTAGGGTTGGGGTTAGGGAAAGGGTAAGGGAAAGGGTAAGGGATAGAGATAGGGATAGGGTTAGGGTTTGGGTTAGCATTTAAGGTTAGGGTTAGGTTTTAGGTTTAGAGTTTAGGGTTAGGGTTATTCGTCTTCTTCTTCACTGAGTTGATGACTTGTGCCAGGATGAATGGTGGCTTGGCTGAAGTTACAAATGGATGCTGTCCACCGGAAAAAAAATACAACAAAGAACAGTGAACCATTACTTTCCAAGCTCATTGCTTCAGGGACTCAATCAGGATACATCAAGTTCCTGGAAAGACCCAGAAAGAGGAGCAATGGGACCATCTGCTCCCCAGTCATCCCCAATGTGCAAGACCTTGCCATCACAGGCAAATCTGGCCCAGAATCCCACTCATCTGTTTATTGTGATGTCTTCATCCTGCTGGGATTTTTGCCCTGCCAGTGCTCTAGAAATGGTGCTTTCTGTCCCTGGGTTTTCTTCCTTTCAGGAAACTCCAATGACTCACATAGGTCCCTGCCTTTGAAAGACAGGCACTGTACTGATTCCCACAGGGACAGAAAGCAGTGTCTGCCTTTCCATGCCCTGCCCCTCGTGTGCTGGATGGCTCCTTCCTTCCCAGCAGGGCCAGCCCAGTGGCACTGGGCCCTGCAGTTCCCTCTCTGCCACACAACCTGGCAGTAACCCTGGCACAGTTCCCATCTGCTTGAGCGTGCCAGGCAGCAGATGGGGCTGGGACAAGTCCCTCCCAGCTGTCCCTGTTTGCATGGCAGAAACCTCTGAGGGTGAGCTGGGGGGCACAAACCAGGGCCCCTCTGAGGCTCACAGTCAGCCCCCCACAGCCCCTCCTGCCCACAGCCAAATCTCTGACCCCTAGGCTGGGACTGGCTTCCTTGGGTTCCTCCACCACCATTTCATGTCTCTGTACCCTGCATTGCTCTACTTCAATTCTTTTGCCATTAGATAAAACTGAACACTCCACCAAATCACAAAAGAGGGCAACAGACACAGTCAGAGGACAGAGCACCTCTCCTCACAGGAAATGCAGAGGGAGCTGGAGTTATTCAGTTTTGTGAAGGACAGGCCCCAGGGAGACTTTATTGCCACTTTCCAAGACTTCAGAGTGGCTTTGAAGAAAGTGCGGGACATCTTTTTTAACAGGGCCAGTTACAATAGGATATGGACAAATATTTTTAAACACAAAGGGCATCTAATCAGAGTAGGTCTAAGGAAGAACTTGTTTACTCAGAGCGTGGTGCCACCCTGGCACAGCTTGCCCCAAGAGCTTGTAGGTGCCCCATTCCTGCAACCATTCCGGCTCCGGTGGCAAAGCGCTCTGAGCAACCTGATCTCTTTAAAGATGTCCCTGCTCATTGCAGGACACTTGCACCAGAGGACATTTACAGGGCCCTGCCAGCCCAGCCCAGTCTAGGATTCCTCACCATTTTCATTTGCAGAGCAGCAAGAGTGGAGGTGAGGAGGAAGGGGGCTCATCTGCTTCCTTGGGCTTGAGTGGAGGAGGAGCCCATCCCTCAGAGCCTGTTTCACCTGCAGCCCCTTCACATTTTACCTGCAGGAGCTCCTTGGCAGACCAGCGCTGCTCCTCGTCTGTCTGCAGGCAGCAGCTCAGGAAGTCACGCAGAAAGCCGAGAGGAGCTTGGGCTGCCGCAGCTGTGGAGTCCCTAGTGTGGCTATCAGGTATGTAGCCTGGAGAGAAAGGAGACACCAGGCTCCACCTCCTGCTTTCACATCTCTAAGGCTCTCCCACATCCCTTTGTTTAACCTCTGTTCTTCAGTGGCAGTTTCTGCCCTGGCACAGACCCAGAGATGACTTTCCTTTACCAACCAAAAACCCAAACCCCGATGCAGCCACAGCTTTTCCACCATCCTGCAGATCTTGCCTTGGCAGCTGATTTCATTGCCTGACCTAGTTCCTAGTGGGAACTACATCAGCAAAAGGACATTTGCTTCTCTGAGGATTCATGCCAGCTTGAGATGGTTTTTGGAAGAGGGACTTTGCTATACTAACTAATTTCAAGGGTTAGTACATGAAAGGCATCTCTGCAGTGCTTGTTGGTCCTTTAAGCGCATGTGCCCTAGGAAAAAACTCATCAAGCTTTTTGTGCTGTTCTTGAAAACAATGGGAATTGGAAGAAAAGAAAGGAAATCCATCAGTTAATACCCAGGTAGGGAAACAAACATTTACAATCTCCTCTTCAACACAGACACATTAAGATGCCTGCACAAATGTATTGGGATGAAAATGCCTGCTTGGGCACACAGGAGCCACCTGCAGCTCTGTCTCTCAGCAGTCTGAAAATTTCAGCTTCCCATTTTTGCAGCAAAAGAAAAATTGTCTAGGTCAGAAGAAGGAGAGGTTCCATCCCTATGGACACCCTCTAGTCATTTGGCTGCTCAAGTCAATGCATTAATGGTAGGCCCATGCCAGAAAGTGCCAGGAAACAAACAGGAGGTTTTGGCAGGCTCTCCACATCACCAGGCTCTGGCTTGGTGACGTGCAGAATGTTGCTTGGGCTAGGAGAGAAACACGGTCACTGAGTGTTTCAGCAGCACTGCACAAGAAGCAGAAGAGACTCTGTGCATTACACCCTCATGCCCATGTTTTCCAGTGAGAAGAAACTGCACACAGGGTTAGGTTCCTCTCTAAAGACCACGGTTTTAGAAACTTTGTTGGGTTTGGGTTTCCTTCCTTCATTTCTGGAAAGATAACAACACTTTTAAGATGCTTTTTTCCTGTTATTTAGGCCATCTACACAGACAAAAGAACTGGAACCACTAACCCAAAGGAAAGTGTTGAGTGAGAATGGAGTTTGTTTGGAGTTTGTTTGAATGTGGTAAGGCTTGAGTTCCCCCACTGATGCAACCAAAAGTACAGCAGATGCTGATGTGTTGCAGGGACATTTGTAGGAGGGGACCTTGGTGGAAGTAGTTCCAGCAGATGGCAATGGGATTTTGTCCAGTGGCACACAGGACATGGGACAGGTGAGAAAGACAGTGGGATCAGTTAATATTTGCTCCTTACCGTGCCAGAACTTTCGCTCAAGTAAGGAGGTTCTTGTTCTATCATTTCAATTCCCACAATTCCAAAAGACCATATGTCCACTTTGGGGCCATATGGTTGACCTGTCACCACTTCAGGCGCCATCCACCAAGGAGTCCCGGTTACCGAGCACCGTCTGCTCTGCTCAGGGGTGAGCTGAGTAGCGAGGCCAAAATCAGCTGAGGAGAAAACAAAATACTGGTTTTATCTGAATTCTGTGCAATTAGGAAAGCAAGCAAAAGAATTCCCCAGCAGAAGTTTGAAATTGCTCTGTTGAATCTCCTGGCATTGGCGATTTTAAAAATCCTCCCATGTTTTACACTGCCTCTAGCAGTGGCTTTTGTTCTTTGGAAACTTTAGACTTGTAACTCCCTCCCTCTGGAAGGGACACACACAGAGCTAGGCCACTCTTGACTGCTTGTGGCTCCTTCTACCTCTGTGCACGTTGCAACTGTGCCCTCAGCTCGCAGCAGGGGTCCCTGCACTGCCACCAGCACCATTTTTGGGGAGCTGGCAGTCACGCCAAGCAGCCCCACACCCACATCCCTGGAATGCTGCACCTGACCAAGAATATACTGACCCAGTTTGACAGAACCGTCGGTTCTGAGAAGGATGTTGTCACTCTTCACGTCTCGATGGATCACATCGTTTGAATGAAGAAAATCCAGTCCTTGCAGGCACTGAGCAAGAAAACAGAAACAGAAGGGCAAAAATGAGTGATGTGATTTCATCACACAAGAAAGGAAACAAAGAATCTAAAAGATTCCCTCTCCAGGGGAATGGGGAGTAATGGCAGAACAGTAATGGCCACTGAGAGGAAGAGCTTGCTGCTCCAACACTTGCAGAGCAGGACCTTTCTGAGGAAAGGCACGTCTGCTTTTGAAAGAGCAACAGCACCTGCTGTTGTAGGCTGTCCCCTGCCAACCAGCCAGGATGACTCCTGCTGCAGTGCATGTGCTCAGAAGCAAAGAGCATTCTGGCTGCACTCCTATCCTTTTTAGCTGAACACTGAGAGAAACGAGTCTCTCTCTTCTTTCTTTGCTGTTTGTTTCAAATCCTGCCACCAGCACCTTTGCTTTTACAGGCAAGGAATGCAGTGAAGACAGACTCCAGGCAAACATTTAGAGAGGCAAGGTGGAGAACAGCAAATACAAATACAAGAGACAGAGCGAGAATACAACAGCAGGAGATAGATAAGAGTACTGGCACTGAGTACAGGGAGTGCAGGGGCACTGGCAGGCCTTTCACTTGAGATGCTTTTACTTGCCCATAGCATACCAGCAACACAGAAACAAAGCTCGGCACAGGAAACCTCTCCTGTTCTGAGCCCCTGTTTCCCAGACAATCCTGCCCAAGCCCTTGGAAACACAGCTGGGATTGCTGACCTCCCGACTGATGGCTGCCATCTCATCTTCAGACAGGCAGGTCTGGCTGACGATGTCGCTCAGGACACCTCCATCCATGTACTCTATAACCAGCAAGAGTTCCTCGCCCAGAAGGTAGCTGAAAGAAGGAAACAAGGGGATAGAGATGAACATGCATGGCTACATTGATTTTTTGCTTCCAGGTTTCTTATTTCCAGATGCCTTTGTGACAAGGACAGAATCAAAGGAATAGACATTCCCTCTTGGCTGTGCATTATTTGCAATCTGTGTAGTCTCAAGGAGAAAGACACATCTGTGAAAAAGGAGATGTCTTAGATGGGCAGCAAATGAAAAGTGCAGTTAGAAACAGCCCAGATAAAAAATATGTCAGGCATGGTGTTTCTGGAAATAAGCACCTAGTCTTCCTGGCATGCATAGCAATGGCAAAGAGGGGCAACAATCCAAGGGAAATCCACTTTAGGATGGTTCATCTGCACTTAAGAAACTTTAAAAAATCAATCCCAAATAAATGTGGAGGCAGTGAACTTTGAGGCTATTGAGTTAGGAAGATACAGCTGATCCAGGTTTTGAATAATTTTGGAGTAATTATCAAACTAGGTGTGCCAGGGAAGACTCATGCAGACAAGATGCACTCTCTTCTCATCCATTGGAGATGAGTAGAGAAATATGAATAAATAAAAATTAACAGCTTTACTTGCTGCCACTGACCAAAGTGGGTTTTGAACCTCTCATGTTTGCGATATGTAAACACACATCCATGGGATAAGACCATGACCTCTCACCTGTCTAAATAATTCACAACATTGGGACTCCTATACCTCTTCATGATCATTATTTCATTAAAGGTTAGCTCCTTCCTCCTCACTCCTTGAAGATTTTTTTTTTTTATTGCCACCTAAAATGACATTGAAAATCAGTAACTTGAGAGGTTGGTGGCACGAGACCACAAGGCAGGTGGAGCGGGTGATTTTGCAATGACACAGCTGAGCTGTGCCAAACTGCCTTGTGATTAGGCACTGCAGTAATCAGGAACTGACATTCCAACAGCCCATTTCTCTGCTCCCTTGGGAGCCAGTTACAGGGCACGTGAGGCCACTGACATTTGGCCTTGACCACTTGGTAACAGCAGTGTCTCAGTTATCACCCACAAACCTCTGACAACACTCTCTGCTGCTTTGTTTGGGACTCAGAAGAAGGAATCCATGCCTTAGTACTCTGTGGATACATCTTGTGACGTGGGCAGGGCTTAGGGCTTTCAGGGACGCCTTGCAGATCTCTCCCTACGTGCAGTTCCCAAGTGCAGCACTGCAGGTGGCTAAGGAACTACCAGTAACTTTCAGATGGATTTGCTGGCAGGAAGAAATGAGAACTCAGGAATCTGAAGCTGCAGCCCCAAAGAGCAGTGAGGTGCTCGCAGGCACCACCTTTGTTTTAGCAATGGAGAGTGAGTGAGCGCGTCCTTCTCTGAAAGGAACCGCTGCCCTCCGTGCCTTCCTTCCGGCAGCTGAGGAGGACAAAGTCCCAAATGTGTTCTGTGGGCTGGCACCAGTCTGTGCTTCTTGTGCCTTTTCAGCACAGCTCTGCCCAAAGCTCCAGCCACAGCTCACACCAGAGGGGAAAGCCCTCGAGTGCAGCAGAGCCTGCAGGGGCGGTTGACATTTACCTCTCCTCCTGTGGCACTGTCGAGTGCTCTGTAAACATCTCCAAAAGTCCTAGAAACAAAACAGAAGCAGAGAAAGGAGAAGCTGTTTAGATCTTGCAGTGAAAGCCAGCCCACACAGGAGATCTCTGCTGGAAGTGTCAAAACCTGCAGGATGCAGGAGGGCTCTGCCAGAAGGGAGATGATGCATTTTCCTCTCAAGTGCATGGGCACTGGGCCTGTTCCTGAAGCACTGGGGTTCAATTTCTAAAGGGAGTTTAGTCTTTCCTCTTGTGTTTCACTGTCTAAACAGTGTGGTTCCTATCCTGACCACAGAGTGTTTCCCTCTTCAAACCAGGGGAAAGAATTGTTCCTGGGAACTGTTATCTCACAGCTTTGATAGGGCATAGGTTGCTCTTTCAGGCTAGCAAGTTTCTTCTCTTTTCATTAGTGTGCCAGTATGATTTTGAGACATACACAAAATGCTACAGAAATTAACACAGAGCTGTCCCACACTTGAGAGACAAGGAGACCTTCCAGGTCCTGTTCCTTGATGCAGGCAAGACCTCGGTAGCAAGGCATCTCTGACAATGCCTTCTGAGCCCACTCACAAATTCTGAGCAGCATTGAGAGATGGGACAATCTATCCCCAGTGTGTGATCATCTTTGCAGCTGACCTGACTTCACGCTGGATAGACATTCCACCCCAAAAACACCTGGCCCACGGTTGTGCAGGAGTAACTGGTGTTGGACTCACCCGCTGCCAATATAATTCAGATGCGTGTATTTCATCAGGGGATTTTCAGTGGTGTTCACCATTCTCCCTGAGGGAAACAAAATGCAAGATGCTGACTTTAAGGCAGAGATCCCAGCTTCCAGGAGATACAAAAGGCAGCCCCAGCGCCTGGAGCTCTGAGCCCTTTGTGGTCGGCTGGGTAACAACAACCACAACCAGGCAGACAGCCCTGCAGCACAGGTGGCCAGCACAGAGACTGATTTATACAGTCTTTTGAAGAGTTCTCTTGACAGGAAACAAAGCACAGGGACATACAATCCCAGGAGAGGAGGACATCTTCCCCACCTTCCAGCAGTTTGCCAAAGGAATGCCTTCCCATTTGTAAACCAGAGCAGCTCAAGCTGTAACCGATCCTGACGGGGCTTTCAGCATCAGGACCCTGACCTGTTTATGAGCAGGCTGAGCTCAAAGATGCCCCTCTCCCAGCTAAGGAAGGCTCCAGCCTCTGCAATCCCTCCAGCCCTCAGGGACAGGGCAGCGACCACAACAAGGCTGGCAAAGCCCAAGCATGAGCACTGACAGGCACTGATGGGAAGAAGCCAGAGTGAGCCTGAGCCCCAGACAAGCTGTTGCCCCCATTCAGGACACGACAGGATGGGCTTTGAGATCAGCCACACCCAGGCACAGATCAGTGCCCTTTTTGTCCCAACAGGTGATGGCAGACATAGAATCCACTGGGCTCTGGTCTCAGCCCCACCAGGTCTCTTATCTGAGAGCACAGCACTGGCAGCTGTTACAGGCAAGAAGCAGATTCATTGGGTTGTGCTGCAGAATCACAAAGGGCTTGATGTGTTTTCCTAGAGACTGATCTGAGCAGGGCCTGGGCCAATGGGTAGGATTCTAACAGTCATGGGAAAGAGTGGGAATCAGGTATGGAAAAGTGCCATGGATCTGAGGGATATACCATGGCTGGGCTGGAGGCTCTCTCCTGAGAAATGTCTGCAGTACAGTTTTATCTGATCACGCCACTTGGATGTGTCTCCTGGACACATCTTGATAAGCATAAAACTAGAAGATTAAATTTAAAGTTTGTTATCAAAGTCTCTGTTTTTTCTTTGGGGGCACATGGAAAACACCTTGTGCTCTCTATTTGTCCTGTAACCTGATGTTCTTTCAAAGTAGTTCTTATTGACAAAAAGATAGCATTCTCTTATTGACAAAAATATAGCATTCTTATGAAAATAAACTGCAGATGTAGTAGCGGTAACAGTAACAGTCATAAAAATGACATCAGTAAAACGTGGGGTAGAAGGGCTCCTTCAGGATGGAGAAAAACACAACAAAAAACCCCCACTAAAAATGAACAACAGAAAAGCAATCCCACCCCACCCCCCCAAAAAAAATCCCCAACCAAAAGAACAAAACTCCAAAGTCAGTCTATTTCTGTGAAGTTTTTTTGCTGTAATGACTGGTTGGAAGTCAGGAGTCTAAGGAGAATTTAGGAGCTAAGGAGAATTAGGAAGCTAAAAATTCTGTTCAGTTTGGCCACTAGCACACAGGACTTGCCTGGATCATTTGCTAGGTCACAGCCTTCTGCTGATCCAAGAACAATCCCTGCTTCAGCCTTTAGCAGAGAGGGAAGCTCAGGCAAACCCAAGCCAATCCCAGGTGCCCTCAGAGGCAGCAGGAACACCCAGAGCTCTCTCGCTGCCTCAGAGCACAGCACTGCCTCTGGGGAGTCCTAAATGGCCCTGTGACACCAAGCTCAGGAGGAGCATTTGGTACAGCTCTGCTGACACCTGCACACAACACACTGTCCCTCAGATAAGAAACACCCCAGACGTACCCAGCAGCTCCAGGTACTCCTCCTCAATCTCCTGTTCCCGGGATGTGCCCGAGCCTGAGTTCCCAGGTTTCACAGAAGGGCTTCCTCAAGGTGATGCTGCTGCGGCAGCAGGTTCAGAGCCCATGATGTGCTGGACCTGGAGCATTTCTGGTGGGCACTGCTCCTGTGCCTCACTCCTAACTTGGGGTCCTTCATTGCCACACATTCCCTGCAAGTCTTCGCAGGCTGCCCCGTGAGATGTCAACACTTGCACCTCAAGTCAAACAGAACAAAGCAGTCAGACACTACAGCTTGTCCCTGTCAGCCAGGAGTCATCGACTGTGAGGAAAGGCAAAGAACAGATTGACGGGGGATACAACAGCTTGTTTCAATCCTCCATCCTGGGTCACCAAGTTCCACTGTAAAAACACCTCAAGATAAAAGGATAGCAGGAACAGGCCAGAAGGAATCAATTTGGATGACTGCTGGCCAAAAGGCCAAAGGACAAGTTTCACTGTCCAGGGCAGCAGTTGAGATTCAGCACACCAGGAAATGTCCTTCAGAGTGACTGTGATACACACACTACAGCAGCATGGCACTCAGAGGCATGGCCCCACTCCCTGCTGCTCTGCACTGGAAAGGCAAGAAGGGCAGAAACCACCAGATTGGTGACTGCAGTGGCTGCATCCCTCTTTCACTCACTTGGTTTTGCAGAGACTGACGGAAGCGATTAAGTTTCTCTCTGATGATTTTCATTTCTTCCTCCAGCTGCTTATGCCTTGCCTTGATCATACTGTGAGCTGTCCGAAGCTCTGCATCCAGCTGTTCCTTCATGATCTCTAATAAACAAAAGAGAGGACATTTCATGAGTGGAGTGGCTGCCACTCTTTCATTCACCTGGTTTTGTTGATCGCCCCTCTGCTGATGGAGATTCTCCTCTTGAATTCTTCCCATGTCTTCCTTGTTCTTTCTCTTCACTGCCATGATGTCACTCTGAGCTTCGGGCAGCTCTGCTTGTGGCTCTGCCTTGATGTTCTGTACACACAAAAGCAGAGCAAGGGACTGAGAGCTGCCATCAGGCTCAGCTTTTTTCCTCTTGCAGCCTCCAAATCACATTTATTCAGCCCCTTCTTTCTGCTTCCCTCCCCACATCTGCCTCCATTGCAAACCTCCTGTCCCAGGGCTGATCTCTGCAGATTGCAAGGCTCTGTGCCTCCATTGCCTGTGGGACTCCTGGCCTCCTCAGTCCCAAGAGCTCTGGTTTATGCCCCTCTTCCTGCCCTTCCCTCTGTGCCCTGGCCAGTCAGGCTTACCTGGCCATTCTCCTGTGGCTCTTCCACCTGCTGCCTGAGCTGCTCTTCCTGCCCTCGGGCTGGGAACAGCTCTCCCTGAGTCTGGCATGGCAGCTCAGATGAGGCAGTGTGCTCCTGCTCTTTCTCTAGAAGCACCTGCACAGAAAGCAAGAGAAGATGGGTTTCAACTTCCCATACGCCCTTTGTGGGCCAAGACTCACAGACTGCTGGGCTCACACGTTCCCAAAGCACTGTGCTGCTGCTCTCCTGGGTCGTTCTCTGCCTGAGGGGAGGCACAGATTCCAAAGTGACCCTGGCCCTACAACCAGGGGCCATCTGGGACTGAAGCTCCAGCAGCCTCTCAGGCAGCTGACAGGGAAGGGGTGGCATTTCTCAAGGGTCTGGTGAGGGCCTCCCTCTGCTTCTGCAGTGTCCTGTTTGTCTTTCAGTAGTGACTGACTCCCTGCCCTGTCCCACAGCTCCATCCTGGCTCTGCAGGGGCTTCCTGGGTGAGCTCACTCCTTGTGAGAGACACTTCTGGAGTTCACGTTCTCTTCAGGCCTGCACCAGCATTCCTCCTTCCTGACATCCACACTCTTGTTAGAAAACCGGGTCATTCAGGAGATAAGGATGCATGCAAAGATCTCTGATGGAAGTCAGAGAACCTCTGTGGCCACCTCAGTATATGGAGGAGGACCAAGGTGTTTCTTCTCCCTCTTTTGTCAACAGAGAATTCTGACCAGCAGTAACAGAGTTTCTCATAAGGCCCCATTAATGAATGCACTCACACAGCCCTGGGGATGCCAGTGAAGGAAACCATGTGTCCTGTATGGCATGGCATGTATGACCAGAGTCACCAGACCCCAGCTACAGCATGGGATAGTTCCACTGCCTTAAGACATGCAAAAATTTAAAGGACCTATGAAGGCTTCAGGTCAGAAAAGGCTGGAGTAGGAAAACATGAGGGGAAAAAACAACCATCTCTGGAGGGGGAAACATCTCTGCCTGCTCAGCATCAGTCAATGGAATTTATCTCTACTTCTCTCCTGAAGGGATGACTTTAGGGGAGCTTTGCATCTTCCACTGCTTTGGAGCAGAGCCAGGAAGATTAAAATAGATAGATAGACAGATCTCACTTTTATCATCTCTCTTTACTGTGCTGTAGTATTTACATTCTTTGAATGGAGAGAGACATAATTCTCTCTCCTAGGTTTTTTTTACGGGAAGGTAGTGAGAAACTCACAGAAGGAGAGAAAACAATTATTATCTCTACTTGCTGTTCTTGTTTTTTAGTACATGAAGAATGTGTTATAGTGATTGTTTACTGAAAGTGATTTGTTAATTGGATTTTAGTGATAGTTGTTTAGACTGATTAGATAATTAGATAAAAGGCTGTGTGGAGACAGTCACGAGTTTTTCTTTCGTATGTTTTTAGTATAATATCTCTTTAGTATAGTTTTAATATAGTACTAGTGTAATATAACATAGCTTAATAAAGCATTTGTTTAAACTTTAAATCATAGAGTGAAAGCACATTTTTTGCCACGTGGGGGTCACCCTGAATCAATCCTGTCCTTTCTGTTGCTACACACATCAGCACTCAGCAGCAGTGCCCCAACCAGCAGCCATCCTGAACTTGCTCTCCTGTTGCTTCAGTAACCCACACTCTTGGGGAATCTGGAGCATGTAGGTCCTTATGGAATGCAATCAGACCCAGAGCATTGCACTGGGAACGGCTCTCTTTGTGCATCTGTGCTCGGGCAAGTTCTTCGCTTGGACTCGCCCACACTGATGGTGCTAAAGTGGCTGGAATCAGAAATGCAGCCCAGCCCCTCCCAGCTCCTCTAATCTCTGAGCACCAGCTGGAATGCAAGGGCATTGATTTCCTACTCAGTTCCCAAACACAACACACACTGATTCCCTGGGCAGCCAAAAGACACTGGAGCCGTTAACTTGAAAAGGATGGGCAAGCCCTACTGGCTGGTCTGGCACCAGAACAGCTCGTTCTGCACCAACATCCCTGCCCCAAACTATGTGTTCTTGTGCAAAAATACTGCATTGTCCAGCACTGCCCCCTTGAAATCTAAAACTCTAGCAGAATTTCTGCCAGTGCTGTAAAAGGGTAGGAAAGACTAAGAAAAAAGCTCCCTTGCTCCCTGGAGAAGGAGAAATTGCACAAGGCTTCTCCTTCTAGCAAACAAACAAATCAACAAAATGTGAAAGTGTTACCCACACCAGTGTCTAAAGCACTTGGATGCAGTGAAGGGATGTTTGGCAGGGAGACAGCCCTCGTGCTGAGCATTGGCTCTATGGATCCAAGGCAGGGATCTATGGAAGTCTGCCTGAAGGTCCCTCATGAGCCCCCATTGTCCAGGCTAAAGCTCCCTCAGCCCCTCCTCCCTGGCCTTGTGCTGCACCCCTTGCCCAGCTCCCCTGTCCCTCTGTGCCCACGCTGCAGCCCCTCCATGACTTTCTGCTTCCCAGGGCCCACAGCTGCACACAGCACTCCAGCTGTGGCCGCAGCGCTGCCCAGCACAGGGCCACGCTCCCTGCCCT
The DNA here is from genome assembly GCF_027579445.1 of Ammospiza nelsoni. Classification (NCBI taxonomy): domain Eukaryota; kingdom Metazoa; phylum Chordata; class Aves; order Passeriformes; family Passerellidae; genus Ammospiza; species Ammospiza nelsoni. The sequence continues at coordinate 20,389,410 of NC_080644.1, read as the reverse complement.
GCTCCTGCTGCCCCACTGCTGCTGGCACAGCCACCGTGCCCTTGGCCTTCTTGGCCCCCTGGCCCCACGCTGCCCCATCTTCAGCTGCTCACGGCCGCCAGCCCTGCGTCCTTTGGGCCCACGCAGCTCCCCAGCCACAAAGGTGCCCATTGCACTTGAGATACAGCAGGCACCATTGCAAGATGGCCTTCCTGTTCTACCACCTCATGTTCCAAGTGGATATCATAAAGTTTGATAGGAATAGGATTCTAAGTCCCTCTCTTTAAATTAAAATGATCTAATTCAACTGTACAGGAAATTGCTCTTAATTAAATTTTCCCTATCTGCTGTCTGCAAGCATCGTTCTCTTTTCAAAACTAGGTTTTTAGTTCTTCAAACTCTGAGTAGGAAATTTAAAAATATCTATCGCTGCCTTTATTATTTTTGTTACAGGCATGAATATGGTTTTTCTTTCGGCCTTCCTAGCTGGCCCTCTACAGTCTACTGCTACTGGCCAAGCTCTCAGCTTGCTCTACAAGTCTTAAACACCAGGAACATGAAATGTTCCTTTCTCACTCACCTCAGGATCTTCAGCACTGCTGAATACACATTTCAGGTGTCCTGTAGTGGGAAGGGAGAATGAACCAGATGCTGTCAGAAAACTGCCTGGGCTGCTGAATCCCACAGAACAAGTCAACCCAAACAGAGATGATTTCCCATTTCACAACATCCCTCCAAGAGACACATCTCATTCACACAGCCAGCAAGAGATCAGGACAATATTCTTGGTTGTGCATACACTTTGGTCTGTTTAGCCAATAAATGAATACAAATATGATCAAGCAAATGCAAAGTGTTTTTCTTTAACACTCAATGCTCCTGTTCTACCAAACACATAAGACAGCTTCTGAAATCTTCTCCTTCAGGTACTCTTTTTTTTTTCACTCAGCGTCACGCACTAATTCTGATTAACTTGCAGGAAACCGTTGCCCAGAAAAGCTTCCCCAAAATCCCCCAGAGGTGGCGCAGTTCTATTGTGGAAAAGCACAGCAGCACTTCCTTTCAAAGGGAACAACTATTTTAGCACTCAGTAAAAGGTCAAGTTAGTCAAATCCTTTCATGACAAAATTTAAAAAGAAAGAAGCTTTCTCTGAATTCTGGGAACAACTGCAGAGTTTTTGGAAAGCCTTAAAGAAGGTCTGCCAGTCTACATTTTCAAAGGTGTCTTGCTTGTCCCAGCAACCTGAGGAAATGACAGACTCTGCTGCCACAGACTCTCCCGTGCAGGGAACGGAAGCCCTGCAGGTTCCCCTGCAAATGCTGCCCCTGTGGCTACAGACACCCCCTTTTAGCTGAACCTCTTGACAGAAGCTTTACCAAAGAAGAGGCATCCTAATGCTCTTTCTGTTTCAAAATCAGAAACTCAGCCCCCAAGAAAGAGCAGGAAGACATACAAAAGCCAGGTTAGGATACACCCTAACCTAAGCAGAAGGGAAGCCTCTACTTACGTGCGAAATTTGTGAAATAATAAATGGAATAAGTAATGCCATATGCAGCAAAAGCTGCAGTGGCCAGATGGTTAATTATTGGCATTTCTGCAATTTTTCTAAACGCTAAAAAAATGAGCCTCTTGTCAGTGGGCAGCTGCCTACTGACAGATGCTTTGACCAGGAAGGTTCTCCTGATGTGAGCAAGGCCTAGGGCTGATCTGACACTCAGGCCTTCCGTGCACCAAGGCAACCTTCTGATGCCACTACGACGACGTGGCAACCATGCCCTGACATCACAAAGGGACAGCTCTGTGTTGGTCTGTGAGTTTATGCAAAGCAATAACCAACCTTCCCTACAGAAAACACAAAAGAGCCTGGGAAGTTCTTCTCTGTCACAAAGCAGCAAAAATTCCCCTCATGGGCCAAACCCTGTTTTTCAGGGATCCAAGAGGAACTCCAGGAGTGCCCCAAGCACCTACAGCCTGTAGCCCAACTGAGCACTCAGATGGGACACAAGCAAAGGAAACCAGGCCAAGAAAATGGCCCACAGCATTGCACATGTGAGAAATGACTCTCACTTTTAAAATTGTAAACGTTTAGTAAACCTTAACAAAGGACTGAATAAGGAAAAATTGCAGCATTGGGAGTCTCTGTGATTAGCAGCCATGTGCTCATCTGCAAAAAGGATGCTCTGCCTTTTATACCCTCAGCCCCTCCAAAAGTTTTGTCAGTCAACTCTTTCTCTGCTGTCCATTGGTGGAGATTACTTTCCTGCATCCCGACTGGAGGTCAGGTGTTGTTACACCCTGCCTGCTGGTCACAAGCCAGCCCTCCCCAAATGCCCTGACTAGCCAGGCTGTTACAAGGGGGACGGGAAAGAGGACTATGGGAGGATATATTACAATATAATCACTACTCATTTGAACATCCACATAACATCTGCTTCTTAATTGTCAGACCCAACCATTGCATTACTTGTCCAGAACACACAGAACCAGGAGAGAAGCCACTGTTGGCATCACAGCTGAAATGTTTCCTAACAAATCTCCCCACATATTTGCACCTTTATTGGACATGCCCAGGGCTCCGGTGCGTGTACATCTCTGCCTCTCTTCCCCTTTGGCAGCAGTCGAACTGGCAGCATCTGCCCGCCAGCAGCAGCTGCTCCCAGCTGGGAACGCCGCTGGCGGTGCTGATTTCCAGAGGCTTCTGTGTGCCAGGGGAAGCCAAGGCAGGAGCGGGTTGAACGGCGCTGGCGCTGCTGCTGCTCTGTGCCAGAGAGCCCCGGCTGGGCAGGGCACGGTGCCCACTGCGCTGCGGGCTCCTTCTCCTGCCACAGCTGGGCACACCTGGCAGCAAGGCATGACAACCTGTGGGCAAGCCAAGGGGTTTCTGGGGCTGCACTGCTCTGCACACACCCAGCACACCTGCAGCACACAATTTTAACCCTCAAACTGGTAAACCAAAGGAAAACAGCTGGAAAAGATTTCATTTCAACCATTCTTTATGCTTCAATAGAAATGACCAAAATGAAAGTTACCAAGCAGGGCCGATCCACACTGCCAGCTCAGTGTGAGAAAAGAGGCATTACTTTATTTCAGTGTTGGGTGTGTGAGGAATCACTTCCCTGAAACATGCACACCCATGTGTTAGTATCCATGGATCTAAGACCTTACTTTCATTACTTTTATTCATTACTTTGCTCAAATTCACAGGCTAAACATTCTCCCAAAGTATTTGACATGTTTAAATCACTTCCCCAAAATTACTCACATTTAGAGTAGGGGTCTCTTGAGGGTCTCTGGTGGTCATGTGCTGAACATCCCATTCCTCAAATTCTCCTCCCATGGTTAAGAGCCTTCTTCTCCTTGAATGCATTGCAGCTACCTCCTCAGTAGGCCCACTGTCTTTATTCTCAAGGCTAAGACATCCACTTGCACACATTAACCACTGGTGTGAGGGAAGGTACGATTAAGCACTGCCTGTTAAAGCTTAACAAATTCACAATTTGTTGCATGTCAACACTTCCCCAACATCTCTCGTTCCTTCTCAGGGAATAAAACACAAGCGTTTTGTGATCACTGAGCCCAAGGCCGCCTCCAGCCCTCCTGTCACCCAGCAGCCCTTCTCTCCTCACAAACAGCAGGGCCAGCAGTGCCTTCCCTCACTGGCTCAGTCCCCAGCTGTGTCAGGAGTTCTCTGTCACACACTGCAGGACCATCCTGGACTGTTTGCTCTCCGCTGCACTCTGTTGCCAGCAGACATCCCCACCCTGTTCCATGCCCCGTGCAGAGCCCTGCACCTGCTGTCCATGGGCACCTGGCAAGGGGAGGCACTCACAGCAGAGATGCACCAGCTGCCCTGGGCAGGAACCAAAACCCTCTGGCGGCACAGCTGCTGGCCTGGGTCTGGCACAGCTCTGCACACCCCACTCCTCATGGGCTCTGGGCTGGAAATGCAATTGCACTTTCTGCCTCATGGAGAAATACCAGGGCTGCACAAACAACGGCCAGCAAGCCACATCCCAAAGGCACTGCAGCATGGAGCTGAGAAGGAAGAAGACCCTTCCCCATTCCTAACCATACCAAAACCACCATAATGGGGACTTTTAATCTTCTGAATGTAGAGTTCATTCACAGGGTGACAAGGGAATCTTCCAATGGAGTTGAAGTTTGGTAAAGTTTTTATTCTGAGTCCTACTCAGACTGTTGATTTGAAAATTTATTTTAAAATATTTTTTAAAAGGCTGTGCAGTCATATGGTTTTGTTCTAATACCAAAATGGCTAGATGAAATGTACTGGCATTTTAATTACATGCAAACTGATTAGTCTGTGAAAGCTTTCCTGCAGAATAGCCACTAAACAAGAAATGAAAATCTGTGGACTGTTGACTTTGCAAATTTCTAATAAACTTATCAGACAATGAGGCATTTTTAGTTAGACCATACAGCAAATTAATTCCTATGGATAACTTGATTTGGATAAACCTGTTGATTTCAAATTAAAACTGCCAGCACATAATAAGTGGAAATCTGAATGCTCACTTCTATGAGCTCTGAATTATTAGATGGTCATTGTTTGCCGTATTAACAAAAATTAACATTCTGGCTGGTTTTTTTTACTTACAGTCAGCTCTTCAACACTCTTTGTAACATCAGTAAGAGAGTTTGTAGCAATTTGAACCATGGGTTGGTGGAGCATTGCAGAAGGCTCCTATGCCAGGACTAAACGTTCACATTTACCATGGCATCACTTCTTGCCTTTAATTCCAAGCTACAGCTCAGTTCCTGCAGTATTGATTCACACTTGTAGTCTGTATTTGCAGCTGGTTCTTACTTTCTTGTCCAGAAAAAAATCATGCTTGGATTTCAAATCAAAATAAAACGAAGAGAAAGTCACATTCTGGATAGGTATAGCAAGAACTAAGACATTTTTTTACAAATATGTTGAAGAGTTGTTTGTAGATGCTGCAAAAAAGGCAGATTAAAGACTTGCACCCTAACTTGCAAGCTGAGGTTTGCCTGTTCTTTCTGGACTGATTTCTTGAGGCCAGACACTGAACCTAATCAGTAAGAGAATCAAAACCACAGGAGTAGTTTGGAGAATATTGTAAATTATTCTGTCATGATGCTTTTTGCCTAAAAGTGCTGGCCATCGTCTGATTGGAGTAATTAGAGGAGATCGAAGCCATCATACTGTGCCTGTGCACACAATTCCTTCTCAGGAGTAATCCATGAAGCAACGCTGACACATCCACACCAGCAGCTGCTGCCACACAGTCATGAAGCAGAGAATATGTATTTCTGCTACACTTGGAAAGCTGAAGATGCCTCTGCTGAGCTAATTTTAGTGTCTGCCCACCACAGATGAGACCTTGTGGTCAGTCTCCAACAAGTCAGGGCAGTTCATATTCTGCCTAAATGAAGTAAGTCTAGCAATACATAGACCATGGAGCCTGAGGAAAGCCAGTAGCTGTGGGAGATTTGTTCCATATCTTTCTTTTTACTAATTTATTGCAGTCAATTATTTCAAGAATGGAAACTTTTGGCATACCATTGGCTGGAAGGTTGGTCAGTCTTCCATTCATGACTCCTCGGAAAGCATCACCCCAGTGTTTTTATCAGTAGCTCTTCCATCATCATGGCTCACACAGCATTTCCTGCAGCTCTTGCTGGAGTCAGGGAAAGGCACCAGGAGAAGGGGGAGAAAGCTGTGTGCAGAGACTGTGTCAGCTGAAGAGACATTTGTTTCCTCTGATTTGACTGAATGGCTGCAGGAACCTTGCTGGCACTGCTGGCGGGGTGGCCTTTTGCAGGGCTGGGCAGAGTTTGGGGCCCAGGATCCCTGCTCTCGGTGGGACACCAGGGTGAGCAGCCCCTGTCCCAGGCAGGAGCAGAGGTTCTGTGGCTCTGCCCTGGGCACAGGGACCTGCCACTGCCATGAGCTCCTGCCGCGGCTCCTCTGGGGCAGCTCCTGCTCTGCAGTGATGATGGGTGCAGCTGGGGGTGGCTGCAATGGAGGGGGGCTTCCAGTGGGCTCTGTTGGTCTGCCACACTGGAGCCAGCAGAGCTTCTGGAAGGAGCCTCCTCTTGTGAGCTGCTGGAGCTGGAGCTGGCACTGGCCACAGAGCCGCTGTGCTCATCCCTGACAGGCCCAGAGCACAGCAGCCTCTGGGCCTCCTTGCTGCACGATGGCAGTGAGGGGGCCATGGACCAGAGGTTCAGTATGTGTGACTCAGTTTCCTGATAAACTGTGCTGAGAAAACCCTGCATCCCTCCTGCCAGATCTAAGGCACTCCAAGAAATCTGTTGGCACATTGGGAACTCAGAATTGTTTGCATTTTGAACAATTGTCTTATGAGTGCTTTTGATTTTTTTGTCATTTTGTATTGATTCATTTGATCCTTCAGAGAAGCTTTCCTTATAATATAAAACATGGGGAATCGTGGAGACCCTGGGGGGCATTCCCTGGTCCATGGAGACACAAGAAGCTTCCCTCAAAAAGCTGTTAGACCCCATTGGCTCCTTCCCCTGTTCCTGTGTCTGTTCCTGTGTTCCTGAGCCACGCCTTCCCTATTCCCTGATCGGCCCCCTTACCTTTGTACTGCCCCGAGATCAGGGTCAGCCCCCAGGCCCCTGTGGAGACAAAGTGAGACCCTCTGTGTGTGGGTGCTGGGACCTGAACATCTCCCTGCACAGCTGAATAAAACATCTGTGGAGATGATGCAAAGGTCCTTTTTGTTTCTTTACAATGGACTATGCTAGCAGCAATTCAGACTGCTACAGAGGAGAAGCTGCAGTACTGGCACCAAGATTTGGGCAACTTGACCATAGGCACAGAGGGCGTGCAGGATGCTGCTCTATGAATTCCTTAACCAGCCATCTCTGGTGCTGGCATATTCCCTCCAGCTTCTGGTGCAGCCAGGACCACCTTTGGTCCAGTAGATGACATTGTTATTTGAAAAATTCGGCCCACACCTTGAGCAGGAGGCCATCCACAGGCTCTGGTCCTGCAGCCCCTGGGGACAGTGTTCCCTGTGGGGAAGATGGAGCAGCCATCACAGGGTCTGGGGGCTGCTTTCAACAAGGTGGCCAGGCTCTCTCCCTGCTGGACTCTAGCAATTGTTTGGGGGAGCTGATGGCACATTGTATGTAGTCCTGTTCATCCTACTCAGAAAACCTGACAGCTTCTATCATTCTTCTGCAGAGTGGGCATGCTGGATTTCTCTTTGCCCACTGCAGGATGCAGCCCAGGCAGAACTGGTGGTGACAGGGCAGAGAAGAATTCACATCCTTCTTAGTGACCTGGCAGATGGGGCAGCTCCATTCTGTCCCCATGGCCATGTCTGTCTGTCCCAGCAGCAGGGAAGAGCTGAGGACCATGAGATGCTCTCATTCGCAATCTTGCATGGCCAGAGCCCAAGCTCCAGCCAGAGTGGCCCAGGCTCTGTCAGTGCCCAAATAGAAGCAGAAAGGGATGTTGTATCACAATCCATTCCTTGGTGAAGGAGGTCCATAGCAGCCTCAAGAGGCACCTCAGACACTCAACAGTCAAGGCAGTAACATATGGACAGGACACAGATGGCAGTTCATGGCTGGGAGAGCATTTGTAGACATATCCAAGGACCAATTTCCCAGGAACTCTCCACAGCTCTGGGATCTGCCCATCAGCTCTGTCAGAAGCTTCAGCAGAACAACCAAAGTCCTAAAAAGCAGCTCCCAGACACTTTTCCTACCACCCTGCCTGAGTAGCCGGGTTGCTTGCTGCAAAACACTCTTTTTCTCCTCTTCCCCAATGCCCTGTGGACACTTGCAGCCAAAATAAAAAGCTCCTGGCCCTCTGTGTGATGTGATAATACAGTTTTTATATTTCCATGCTGGGATGAAAAAAGCTGTGCTGTGGGTCAGGAGAGGCCAGGACCCACTTGGCCTTCCTGCAGGCTGAGGTGGTGCCAGCAGACATCCTGTTGCTTTTCTGGGGAATGTGTGAGGGGGAGTGGAGGGGGTGACAGAGAGGCCGAGATCATAGAGTGGAAACTCAGCTCCAGAGAGCCAGTGCAGACTCTCCCTGCTGAATGCATGCTGGGGCTGGCAAAGAAGGAAATTGCCCCAAAAACAGCCAGTGGCACTGTGTCTCAGGGACAGGTACAGGGAGGTGACAACAAACAGCAGCATGGCCCGGTCTCACAGCTTCTAGGAAGCAGTGATAGAGGGGCTCATGTGCCAGAGATTTCAGAAAGGCTGTCTTCTCAAATGGCCACTCTGAAACCCCTCTCTTTGCCTCTTGGGTTTGTGTGTGCTTTTGACAGCCACAGCATCCTGGGGCAACGTGTTCCACGATTTCATTAAGCACTCCTTGTAAAGCACCTCCCATTGTTCACTGAGCTGACAGCCTGGTCATTTCAGAGGGTGCTGCCTTGGTGGAGAGAAAATCAATCTTCTGCCTTCCAGGGAGCTGAAGGAGAAGGGACTCTTCACCATCCAACACCTGGCTGGGTCCCATTCAGAGGTCCTGCTTTGAAGCCTCTGTGAGGTTTGCTTGGCAGTTACCAGCGAGGTGAGAACATTGTTCTGAATTGTCCCCCATACTTCATACACGGTGGGTAGAGTAGGTATGTGCTTGTTCATCTCCATGTGTGCTCAGGGTCTGCCTTCATTTCTGGTTTTAGACCTGATATTTCTAATGTCTGTCAGCTGTCTGGAGAATCTGTGGGTGCATGCAGCTGTATTTACGGGTTATAACGCAATGTGCAAATGCAGAAACTGAGACACTGATGATGTTATTTGCCAGAGTCCCAGTCTCTGCCCAAGCTGTAATTCAACAATGCAAATTATTCTGTAGACCTGAGCCTGTGTTTTCTGTTTCCTGGCTGAGTGCTTCAACTGCTGCTGTTGCTTTTTGGAACAGGAGCACCTGACTCTTTTATCTTGATCACCTGCGCATTTATGATTTGAAAGCAGCCCTTGCTTTAATTTTCTAGTAAAAGGGCCTAAAATGAAAGCTGTGGACATTTAGAAGGGTTAAGTAGAACACTGAATGAAATTTTTATTTTAGGCCTGCAATTAGAAGGTCTCAGGCCAGAAATTGGTGCCAGAGTAAGTGCCTTTCTGTGCTTGCACTCTCCTGCTCTTGTAATTTTATGTTCCACTGGACACAATGGGAAGTGTTGGCATTTCCTGGGACTTCTCCTGAAGGCAACTGGTTTTCTTTTCAAGGTGATTCTTATGTTTCCCCTCATGGCTTCCCCAGGTGACCAACCTCCATTCCAAGGTGTCCTGCTCTGCCATTGTCACTCTGGAAGAGCTCTCTGTGACCTTGAAGAAGGACATGGACTCTGAGGTGGATGAGGTTGCTCGGGTCCTTCTCCAGATGGTGTCCAGCTCCCCAGAATTTGTTCAGAAAGCAGCCAGTCAGACCCTGGGGATCCTGGTGGAGAATGTGACTCCTGCACGAGCAATGACTGCTCTCATGGACATGGGAGTCAAGTAGGTTCTTCTTCTTTTAGTGATATTCTTCGCCTTTGTGTGTGTGGGTGGGAGAAGGGATGAGACAGAGAATGGGAATGGTGAGAGGGAAGGGTCCTGTATCCTGCATCTTCTGGGAACTCAGTGACTTGATTCTCCAACCAACCTCACTTCTTTCCTCTTGTCACCTATTTCTGCCCTCCTGCAGCCCATCAGTTCTCAGAATCGCAGAACTGCAGAATATGGGGAGTTGGATGGGCCATCAAGTCCAACTCCTGGCCTTGCCCAGAACAGCCCAAGGGTCACACCAAGTGCCTGAGATTGCTGTCCAAATGCTCCTTCAGCCCTGTCAGGCTTGATGCTGTGACCACTGCCCTGGGGAGCCGGTTCCAGTGCCCAACCACCCTCTGGGTGAAAAACCCTTTTTCCTGGTGTCCAAACTAAAGCTCCTCTGACTCAGCTTCCTGCTGCTTCCTGGAGTTCTCCAAGTCTGTCAGATTTTCCTAGATGTGGTGACTGATGGGGAAGGGAAAGTGCCTGCAAAGGCCAAGGATAGAGCCTTGTGCTTTTGTGGGCAGAGGGGCAATTGCAATTGCAGCTGTGGGCAGTGTTTGGTATTTCACAGTGCTAACCACAGAGGCCCTGGGAAAACCATGTCTCCTCATGATGCCACTAACTTGGGAAATGAGGAGGGTCCTTGCTGGGGCGTGGAGCACATGGGGGACAATCTGCTGGGTGTGGCACAGCCTGCACAGCAGGTGCAGCTCCTGCCAAAGGAGTCTTGTATGACTGTCCTGGCTTAGAGCTCTACTTTCTATTCAAACTGATGTTTCATGTTAGCCTTGAGATGATAAATTACTTTACAGGCACCTCCACAGGCTGACAGCCATGGGACAGTTGAAGCAAATGCTGCCTTAAATGTTGGTGCTGGGCCTGATAGCTCCCAAGAGACACTCTCTAGAACAGGACAGCCTGGCTAAACTGCCTGCTACCCTTTCCTCAGCTTAGCAATGGGGTAAAACATTCAGATGGATCCATTGCCAAGCCCCACAGCAGAAACAGGCTGCATTGCTGGATATTCTGCAACTTCACGGCCCACAACGTGTTTTCCCTGCATTTGTTGTTTTCCAAAGGTCTGCAGATTTGGGGATAAATGGGTGGAAAGAGCCTCAGTCCTGCTGTAGCTCTGTGTACTGGGTGCCTTCTGAGGGTCAGCATCAATTGTGTCTAATTTCTAAATTATTCATATGTCATCTATTTCTTTAATCTTTCTCAGAGTAAATGCTGTGAAAGAAACTGAGTATCAGACAGTGCAGGGAGACTGAATTCCTCCCTCTTCCATGCAGGCAGGCCTAGTGTGCAATGCTACCTTTGTGTTTAGCTGAGGACAGAGCCTTGTGGAGGTGTCTGAAGGTGCAGGGAGAGCCCAGGCTCCTTCCCCCAGCAAGGGCAGGGAGCAGCTCTGGCCAAGGCCGGCGCTGCCGCTGCTCCTCGTCCCTGTGCCCAGGGTTTGCTCTCTCCTCCCCAGCAGCCGCCCCGCCCCGGTGCGCGAGTGTGCGGCCCAACTCCTCCTGTCCCTGGTGGAGAGAATTGGAGTCACCCAGCTCGCAGGCACCCCCAGGGCTGAGAGGCTGCCACACGTGGCAGGGAAGCTTGCTCAGGACTGCCACAAGGACACAAGTAATGATCTTCATTTCACCTCCCAAAACAGGAAAGCCGTTTTGTGTCTGGCTGTAAAGGTGAAACCACACAAGAGTGGAAACTAAAGGGAATATGAAGTTACCTCACGGTGTGAATAAGGGTCATAGAATCATGGAATATGCTGAGTTGGAAGGGCCCATCAGGGTCATCGAGTCCATCTCCTGGCCATGTGCAGTGACCCCAAGAGTCACTCCATGTGCTTGAGAGCATTGTCCAAACTCTTCTTGAGCTCTGTCAGCCTTGGCACTGTGACCACTGCTCTGGGCTGCCTGGGCAAATGGCTGTGCTGGGAAACCTGAGGTTGGCCAGCAAAAAGGAGCATTGCCACCTTTTTCCTGTGGCTTGAAGGATTCTTTACTGAGATCAAAAGATCTCAGATCAGCCAGTCCAACACTTTTGTTTAGCCTCAGGTGCACAACACAAAGCCAAAATGTTGGCTAATGTTCATCACTGAAGGATCCCAAACATCCATTTCTCATTAACTTCAGACTTGCCTAGAAATATTTCAGGGGTCTTTAGCCAACATATTCTGTCTTTCTAAACCTGTTCTGCAGATTTCTAGAATGCTGCTATCTGTGGCTCAGTGAGCTCCACATTACTTCTTGAAGAAAACTGTAGTTTCCTAGTAGCAAAATCAACCCAAACCACAAAAATCCCCTTCCTTTGGTGATGAAATTCCAATTAATAGCTGCCAAGAGCAACTAGCAGAGCAACTAGCTGTCCCTGTGCATATCCATAGTATAGAATAATCAATAGGATGCATGAGGTGTTTTGTCCTGCCTTCCCTGCCAGTTAAAGAAAGGCAAATTAATGTGCAATGGCAGCAAGACACTGCTAATAGGCTCTGACAATGAAGCAGATGTGTTTTGCTTGTGCCCTGGGATCCTTTGATGCCACAGAAGCACACCCCCAGTTTCAGAGTGAAATGGTATTTTTCTGTGGCCCCACATTCTCCTCTTGCCTCTTGTGTTCAGCTGACAGCACTGTGCAGTGTCAAGTGAGGTAAATCTCCCTCTTTGCTGAGTAGGCAATGCCGCCTTATGCAGGGATTGCACCTGATGAGTTTAAGGTATCAGTCTCTTCTGGTAACGCTCTTCCTGTGTTTGTTCACTTTTGTTTTGTTTCCTTCCTTCCTGCTTTCCTTCCATAGGCATTATGGACAAGAGATGGTGAAGATGTTGCTCAATCATCAACAATTTAAAATGCTTTTGGAACGATCTCTTTCCCCCCGTGACCTGGAAGATATTCTGACAAGAATTAGGAAGAAAATAAGTGCTTGGCAGGAGAAATGTCTCCTTTGTGCAAGTATTGCCACTGCTAATATGAGATCAAACATACCCAATCTGTCTTTAGCTCACTCCTCTTCTGCTGAATCGTTTTGCTCCTGGGAATGAGCTGTTAATCCTCAGCCTGTTCATCTGCACACCACAAAGGAACTGATATTATTAGGGAAAAAGTGGGGTTTTGAATGTTTTCAATATCGGTCACAAAGAGGAAAGGGAAAGAGGAGAAAATGGGTTTACATTTAAGCATAAGCCCCCACCATGCTCTCCCTACTCTGCCCCCTGTAAAGCAGTTAAGTGAGAATTGTGCTTCTGAAGATAAGAGTCTTTGCAAAGGACACTGGAAGTAGTAGTGCTAAGAAAATTCCCAAATTTACAAAAGATGTCCAAGCCAATCCTAGTTACTACAATGACTGTCTGTCTTTTGGGAATACTGCCCTGCTGTCCAGCCATGTGGGGCTGGAAGAAGCTTGGTGAATTCAGCAGCATCCAGTGAAAAATCCTTTGTTTGTTTGGGGGGAGGATTTTATATTTTGTTATCAACATTATAGAAGGGAGCCTGCCTTTGTGCAGGCACAGGGAGAGTTAATGTTGAACGAAATCGACTTCCAACACAATGGGCTAACCCCCAAAAGAGTCCAGTTTTTTCTGTTGATTCCTTCACAAACACTCGTTGTCTGCCAGTTTGCATTATTCCCATTTATGCTCAAGACTAAGGAATTTGGGATTTTAGACTGCTGCTGAGTCTGGTAGCACCCATAACCTGCCTTGGGCTATTGAAAACAAAGAGTTGGCATCACTGAATCTCTGGTCTGTTTCCATCTGTAAGTTAGGAAATGTTTCCCTAAGCCTTGGTAGCAGTGATCCTGGTTCTAACTTGTGTTTTCAACAGGGAATTTCCTGTTTTATACTCTAAAGATTGATGAGGTTTCTCTGTGTCTTTGTAGGGGATGGAAAACCAGAAGGCTGAAGGCCCATCTGTCAAGGAGCCGGTGAAGGAGAGGAACGATGGCTCAGAGGAGCCCCAGGCCACATTGTCTGCTAGCAAACGGTACTGAGCACTTTTGTCAGATGTGACAAAGCACATGGCAAGCTTTACATGCCTCTTCCTCAGGAAAAACTGTCTGGCAGAGATGACCAATGCCACAGATTGTTTCCTTTCCCTACAAATGCTCTAGGATAAAAAATGTCTACTTGTGCTGAACACAACTTCTCTGGAGGGGTTTCCACAAAAATGGAGAGACAAACAGACACCCATTGGTGGCAGCTCAGACGATCCAGTGCAGCGGCAAGGGCAGTGTTGTGGAGGCTGGGAGAGGGCCAAGATTCTGCTGCATGACTTGGGACAAGTAAATTCAAACAGGGCTTTTTTTTTTCATCTGAGTGGAGTCTTTTTCAGATGGGTGTTTTGATGAGAAATCTCAGTCTGGAAGCAAGATGCCATTCCACAAGGATGCAGTTCTCATCCATGTGGTTTGGCCGGGCTGAATCAAGGTTTTCTTACCTTCAAACAGCACCAAGTTTGAGTAGTAAGTAGCAAGGCAATTCCTGAACAACTTCAGTCAACAGGTGTCTGAATGTGGACTTTTTGCCTTGATATTCCTGTCGTTCATGTAATTTGCCTGATGGACAGCATGTTTGGTTTATTTCCCCCTGTGCTGCAATCAGCATTTAAGACAGGAATTTGCTCCTTGCTGTCTCTTCATGGCAGCTGCAGAGCTACTTGTACCTGTTCTCCTCTGATAGCAGAGGGGATTTATTTAGCTCTGTCCTGCTCAGCAGTGGCAGGAAAGTGACCACATGCCTCAGTAGCACAGCTGGCATCGCCCTGTGCTCATGGAAGAGACAGGTTGATCAGGAGAATTGTTCCCAGTGGGGTTGTTAAGCTGTGCATCTGGTCTCCAGGGAAGCAAATGAAATGTGAGCATAGTTCTGGGATGTCTGGCTTCTGTTTTTATCTCTGTTACTGATTTTTTGAATCCTTCAAATATGGCCCTGTTCATCTGTTCAGATGCATCTGAGCTACTTTTCCAGATTGTCATGCCTGGTTGCAGAGATACTTCTCCAGAGTGATGAGTTTCCTTATTCTAAGACACACACGTCCCTTATGAGGAGGCATTTAAACTTGGCAGTAGTGTCTCTCTTTCTGCACAAAGCAAAGTGACCTGTGTGCCCTGGCAGCCATCTGAAGATAGATCAGATGCATCTCATCCTTGGTTTTCCTGAGTGAGCAGTGGTGAGAATGTCACTGGCAGATTGTCTCCCATAATGATTGTCATGAGGTCCACATTGTTCTTCAGAGCCTCATGACTTTCCAGCTTGAAATCACAAAATTGAAAAAGCTGCTCAAGATGTTTTGCTCACAATTAACTGCAGGTATTGTCTGTGGCTGCAGCTGTCTCCACAGAGAGCAGCAGGCACAACTTTGCCAGGCATTGTCCTGGGGAAGGCTGTGAGAACATCAGAGAAAAGAGTGAGAAACACTTCTTATCTTCACTTGCTGCACCTGTTGTTGTGAACACGTGGAATGTGTTATGGAGATTTGTTTACCAAAGGGTGATTTCTTAATTGGCCACTGGTGATGGTGTTTTGGATTCAATTGCCCAATCTGGTCTGTCTGTATCAGACTGTCTGTAAGGGCGATGAGTTTCTGTATAGTATAGTATAGTATAGTATAGTATAGTATAGTATAGTATAGTATAGTATAGTACAGTATAGTACAGTATAGTAAAGTGATTGATCAGCCTTCTGGAATCATGGAGTCAATGCTAATTATTTCCTCGATGGGGATGCCATGCTACGATAATTATCACCACCAGGTCCTCATTTGGTTTTATTTTCCAGGGTGAAATCTCCCTCTGATGGACACCTCCTACCCCGTGCAAAAGCCCAGGTCACGTCACCTCCAGCTGTGGAAGAAACGGAGCTGCTCCAGAAGCTTCACCATCTCCTGGAAGCCAAGGGGTTTCCGGCACGGATGGAAGGAGTGGAACTCCTCCAAGACCTGTGCAAAACCAGCCCCCAGCTCATCTCCACTAACATTGCCCAAGTATGTAGGGTATCTTCGCTGCTCCTTTCCTTTAGCTCCTTTCCTCAGCCTGTAGCAGCAAAGTTAATTCAGTGTGTCTTGGCACTCCATCCTGTCTGTTTGGGACCCACTGGTCCCTCTCACCCAGAAAAATGTAATTCAGGTCCAGGCTTCAGGACAAGTTATTTCAGTCTAGCTGTATTTGTCTGGCAGGTGCCTATTGATGCTGTTCATCAGATGATGGCAGAATTTTCTGCTGGTGTAACTGCTGCTCTCTTCTACTTCCAGTTGGGTTAAGTGAAGGGAATCCAGCCCCTGAAAGCATGGCAATTGTTCTCTAGACCAAAAATAGGTTTGCATAGGGAAGAGAAGTATCAGGCTGGGTTGGTTTAAACCCAGATTTTTTTTTTAAAGAATACTTCTATATACTCCATCTTGTCTTACACAGGCACAGCTCTGGCTACTCATTTCCATCCTTGTTCCTATTCCTCTTGGTAAAGACAGTGCTCACCCTTCTTGGGGTCTTTTTTTCTCTTTGGAAAAGGAGGAAAACAGCTAAGGACTCATCTCTGCCTTCTCCTCCCTGTAGCTGCTTTTTCCCTTTTTCCAGGAAAAGCTGCCTGATAATGTGGCTGTCAAGGGACTGAACCTGCTCTAATGAGAGCTGTACAGCACATGACATTTCAGAAGTCCACCCGTTACTTACAGAAATGGTCTGGATCCTGGAAGAGTTGATCAGAGCCCTGCAATTCTCCAGACATTGCCTCTGAGACAAACAAAAGAAAACTTAGATCTCCTCCAGCCATAGTTTTGGCAAAATCATAATTGCCCTCAGTACTTGAGGCAACTGTATAGAAAACCAGGCATTGTAAACATCTGCTTCCATTCAAAGCAAAGGTACTCTTTAGCATTAATAAATGGAATTGATTTAATGATTTATAGATGGAGAGAAATACCATAGGAACCATTCAGTCCCCAGCCAAACCTCCTAAAAACAGAAGAAAATCTTTCAACCAGCATGAGGTTGTGCCACCATTGCCGTGAGTGGCCCACAGGAAAACAGTGAAATTGTGCAAGCGAGTGCTGCCCTGACAGAAAGGATCACTTTCATCTTTGACATTGCTGACTGCTCCATCCACTCTTCAATCAAGGACATTTGAATCCAGCTTTCACGTTGCTTGTTCTCTTCACAGATTTTTGATTATTTTGTCCTGAGAATATCTGACAGCCACAAGAAAGTGCAGCAGAAGGTGCTGGACGTGCTGGCTGAAATCACAGGAGCACTGAAAGATGCCTTGAACCCGGTGATCATTGGTTTGGTGGAAAGAATAACAAAGAACCTGAACTCAAAGGATCCCAGGGTTCGTGGGGCAGCTGTGAAAGCACTGGGAGAATCCACTGCTCATTTGGGTAAGGCTGAGCCCTGGCAGGGACTCTCCTCAGCTTCGTCTCTGTCTCTCCTGCACAGAAGAGCACTGAGTGCCTTGACAGCTGCTCTCGTCTGTGGAACACTGCAGCTGACACCCACCAGAGGCTGTGCAGGTGCAGTCCTTATGCACCATCCCCAAACAGGCTGGAATGGGATCAGCATTTCCCAACAGTCCCAGGAGCCCTTGGCTCTGTGCTGCTTGTCTGAAGAGCAAGTCCTGGGCTACAGCTCTGCTACAGTTCAGAGGCAAAGGGGGTTTGGAGTTTGCTTGGGCCCCGTCTGACTTCCCAAATGAACAGCTTTGCTGTTGGCATGAAGGGACACTGACCATCAGAGCTTCTGCAGGGCAGCCACCTGCAAGGCTCTACATTAGAGGCATTAGCTGCCTATTTTCCACTTTTCTTCTTTGTCTTCTATTTTCACAGGGGAACTTGTGATTCACCAAGTTCATTTCTTTAGAACAAACAGGTATAAACCCAGCTGTCAATGATGCCTTGTTCCACATGTTGTTTTGCATGGGGAAAATTGGCCACAGCAAATAACTACATAGGCAAGGGCTGCTGTAAATTCCTTTGCCACACAGATTTATGTCAGCTCTGAGAATGCTGCACTGGGAAAATATGCCTGAAAAATGGAGTGTTGAAGAGGCAAGTCTTCAAGAGGAGTTTCCACTTTCTCCTGCCCAGCTGCCCTGTGAGCTCAGGAACTGCCCGACTCAGTGCCTTTCTGTGACCCAAGTATGGGGCTCTTCCTTTTTGCTCTGGGATGCAAAACCTTTTCAGTGCTTCCATGTGGCTGAACTCTTGAGGTCCCTAATGTGAAACGCTTTAACACAGCTCCTGCTACAGCAGACAACTTTGGATTTACAACTGTGAGAGGAGAGCTTTTCTTTTGGAATTTAAAACCCTGCCAAATAGGCTGGAAGGAAAGAAGAAAAGGATTCAAAACCCAGCAGAAATGTACTTTATTTTATAAAATGGGGTTGGCCCTGCCCTTTCCCTCCCCACTGTTTTTTCTCCTATGACCTGAGGAAAGTGAGCAGAAACGTGTGTTTCCCTTGTAGATAAAGTGGCACTGCTGAAAGAGTTCAGCTACCAATGGAATCACCTGAGTGGCCAAGCCCTGCTGGATGTCACCGAGCGTATCACAGGTTTGGCCTCCCCTTCTGAGCCCAGAGCTCTTCCCAGGGAGCATTTACAGGGAATGCCTGTGAGCAGACAGCAGAGCAGCTCCTCCAAACCAGGAGGTGCTGAGCGTGTCCCTGCTGCCCCATGGCCAAGGCAGGTGGGTTTGGCAGGTTTTCCCTGGGTGCTGCAGGGCTGGGCAGCACCTGAGATGGGGGTGGCACTCGGCCTGGGGCTGAGCTCTCACTGGGGCATCTCAGAACCACCTCCAGCAAAGGGAGGGCTAAAAATGCCCCAGCTGGCTCCTCTCTGGGGAGCTCAGGGACATCTGTGATCTTTGGGGGGAAATGGTGGCCAGTGCTGTTTCAGGGCATCAGTTTGTTTTGTCCTCACAGAATTCTTGTTTTTCTCTTGGAAAGTTTTGAGGCTGAACCGTGCAGGGCCTGGGGGTCACAGCTTAGGCCAGAACTCAACAGAGGTACCAGAGGCACGGATTTAGTGCAAGGCAGCCTCTGGGGCACAGGGACAGAAGCAGAGTGCTGAGGCTCCCTGCCTGTGCTGACAGAGTGGCCTTGGACTGAGCCTTTCAGGGGGTGCAAACAGTGTCTGCCTGTGTCAGCGCTGTCCAAAATGCTACAAATGCAGCTGATAATTGATTCCTCAGAGGAGCTTACTTTGTCAGCAAAAGCCAAGGAATGGAAAAAGGATAATCTCAATATATAGCAAAGAAGATGATTGATAGCCTTGCTTTAACTGGGCTAAATCCACTGCTAATTATGCCAACATCTTTGAATGCAAGGTTTAATACACTTTGTGTCTTCATTAAGAATCTCAAAAGGGCATGTTCAGTGATTGGGAATGTCAAAGGCCCTGTAAAGAGCATTTGAAAAAAGTAGATCTCCAGCAATAGGGAATTTAGTTTAGCAGTTCTTTTGATCTCTTTTTCAAATAAAGGAATTAACCATAAATTAGGACTACTTTAGAAACAGCAGATGTTCTCTCTGAGATTGAGTAGGAACAGACTTTTCCTCACATTCAGTAGTCACCGATGTCTTTAATTACATTTAAACTCAAATGAATTCCCATTTTAAAATGGGTGCCATAACCCTTTCCTGCTTAGCAGAATTGGTTTTGGGTACTTGCAGGAGCTCTTTCAATGTTGATGACTGCTGGTGGCTTAACAGCATAGAGAAAATGAAGTCTCTTCCACCACAGAATATTAAATGGCTCCCAAATAACATTTTGTCTGATCAGAAAATAAGAATGGTCTCCAGAGCATTTCAGGTTTTTTTCTCTCAGCCAAATCTGCCATGCAAGAAGCCTGTTGGTAGTAAATATTTGTCTCTGTTTGATATAGTTCCATTCAGAAAATGGGCAGAGAGATTTCAGAGGCAATGTGAGAAAACATTTGTGTTTTGGTTACATTTCAGTCCCAGCATTTTTTCTCTCTCTATGCCCCTATTTCATTATAAGACAAAAAGACATTATAAGAAAAAGTGCCATTAACATTGGGAGGGGAAGTGGCAAAAAAAATTTGGAGATGCCCAAATGCCAGGAAAATGGGGTCTGGGTAATTCTCTAAGACACCCTTAGGTTTGAAACAGGTCTTTGTTGGAAGCCCCAAAAGCATTCTGCCAAAGACCCCAGCTGGTCACTGAAGATTCTCATCCAGCTGTCAGGCAGCAGCCATCTCTGGTGGGCTGGAGTTTTGAGGTGTGTTCTAATCCTGCCCTTTGCTGTGTGCCGCTGAGCACAGGGAAGAGACAGATTAGACATTTGGCACTTGGCATCAAAGCTACAAAAATGGAATCATCCCTTTTATTAGAAATCTCTCCATTTCCTCTCTATGGTGCATTTCCAAATCTTCACTGCGGGTTTAGACAACTTCTTAATGGAAATCAAAGGCAATCGGACATTTCATTCATTGTTCATGCAGAGATTGTGAAATAATTTAGTAAAGGTAGGAAGTCTGCCACAGGGACAAGGCTCTGGTCCGAGCAATTAGTGCTGAGGGGTTGGTGGTTCTGTTTCCAGGATGATCAGCTGCTTTGCCTGTTTCTGGATCAAGGGGCTCTGGGTGCTATTTGGCTGCTCTTGGCCAGAGAGGCTGGCAAGAAGCAGAAGCAGAGGTAGATCCTTGTTGCAGTGAGGCTGGTGGGTAAGGAGCTGTGTCTCTGTCCCAGCAGTGCTTGTGCAGGGGGTTCATGCCAGGAGCCCTGAAGTCGCCCAGCGCGACGCCCTGCCCGTGCTCTGGTCCTGCCTGGAGAACAAGGCGCTGCCTGTGCGGAGCGCCAACGTCCGCACCGTGGCCACCAAGCTGGCCTCTGCCCTCTGCAAGGTGATGGGCACCCAGCTGAAGAAATGGGCTGCCAGCAAGCCTCCACATGTGCGGGAAAACCTCTCCAAAATGCTGGGCTGGTGAAGGCGAGATGTTCTCCAGAAAGCTGAGGAAGCGCTGAGTTGGACACCTCTGGATTTGCCTTTTGAGCTGTGCCAAAAATGACAAAATCCTAAGGAAGGGTGTGCATCTGCCCCCACTCTCTCCATCACATTTCCTAGTCATGGCATGGGGAGCCTGAAGCAGCTCCAGATGGAGAACAAGATGAAGGGCAGTCATGGCTCAGCCTCACACAGAGGTGAGGAGGGAGCTGGGCATATCTCTGCTGGCAGGAAGGGTCTTGTGGCAGCCCAGAGAGGCTGTGCACATTGCCAGGGAACAGCTGTGCCCTGCATGTGCCCCTGCAATGAGCTGTGCTGCTGCCAGTGCCCCTGGAGCTGTGGGGCTGCTGAGCTGTGGGGCAGGCAGAGGAGCAGGAGGGTGCGTGTGCAGCTGAGCCATTCCTGGAGAGCACAGGGCTCTGGGCTCCCTGCTGTCCCAGGGCAGCCCAGAGGCCAGGCTGTGCCTGTGCCAGCTCTGGGCAAGTGGCTCAGGTTTTGCCCTGGCCTGCCTCAGTGTCTGCCAGCAGGAGCATGTTTCCCTGTGCAGCTGTTTAGACATTTCCAGGAAATGTGTCCCAGGAATTATGGAGCTTCAGATGCTTTAGGTTTACATGGTGGCCTCTGTTAAGGTTTGCCTCTCTGTTAAACCTTTTGTCTCCATTTTGCAGATCTGGCTGGTTACAGTCCTACCGAGAAGTTTTCTCTGGACACTTCTGATGTTCCCTCACCCACAAAGTCCTCGCCTCCCATCCAGAAGAGCTCTCTTTCCTCCCAGCTCAGGAAGAAGCTGCCGCCTGTGTGAAGAGTGTTTGAAGAATAGGATTGATGCGTTAGGCTTGATA
This sequence comes from Ammospiza nelsoni, assembly GCF_027579445.1. Classification (NCBI taxonomy): domain Eukaryota; kingdom Metazoa; phylum Chordata; class Aves; order Passeriformes; family Passerellidae; genus Ammospiza; species Ammospiza nelsoni. The sequence continues at coordinate 20,368,131 of NC_080644.1, read as the reverse complement.
GTTACAGCTGTACATATGTTCTGATCTTTAGATGTAGTTTTGAATTAATGTCTTTTGATTCTGTCTTTTAAGTTTTGATGACATATTTTTAATCATATATATTTTATTTTGATGATGAAAAACAAAAAGAAATAAATAACAAATAAACCAGGAGGAGAATGTGAGACCATGACCTGCTAGCCTAGAGATTATGGGAGTCCAGCTCACTCCATGTGCCAGTGTCTCACCACATCCTTTCCTCATTGGGCCTCTCCTCTTCCTCTTTGGCCATGTTTTCTTTGTGTCATTTGTGCTGCTGTTTTCAACTTGTCATTGTAACAGGGCCACACATTGACATGTTTGGGGGACAATGGATCCAAAAGATCCTGTCTAGTCAAAGGTTTTCTACCTAGGTGTGTTCTGTGCTCACCAAAGGCCTGAGCAAAGAAACCAAGAGAAGTGTGCCCAAATCCCAAAGCTTTGCTCCTTTGCAATCTCCCACAGATCTGGCTCACAGGTGTCTTCAATCACAATTCCATAGGTAAGAAGAGGTCACGTATTTCACTGGGAAATGATGCACTGCTTTGGCAATCACCTGTATGTATATTTACCCAGGACAGCACTCCAGCTGTGTTGTTTGCACCTTGTTTGCAGAAGGATGAGTGCCCTGGGAGGCCAATAACAAGTGACAAGGGCTCCTCAAGTCTGCACTGCAGCCTGGGCGCCATTCAGCCCAGAGCTAGGGGATCATTTGTTCCCATGGACCAGTGCTTGCCAGTGGAATGAATTCCTGCCCAGCTGGAAGAAGCAATTCTGGATTCAGCTCCAGCTGTTGGTGGGCTGCATGATCATTGACGATGATGCCCTTCCAGAAATTATTCTGCAGTTTCCATTCATAGTCATTTGAAGCTTTTAAACTTCACATTTCAATTTGCTTTGCCTTAGGGAAAAAGACTTCTGGGCCCAGTGCAAACTGTCACCTTTTGGCAGCCAAGTCCTCAAGGTTGCTAGCTTCTGATGTTACAGAATGTCACCTGGCTGAATGAGTTTGCTTAGCTCTGGGTCTAGTCCTGGCCTAGTAAAACAGTTGGTAGCTCTATACCTTCCTTTCTCTTCCTCCCTCTTTTTCCTTATTTTTCCCTTTCCCCCCAGTTCCTCCTCAATGCATTTTGCTGTGGTTATTCAATAAAGGTACATTTGTTTTGGTTATAGCAGCAACTCCCTGTATCGTGTCGGTGTTTTTTGCACTCTGAGATCAACCCACAAACTACCACAAAACCCGTTTGTAAGGACAGATCGTGACACTTGTATACATACTATAGAAACCTTCTATCAAACATTAAAAATTCTCTACAAATTCATTTCCAACATTACTGGGCCTGGCACCACCCAGATCTGGTGTTTGCTGCCACCACCAGTGCCCAGATCTGGAAATTCCCTTGTTCTGGCAGAGCCAAGTCCAGCAATTTTCTGGTAAAGAAAGCCAAAATCTGGCAATTGCTGCTGCCAGCACCGGCAATGCCAAGATCTGGTGTTTGCTGCCACTGCCCGTACCCCAGTCTGGACATTTCTTATTCCAACACAGCCCAAGTGCAGCAATTTTTTGGAAAAAGAAGACAAAAGGCAGCAATTTCCTGGTGCCAAGACTGTCACCACCCAGACCTGGTGTTTGACGGCACCGCCCATGCCCAGATCTGGATATTTCCCTGTGCCAGCACAGCCCAAGTGCAGCAATTTGCTGGCAAAGAAAGCAAAACCAAGCAAATACCTGGTGCCTACACTGCTCCGATCTTGTGTTTGCTGACACCGTCAGTGCCCAGATCCGGAATTTTTCAGATGCCTGCACAGCATAATTCCAGCAATTTCCTGGCACAGAAAGTTAATATTTGGCAATTTCTCAGTGCCAGCACAACCCAAATGCAGCAATTTTCTGGCAAAGAAAGCCAGAACCCAGCAGCTTCCCAGTGCTGCCACCAGCACCACCCAGATGTGGTGTTTGCTGCGCAAGTGCCCAGATCTGGAAATTTCCCAGTGCTGGGAAATTGCCCAAGTGCAGCAATTTGCTGGCACAGAAAGCCAAAACCCGGCAACTTTCTGCTACTGGGTCTGGCACCGACCACATCTTGTGTTTGCTGCCCCAGTACCCAGATTTGGAAAATACCTGGTGCCAGCACAGCCCAAGTCCAGTGATTTGCTGGCACAGAAAGCCAAAATTTTGAAATTTGCAGGTTCTGGCTCCAGCACCATCCAGCTCTGGTGGTTGCTGGGACTGCCAGTGCCCAGATTGGGAAATATTCTGATACCTTCACAGCCCAGGTCTAGCAATGTGGTTTTAGCTAGCTTAGGCAGAGAAGTTCCTTTGGACTGTGACTTGTCTTTCTCTTGGAATTGTTTAAACCTGCTCTGGACTGAAAACCCAGACAAACACCGGCAGCAGCTCACACCTGTGGCCCACCGAGTTCTGGGACACTGCATTCCAGCACCAGAGGGACTCAGGAGAGACCGAGTGAGCCAACTACAACCCACAAAAAGGACTTTTTGAATTTGCCATCTCTTCAGCACTGTGAGAGGTTTTATTTAATATTATTCATTTTTCATGCTTGTGAATACTTCACTTGTGAAATAAACTTGGGTTTTTTCACTTTTCTCAAGGGAAGTCTTTTCCTGAACTAGTAGGGGGAGAGGCCCCTTGAACTTGCTTTCTAGATGGACCCCTTTTGGAGGTTTCCTCCCAAAATTTGCCCTAAACCAGCACAAACAGTCACAATGAAAATTTCACCAGTGGCATAATTTCCTGATGGAAAGTCTTGTGACTGAAGCTTGACCTTGCTCTCCATGAGAGATTCTTGGGAAGAGCAGACAGGAGAAGATTCCTGGAAAACTGAAACAGCTTTCCAGAAGGGAAATGAAAATGAAAGAAACAATCCAAGATGTTTTCCTCTATTTATTTCTATGCTCCCCTTTTCCATGTTGCACTACTTCTCCATCCCAATAATTCCAGATGCATAGCACCTCTAAGATCTGTGACTTAGTGATTTTAGATGGTCTAAAATACCATGAGCCACACACAGTTTTCCTTCCCCTGTTTTTACTGGAAAGCAACACTGGAGGTGTAAGTGCAGGTAGGAATCCTACCCCAAGGGAAGGTGGCCCAACAGTGTTTGACCCTCAGCAAGGACAATGCCCAGCAGCAAGCGAGGGGATCGCTGTGCCAGCGTGCAGGAGTCAGGGCTCTGCATCCGGGCTCAAGGCTGCAAAGTTCCCGTGTTTGGGCAGACGGAGGGGCTGTCCCCGGGGCGCGCGGGGCTCGAACGTGGGGCTCGTGGGGCGAGCGGGGAACGGACACGGGGACGAACGGCCCGGGTGCCTCAGTTGCAGCGGCAGCAGCAGCGGCGGCAGCAGCAGCGGAAAAAGCACCAAAACCAGATTCGTTTTCTCTCTTTCTTTCTCTTATTCTCTTTCTCTCTCTCTCCCTTTCCCGCGGTCGGGCACCCGTCTCTCGGGGTCCCTAGCCCGGCGTCCCTCTCCTCTCCCCGCCTCCCTCTCCCCTGCCGGGCCGGGCCATGCCCCCAGCCCGCCCCCGGCCCCGGGCGGGGCTGCCCCGTGCCCGGCCCCGGCCGTCCCGCCGGGGTCTCGCCTCCGCCCGGCTCTGGCCGTACTGGCGGTGGCGCTGCCGGGCGGGCATCGGTGCCTGGGGCCGGGGCGGCACCGCCGCCCTTCGGCTCCGCCTGGCCCGAGCCCGGCCCCGGCCCCGAGGCAGGCTCCAGTCCCGGCCCTGGTCCCGGCCCCGGCTCCTCCCGGGGCCCGCGGAGGACGCACGCGGCGCGGCCGCTCCCGCCGCCTCCGCTGCGGCTTCCCCGGCCCGAGCTCCGCCGCTCGGCAGCGCGGCCGCCGGCCCCGAGCCTCCCGTGCCGCGTTCCGAAGATGGAACGCCTGGGCATGGCCGGCCCGGGGCGGGTGAGGGGCGCTCGGGGGCCGTTGCTGGTCCCGAGCCGAGCGCTGACAGCCGCGTCCCGCCCGCAGGGAAGGCACAGGAGGCCCTGCAGGAGCGGCACCGGCTGCGTTCACTGCTGGGGCGCGCTCCAGGCACAGCTATGAAGCAGAGACCCCCGAGAGTGCCCAAGCTGGCCTGGGTGGAGGAGGAGGAGGAAGAAGGCCCTGGAGCTGCCCCAGTAGAGGAGACTGAAGAGGTGGTGCCGTTCCAACCACCGCAGGAGGGTGAGTGGCAGAGCTGGGCTGCAGGGCTGGAGCCTGCAGCGAACTTGGCCCCGCCCCATCCCATCCCATCGCATCCCATCCCATCCCATCCCATCCCATCCCATCCCATCCCATCCCATCCCATCCCATCCCATCCCATCCCATCCCATCCCATCCCATCCCATCCCATCCCCTGGGGAAATGCCCATGGACAGGACGGAAGAGGGCCCTGACAGACACCCCGCAGTGGCCGTGCTCCATCCCCTGGAGCATCCCGGGGCTGTCCCTGCCTGGGGAGCGCAGGGCTGGGCCGTGCTCTCCGGCCTTTCCCGCAGCCCCTCAGCTCTGGCTGCGCTCGCTCTTTGCCAGATGCAGCGCTGGAGTGCACACAAGAGCAGGAGTCCAGCCGTGGCCATTTCCGCTGTACAGAGCAGGTACCTGCAGCCACCCCCACCTGGGCTGGGCCTGCTGTCCCTGCTCAACCCAGCACCGTGTGTGCAGCACTCCATGCAACATCCCCGGCTTCCTGCCCTTCTGCTACAGATGGCTGGCAAATTCATGAAGAGGATTCAAGAGGAAGAGACCAGCATTATGGGCACTGTGGTCAGAGCATACCCTCCCATCTTCAAAACCAAGAGCAGTGCTGCCCTGCTGGATATGCTTGTGGAGGAGGGTCTTTCCAGTCCAAAGCAAGTAAGCAGCCTGTGGCCTGGCATCCATCCTCCCAGCAATTGCTTGGCCTCCGAAACCACGCCTGCTGCTCACTGTAAGCCTTGAGGCCATGGCAGTGTGGTGGCAAGGGAAGCACTTCTCTGGGGCAGCTGGGCACATGACTCCCTCTGGCAGCTTTCCAAGTCTCCTCTCCCTTCTCCAGGTGCCTGCCATGGTCAGGTACATCCACCAGTGGCTTGTGGCCAGTGAGTTTCCTGAGTACAACCTGCACAGGCCCCTTCTGGATCTGACAGAGGCACAGCCCGCTGATGTGGTGATGGCTCTCCTGCGTGTGGCCCCATCATGTGACAGGTACAGGGCCCATGTGCCCACAAGGCTCAGGGCTCAGCAGCCCATCTACCTGTACAGCCTGTCCCAGTGGTCTGACACACAGAGAATTCCAGGGCCCTCTGGCTCCTCCCTTTGCCAGCCCCCAGCGTGCTGCCATACTCGCTCCAGGCTCCTCAGGGGCCAGTCCCCACGAGGCTTGGCTGCCTGTGTGCTGAGGGCCAGTGGGCAGAGGCAGAGCTGGCAGTCAGCTCAGTTCCCCACTGCAGCCCAGGCCATAGTGCTGTGTCTGAGACCCCCCTGAGACACAGCTCTAACCCCACAGAGCTGCTTTGACCATGTGGAAGAGCATCATGTGCTCACCCCGGACTGCAGAGCCAGTGCTGCTAATACTCCTGGATGTGCTGGGGAGCTGGCCAGAGCACAGCACGTGCACCTCTGATGGGGACAGAACGGGTGTCTTTGGCCTGACTGTGAGTTTCTGCAACTGGCCTTTGCTGGCCCCAAGGCCGGCCGCCTCTCCAGCAGCTCTCCATCCTCCTTTCCCCACTGCATCTCCCTGCCTCAGGTGCTGGCCTGAAACCTGGCCCAGGGGCAGCTTCAGGCCCACCCGGCCCCGTGCTCCCCCTGCCAAGGTCTCTCTGGGCCTCTCCCTGCCACACTTGGGCCCTGCCACACGGACACCTCAGCACTGAGCCCTGTCTCGGGGGGCTTTGTCCTTTGCAGGCAACTGTGGTGATGTGGAAGATCCTCCAGGTACCCTGTGTCCCACGTGTAGTGAGGCCGTATTTCCCTCGCCTGTTTGTGCATCTGCTCTTCCAAGTGTTCTTCAGCACAGAAGAGATGGCAGAGGAAGTGGATACCTTCTGGAAGGGATGCCAGGAAGAGCATGGCCTTGCCACCAGCCCCGACAGGTGCTCCATCCCACTCCTCCTGTCCCTGCCACATCCCTGGGCAGGAGCCAGTGTTCCCAGCATGACCTGGGCTTTGCTGTGCACGCAGGTTTGCAGTGCAGACTCTGAAGTCCCTGCTCTGCCGAATGCAGCACGAGGATGTGGTGGTGGCAATGGAACGCAGGTGTAGCTGGGACACGCTGCTGTGTGCTGACACCCACCACTATGCTGTGGGTCTGCTGGCCAGGTGAGACCCCCTTCTCCCCACTGCCTCTGACATTTGTGCTCTGTGCCCAGGGAGCTCCACACGGTCCCCGAGGTCGTGGGCCAGAGGGCCTTGTCACTGAGGGATGGCCAAGCAGATTGGAAAAGGCTGGGAGAGGAGGGTGCCCACCAGGAGCTGCCTCCCAAATAGCCCAGGGCCCCTTGCTGGATGCTGGGGAAAGACCAGACCTGTGTGTGTCAGTCCTGGCAGAGGTTTGTCCCCCTTGCCCACAGTCTTGGTTACTTTTCCTCCTGCCAGGAGGATGTGCTGTGTCTCCATCCCCTTGTGTTCCCGGATCGCTCGCTACCTGCTCCGGCTGCTCAGCACACAGGAGCCACGCTGGGAGCTGCCCGCCCTGGCGTTCCTTGCAGAGGTGAGCCTGACGACCAGCGCTGCCTGGCTGAGCTGACTCCCAGCTCTCTGCCCTCTCGGAGCCGCAGCTGCCTGGCACGGTGCCCGCGGCCTGTGCTGCTGCCTGGGCCCAGCCCCGTGCGGCTCCAGGTTCCTGCCAGCCGGGTCCCTGTCACTGCCCTGTGCCTTTCAGGTCCTCAAGTGGCTGGACTTGAGTGAACGCGGCGTTAACAGAGTCCTGCAAATTCTGTCAAGGCAGCTGCAGAGTGAATGCAGGGAGAGGCGTCGCCTGGCGCTCAGGGCCCTTCTCAAGCTCACTGATGATCCCTGCATGGTGAGAAGGGGGCAGCAGCTGAGGCTGAGCTGGGGAATGCAGTCGCTTGGGCTTGGCTGGGCTTTGGGTGCTGGAGCAGCTGCTCCCAGCTCTCCTGCCTCCCGGTTCAGCTGCCCAAGTTCTTTAGGACAGGCCTTTGGCCTCCAAGCCCTGCGGCAGCAGGATGGCATTTCATAAACTTGTGTTCTGCACAGACCAAAAACATGCAGAGCCTGACTGAAAGTCTTGTGGAGCTCCTGTGGGATGGAGAGATAGTTATCATGACAGTCATGCTACTCAACTCTATCATCTTGGACAGTGACAGGCTGCTGCCCAGCCCCATCACACTGCAGCTCCTTAACGCGCTGCTGCCACTCTTTGACCACGTAAGGCTCACTGCTCCCAGTCTCAGCCACTGGGTGCTGCCCAGACACGTTATGCCCTGTGGATTTACAGGCTTGCTCCAAGCTGAGCTCCGTGCAGCCAATGCTGAGGTCTTTTTTTCTTCCTTTCATACAGGACAATAGCCAGGTACAGCTGATCTCCATACTGCTCTTCCAAACATTGATGACTCATCCAGAGAAAAAGGCAAAAAAGGACCTGAAGACACCCCTGCGCAAGAGCCTGCTGCCACTGTTCTTCCACTGCCATGATGAGAATCAGCGTGTGGCAGAGGTGAGGACACGTGGGCTGCTGCTGTCCCCCTGGCAGGGGACTCGGCTGCCTCTTGCCCTGGCGCCTGCTGGGCTGCAACCTCCTCAAGGCCTTAGCACAGGGACGTGGGTCCTGCGCCCTGCGCTGTGGGGCCATCTCTGCATCTCGGCTGCTCTCCAGGCTTCTCAGGAAACACTGCTTTGTGTGGCCGAGTTCCTGAAGAGGGGGGATCTTGAAAGACTGCTGAAGAACAAGAAGCTGTGGAAGTTCGCTGAGTTCCTGGTAAGGAGGGCCTGCAAGCCCCAGCCTCAGCCTGGAGAAGGCCCCTGAGGGAGGTGCTCTCAGGGGTGTGCGGGGCTGGCAGCTGTGCCCGCAGCTGCACCCAGAGGCTGCGCGGGCTGTTCTCCAGGCTCCCGTGGGCCTGAGCCGGGTGCCCATGGAGCCCCAGCCCGGTGGGGCTGTGGGGCGGCACCACAGCTCTGCGGGCAGCAGCCGGCCCTCTGCCCCCTGCCCTCGGGAGCCCTTGGCCAGCGACTGCTGGCCGCGCCTCAGGCCTGTGCGGGCAGGGGAGGCCGGGGCTGGGCGCAGGCAGTGCCTGGCCCAGGGGCTGAGCTCGCACCAACCATTCCCTCCTGCCGCTCTCTTCAGCTGGCAGAGGACAGGAGCCGAGTGGTCGAGCACCTGCGCCGGGCCCTGCACTACCTGGAGAGCCCACAGGAGCCCCTGCGAGAGGCGGCCATCAGGTTCATGGGTGAGCCACGTGCCTGAGCTGCCCTTCCCCTTCCTTCCCCTTCCCTCCCCGGCCCGCCGCAGCTCGGCTGCGGCCCCGCCTGCTGCCCCAGCAGCGCCAGCCGGGCCCAGCGCCGTGGAGCCCCGCCTGGCCTGGGCATTGCTGCTGCCGCCCTCTGGCAGCCGTGCCCTGGGGCGGCAGCGTGCGGCAAGGGCCGGGCTGAGCCCTGCCGGGCCAGCAGCCCGTGTGGCCACAGCGCCGGCAGCGCCGCTGGCAGGGAGCTGTGCCGCTGGGGCCGTGACAGGCTCTGTGTTCACAGGCATGGCCGGGCGGCGCCTGAGGGGGCAGCAGCAAGAGCTGCAGCTGATCTGCACTGGTGAGTGAGGGCAGCGGGCTGACAGCGGGGGCTGCCGGGGGGAGCTGCAAGCCCTGCCCCGGCTGCGGAGGGCTCTGCTCCCATGGGCAGAGCACGTGGAGCTTTCAGGGCATGTGGGCCATTGGTGACCAGCAGCTTCGGGCTGATCCCCTTGCTCCCTGCTCCCTCCTGGCCACGGCAAGAGCCGGCTGGGATGGCCCTTGCAGGGGGCTCTCCTGGTGTCCCCGCAGATCTGGCTCTGACCGTGCCTCTGTTCCTCTCTCTTGCAGCCCTGGAACGCCTGACGGAGGACAGGAGCAGTGCCGTGTCACAGCTGGCACTTGAAACACTGCATGTCCTCCGGGCATTACAGCATGGGCGATATTCCACCATCCAGAGGCTGCACGATCAGCTGCACAGGGCATGGAGGACTCGGCCTCACCTGTCGGGGCTCGGCTGCTGCACTGCCAGATGACTTAGGAGGAGAGCTGATCTTGGAGGCTGTCTTTGCTGGGGCAACCTGAGCCAGGGGTAATTTTCCTTTTCTTTAAGATTTTTCTTTTCTTCCTTTCTATTTTTTATCTATATTGTAAATAAATAAATTCTAGAGTATATTATAATTATATATTTTGCTATATATTATAGATTACTATAAATAATTCTAGAATGTGTTATGATACACAGACTGCCAGGAGCTTTTCTTTGCTGTTCAGGGTCTACAGGGCAAGAGGCAGGAAAGGGTGAAAAAGGAGCTTGTGCTCAGCAGCACAGCAGGCTGAGGGGTGGTGAGGCCCTGAAGGGGGAGAAGGGTTCTTGTGCTCAGCCAGCTGCCCAGGCGTGCAGCGGGCAAGGGGAAATGGCCAGAAGCCCCTTGGCCTGTGGTGGTTCTGCTGAAGCCTTTGTGCTGCCCACAGAGCGGCTGGGCAGGGGCCGGGGCTGCGGGGATCCCTGCCAGAGCGGTGCCTGGAGATGGCCACAAGCCCTGTGCCAGGCAGGAAGCGCCATCCGTGTCCTCCTGCCGGTGTGCTGCTGGCTGCAGTGCTGAGGGCTCCCAGGTGCCTCTGGATGGGGCTGCTCTGGAGCTGCCGTGGGGCTGCGGCGCTGCTGCCGGGCAGCTTGGCGGGGCTGGGGCAGCCCCTGAGGGGCTGGGGCGCTGGCAAGCCCTGGGCAATGGGCTGTCAGAGGCCACAAGCAGCCCCCTGGCAGCCGCCTTGTTCCTGCCAGAGTTGACTTGCAAGAGGGATCCTGGGCACTGTGGAACTAACAGCATCAGTGTTGTTGGAAACCCAAATGCAGGGAAATCTCAGACCTTTGGTCTTGTCAGCAAAGCTTAGAATTAAACACAGGATTTGATCTGAGACCTTGGAAAGGGCTTCCAAACTTAGGTGCTAGAAGCGAGAATGAGGATTTCTAGTTTATTATAACAGAGACACGGGGAGGAAAGTTTAGAGTTTTAGAGGCCAAGATCTAGAAAAAATAAAAGTAGTTACGATGGTAAACAAGAAGTTTAGGATGCAGTGCTGTGAGTTTGTGTGTCATAACATGATTGGCTAAGGAAGCTTACACTGTAGCATGAGTCCATAAGATGAAATATTGAAGGGTAGGCTCCAAAACACAAGTATCCTTTTTGGCCGTGTCTTCTTGGCCAAGAAATCCTTCAAAGTTCTTGTAACTACAAGTCTTGCGGCCTTGTGAGCCATGCGGTGGAGATGTGAGCCAAACTCACCCTTCCTGTCTTTGTAGAAGAGAAGAAAAAGCAATGGCATCATCTGAAAAACTCAGAGGTCCGCTTTCTAGTCATTCCAAAGTCCTTTGACTCCCCCAGAGTAGGATTTAGCTACAAATAGATGACAAGGACTCTTAGTGCTGGCTCTTTGACTCCAGAGCAGCTGCTTTAGAATCTTTCCCATAACCCTGTGCAGTTATGTGCCAGAAATGGATCATTTGAAGAATCTTTCCCAACTGACCTGCATGGAGGTTTGTCTGAAGGGTATTTGAGGAGAAAGGCTCCCAGCAGAGGTCTGGGCTTTGGCCTAGCTGTGTCCCCTGCTGATTGTGAAGTGTGTCATCAGCTGCAGAGCTTTCTGGGCTAAAAATATCATCAAGACACTTGGACTTGCTCTTTTTGGCCTCTAAAAGCTGGACCCAATTTTGGGGCAATTTTGGAGACCTCATCTATGGGTGGATGGAGCACCTAGGATTTTTCCAATTGCTGGGAATGGTTCTCCAGGTCCCTGGAGTATCCAGAGCCCTGGTAAGTTCCTGCTCCACACATGCCTTGGCAATGAGAAACAAAGGAACCCAGCCCTTTTTGTGCTGCCAGTGTCACTGCACCGGGGTCATGGGATGGGAACACGCAGCCCTTGTGCCTGAGCTGAGCTGCTCTGCCCAGCACTGGTGGCTGCCATCCAAGCTGGTTTTGCTTGTCCTGGTTCCCTGACAGCTGGGGCCCTGGGCAGAGCCCTGAGAGCCTGGTCTGCCCACAGGGAAGGAGAAGGAGCCCCTGGAGAAGCTGTATGGGGTGGGGATGCTGCTGCTGCTGCTGCTGCTGCTGGAGACAGCGAGGGAGACATCAAGGATGACAAGCTCTTCCTCAGCCTGGCCACGGGAGGCTGAAGGTGATGGACTTTGATTCGGGCACCTTTTTCAAAGCCAAACTCCCCAGAGAATTTGCAGATGAGTCCCACCAGGGGAAATGCTGCCAGATTTGGGCATGGCCCAGCCTGGCTGGGAACCAAAGGCTCCCCCTTTGCTGGGGCAGATGCAACTCATTCTTCAGTGGCTGCCCAGCTGCTTTTGGCAGGGCTGGGAGGATGGGCTGGGGTGGGTACGAAATGGGAGTGGGATCCTGGCCCTGCCAACAGCCCCCAGCACCCCCCATGCCCCGGGCTGGGGCTGGGGCAGCCAGCCCGACACAAACAAAGCCCCATGGTGGGAGCAGAGGAGGGACTCCAGAACCTGTGCACAGCTGCTTTGCTGTGCAGGCAAGGAAGGGCTTGGGCTGCTCCACTGCCCTTGTTTGCTTTGGGGTCACCGTGATTTTGGGGGCCAGTGCAGGGGGAAAGAGAGAAAGTGTGGGCTTCCCTCACCCAAGAGGGAGCCTTCCTCAAGGCTCTGACAGAGATAAGACTTTTTACCATTTTTCTTGTTTTCCCTTTTTGTCTCTAATCTCTTTTCAAGAATGTGTTGTTTTTCCAGAGGAAATGTTCTAGGTGGTCCAGTGTGAATGGGGAAGTGCTGGGGAACAGCTGTGGCATGGATGGGCTGTGCCCTTGGAGAAGGCTGAGGCCCATGGTTTGGGAGCAGCTTTTCGTGCAGCCGTGGGTGGCGTGAGGTGGGTCCCTGTGTGCTTGGCAGGGTGGGATCAGAGCTTTTGGGAGCTGGCAGCGAGCACAGGAGCATCCTGCTCTGGGCAGCTGCTGAGGGCTGGATGTGCCCTGGCTGGCTGCAGGCTGGGCACATGTGCTGCCCTCCTGCTCTGCTGCCAAAGGCAGCAGGGATGGGCAGCTCTGGGCACAGCTCTGGGCACAGCCAGCATGGCCTGGGCACCACAGACCTTGGCACAAGGGCACAGGAGCCCTCAGCTGACGGGCGGTTTCTGCTTTCTCTCCTTGCAGCTGGGCTCTGCAGGTGCTGAGGCTGCTCTGGGCTCTGCCAGGGCTCTGCTGGGCTCAGCCCTGGGCACAGCTGGGCTGGCTCTGCCCTCACATTGCTCTGACAGCTCTGCATCAGACGAGCCCATTGTGAGCAGAGCGCCTGAGCTTTCTGCTTTGGCTGGTGAGTGAGACCCTGCTGCAGGCCCAGAGACTGCAGCTGGGGACACACATCCAATTGGCAAGGACCCAAACTTTCCACAGTCCCAGCTGAATGCCTGGATCTGCACAGGGTGTTTTGTCTGTCCCATTCTTCCTTCTTGATTGGCTGGAATTGTGCAATTGCACTTTCTTCCTCCTCTAGAAGTGCCACGAGTGGGCCAAAGCTGGCAAGTTGGCCGTGCTCCGGAGGCAGTGAAGTCTGGAGCTGGTGGATGGAGAATTGCCTTACTGCACTGCCAAACAAGAGCAAAAAGCTGTAAGTGGGACTTTGTGTCTCTAAGAAATCCCTGACAGTTTCAAAAGGAATGTGTAGCTCATTCAAATGCTGAGAAGGAAGACCATCTTGGAAAGGATTTGGGCTTTGACAGAGTTTCCATTCCCAGTCCTGCTTGGAGCTGGAATGGCACAAAGCAATTTCCTCTTTCTTCGACCACAATTTAAAATAACAATATTGGAAACAATCCCCAAAAACTTTTTATAAAGATTGCTGAGGTAAGTAAGATGGATCCGTGCCATCAGCACATTTACAAAATAAATAACTGAGTACTGTTTCAAAAGATCAGTTACCTCTTAAATCAAAGTTAGAGAAGATTTTCCACTGCAGACTTGGGTTTTGTTTTTATCTTTCACATTTTATAAAGTTTTTTATTGCTTTTTATTTTTCCTTTCAATAGAAAACATGTCCTACAAAAGGAATGTCCTTTGCTCCTGGTTCCCGTGTGGAGCAGCTCCCTTCCTACTGGCTGAGCTGCTCAGGCAGAGCCCGGCAGCTCCTGACCCTGCAGGGCTGAGGCTTTTCCCCGTTGCTGGGCACAGACTGATGGAGCAGCACTGCTGAACTTGGGCACACACAGGGAGCAGCAGCAGCTGCCTTTGGCCACCTGAGGCTCCAAGGCCCAAACTCTGAGCAGCCAGGGCTGGAAGAGACTGGCAGGATCTGATCCCTGACTCTGGGCCAGGGCTGCACAAATGACCCCACAGCAGCAGCAGCAGCAGCAGCAGCAGCAGCAGCAGCAGCAGATGGAGCTGACTTTGAGCACAGCCCCTGACCCTCTTCCCTCCCTTGTGCAGTGGTGTCACAGCAGCCTGAGGCACCTGGGAGCCCCCAGTGCCAGCAGAGACTGGAGATGGCAGCCCTGGGCTCCTGGAGGCTGTGCAAGGAACGGAGCTGGGCACTCCCTGTGCATGGGGAGCTTCCAGATGGAAAAGGCTGCTGTGCCCAGGCAGCTGCAAGGGCACAGAAAGGAGGCTCGGGAGCACTGGATCTGTGCCAGTGCCACAGTCCTGGGCAGCAGCCAGCGAGCCCTGGGGGAACAGAGGGCACAGCAAGAGGGACCGAACCAGGCAAGGGCAGAGACTGGAGAGAGCCAGGCCTGGGAGCAGGAGCAGCTGCTCCATTGCACTCTTGGAAAAAGCTCTTGGCTGGTTCAAAGCAGTGAAAGGCGTGAAGGGCAGAGAGGAGGCCACAGCAAACAATGCTCCTGTTTGCACAGCCTCCCCTCTCCGTGTCCCAGAAGGAATTGCATGGACTGTGTTCTTCTCTCTGAGCCGTCTCGTTCAGCATGAGCAGCTCAGCACCAGGAGCTGAAGCAGCTGAAGCCTCAGGCCACAGGAGCTGGGCAAGAGGGAACTTTTGGAGCAAAGTAATGCTGCTAAAATAGACCCAGCTGAATACAGTGGATAGAATCATGGAATCACAGAATCCTTTCTGTTGGAAAAGCCCTGTGAGCTCAGCCAGTGCAGCTGGTCACCCAGCAGTGCCAAGCCCAGCACTAAACCACGTCCCCGAAGTGCCAAGGCCTGGACACCAGCCCTGAGTGAGGCTTGGACAGCAGGCCCTGAGCCAAAGGTGGCCTCTGGATCAACCTTCCAAGCAAAGGTTATCTTTGTATCTGCTCCCTGATGAAATATGCATGGTCATTAACACTGTGATAGATGTAGCCACTCCTTAGTGGAAACATGGATTGACCTTTGTGTATTTAGAAGCCAGACAAGGCCATGAAATCTGACATCTGGCCTTGTTTGGCGCTGTATGGTCAAAGTCATCTCCCTTGGTTCCTCCTTGAGCCCTGGCCAGGCTTTGGGAGGGACCCAAGAGGAGGATGAAAGCAGATGTTGCCACACTAGCAGTGCTGTCAGTTTGTTCATTCAGCACTGTCAGAGCTGGGCCCTCTCCCAGCGGGGTTGGAGCCTCACCTGGGGCTGGAGGCACCTGCAGGAATTCCCAGTGCCCAGGAGTGGCTCTGCAGCCCTTGGCTGTGACAGCTTCCCCGGCTGCTATGTGGGTCTGGGGGATGGTAAAGGCTGAGGGTAAATGCTGCTGGATCTTTCTAAATCACTGCTGCAATCTTTGGTGGGGATGGTTGGGTGCATTGCTGAGCTGCTCCTTTTGTGATTCTTTGCTGCTCTGAACTGCAGGAAATGACACTGATTCCTTCAGCTGGAGTCTGTGTCTTTGGTGCTGACCCTGCCCACTGGTAAAACAAAACTGGCACAGTCTGGCCAGATGCCAACAAAATGTCACTTGTTCAATGTAAATGTGAGGAATCAGTCCCATCAGAAATTCCCAGATGGGAAACCTTTCCCTGGAGTTCCCTGGCTCTGGAGTGAGCTGAGGTCGGAGCCCCTTGTGAGCAGTGGGGCAGTCGGGTAAAAGAAGCTGCACCCCTGGATGGCTTCAAATGCATCCAAAAATTGCAAATGGAAAAGGAAAACACCTTGTGGGTTTGGGCAGACAAAGATGAATTTGTTGAGAGTACATAGGAAACAGCACTTTCAGAAGGAACAATGATTATTGGAATGCTCCCACATGGAGCAACAGAAGAAGGTTTTAATCTTGAGCTAATATGCATTTGTACAAGTGAAATATTGATATAATAAATATCTATATACATATTTATAGTATATAAAGACATATATATATTAATATATTCACATATATATGTGGGTATATATGTGTATACACATATGTTTAAAAATATGTATATATTTTTTATATTGTTTAACACATTCTGCCAGACCAGATCTCCCTGTTTGCTCTAAGGGCCCCTGTGGAAAATGCTCTGATCCACGGGGCTCCGTGTGAAGGCTGCTGTGACACTGAGGGACTTGCACAGGAATTCCATCCAGGAGCCTGGGTGCCCCTCAGGGACTGGGACCCAGCCCCTTCCAGCCAGAGGGGAAAGGGCCCCCCAAGCCTTGTTAGCCACAGACAGCATGGTAAAGCTGAACAGCAAAGGGCCTGGGGGCACTATTCTGGAATTAAAAAGGTGCCAGCTCCATGGTCAACAGAATTCTTGTTCCTAACTCAAATGAGATTGAGAAAAAAAAATGAAGAACGGTGTCGCTAAAGTACTGCTGATGTCTGGTAAGGTGTACCTTGATAGTCAGCCAGAATCTTTGTCTGTCACAAACACCTCTAGTGTTTCACCAAGGGATTGGTCATCAAAATGTAATGATGGGTTATGATGGATTGCTGAGCTTCCTTTGTAATTCTTTGCTAATGATGATGTGCTTTGCTGAGCTTATCCTTTTGTAAATGTTTGCAGCTGTGCATGATATAAATGACACAATTCCTTCAGTTGGTGTCTGTGTCTTTGGTAGTGACCCTGCCCCCTGGTGAAACAGGGCCCCCTTTTGCCTAAGTGTTACCTGGGAAGGCAAAAGCCCTCACTCCAAAATTCCCCCCTTCCTCCCTGTTCCCCCTGCCAATACCCTGAGCATGATGTGCTCTGGTCTGGGGTATGCCCGGGGTCAGTTGGGCTCCCCTGTCCTGGCTGTGTCCCTGCCCAGCTCCCCCGCAGCCGCAGCCCCTCCCCAGCGTGGCTGACGAGGGGCAGGACAGGCCTTGGCTGTGCTGCAGCTCAGCAAGAACAAAACCATCTCTGCGTGCTCGGCCCTGTGCTCAGCACCCAGCCCAGCAGTGTCTCAGTGCCAGGGGCTGTGCCCTCAGTCCCTGCCAGGGGTTTCCATGGCAACTGCCAGGCCAAGTGACCCAGGTGTCCCCCCCAGTGCTGGTTGCCATGGAAACAGTGCCCAGCCCTGCCCCTTTCTGTCTGGCTGACCTGGCCTTTGGCCCTGGCAGTGCCGGTGGCTGCTGGTTCCTGGTGCCAGAGCGGCCAGCGCGGCACAGGGCAGGTGGCCATGGCACAGCCCCCAGCAAGGGATCCCCCCTGGCTCTGGGCACTGACACCAGCCCTGAGCAAGGGCCCAGGGCAGCTTTCCATGGCCACCAACCATCACAACGGGTCCAGGCATTGGTTGCCATGGCACCAAACCAAGGACCGGTCCCCGTGGCCGTTACCATGGCACCTGGTGGCACCAACGAGTGTCACTGCAATTGTACCCGGAACAGCCCTGGCACCGCTTTGTCCCAGGGTTGCCATGGCAGCCAAGGGCAGCAACAGCTCTGCAGGCAAGTGGCCATGGAACCTGGCTGCAAAAATGGCTCCTTGGGCTGGTTTCCAAGGAAACCTGAACTGATGGGGGTTGCCATGGCACCCAAATGCAGCAGTGGGGTCCTTGCAGTGTCCATGGCAACAGTCCCTTGCAATGGCACCACTGCATGTTGGGATGATGATGCACCCTCACAGCTGGCCCAGGACAAGTCTGGAGTGCTCTGGGTGGCAGCTTGGGCTTGGCACACATTTGAGGAGGATGTCTGTTTGCAATGGGGAAACTCAGGAGTTTTAGATTGCTTCAAAAACAAATGAAGGAAAATCCCTCTTTGGCTGTGTGCAGCCACTTCTCCAAGCAAAGCAGGTCCCAGGTGAGTGAGGAGAGAGACGATGGGCTTGGGGAATATGGAGCAAGGTTGTCCACACTGGCTCAGAGCTCAAGGCACCACTTGTCTGAGCAGGCCAGGGCTCCTTAGGAGAGTCCCTGGATCAATATCCGTCACTGAATGCTGCAATCACCTCTTGTGTAATAAGAACAGCAATAAAAAGACACCCTTTAAAATAGGACTACATATTTCCTGGAAGCTCTTTGAACTATTTCTCCATAACTGTCAAAGGAAAACCTCCGAATGAACTACACTGGAGCAGAGGGAAATCAAGGCAGAGCCAGGGTTTGTCAGGACTTGCTTGATCCTCATGAGCCTCACTGTGCATTTGGAGTGAGCCCTTGAACCTCAGGGCCTGGGAGGAGATTGCACAAACCTTGCCAGGAATCAAAGGCAGAGGAAAAACCCCAAGTGTCTCCAGGCATTCATGGCTCCCTCTGAGGTCCCTCTCCAACACAGGCTCCTCATGGACTCCTTGGAGGAGAGAATTTGTGGCCAGGATGGCACAAAAACCTCTCAGACATTGTGGAAAGGAAAATCTAAAGTACCTTCAACACCTTGAGTGTCTCAAAGCATTAATGAGCCCCATTTCATGTCAGTACAAAGCTCTCCAGGGACTAATTAACGCAGATAATTGGGGCCATGATTGGACAAATATCTCCCAGAGTCTACCCCAAGTGAAACACCAAGTACCTTAAAAGAACTGAAGTACCTTGAAGCATTTATCAGCCCCACTGAGTGGTGTTACTGACAAAGCCTCTCTAAGGACTAATTGCAACACATAATTAGAGGCCATGATTGCACAAAGCTCTCAGAGACTCCAAGGCAAAAGCAAAACCCAAAGTCCTTTGAAAAACCTGCAGTCCCTGCAGGGAGCATTCAGGAGCTCCCAGGGCCATTGCTGAGCAAGGCTCCCCAGGGACTCCTTCTAGCAGATCCTTGAGGCCACTGGGATGTGGGCTAGGGGGGGATGCTGAGGGCAGGACAAGGGGTTTACAGTGCCCAGCCTGGCTGGGGCTGTGCCAGGAGGCTCCCGTGCCTCAGGACAAGGTGTCTCCTCCCAGCCCTTGGTGGCACAGACCTTGCTGCTGTGCCCCAGGGCACCAAGACTTGGCTTCTCTTTGTCCGCAGCTGCCATCAGTGCCTCCAGTTCTCTGCTCTGCCTGGGGCCTGGGGACACTTTCCCTGTGGTGTCCCTGACAGGGATCTCTTCAAAGTACAAGAAACTTCAGTGTTTCAATAGAACTGAGTTCTTAAGGGTTCTTGAGGGTTGTGTGACATCACAAAGCTGGCTTTGACATCACAGAGCTTGCTGTGACATCACAGAGCAGGGTGTGAGGCCATAGAGCAGTGTCTGCCATCATAGAGGGTGGCTCTGAGGCATCAGAGAGTGGCTTGTGACATCACCTGGTGGCTGTGTAACATCATAGAGGAGGCTGTGACATCACAGACCAGATTGTGACATCACAGGGTGACTTTGTGACATCAGTCTTCTGCGATGTCACAGCACTGCTGTATGAAATCACAGGGTGACATAGAGTTGGCTCTGTGATATCACAGGGTCAGTGTGATATCACGGGGCCTGTGTGACATCACAGGGGCTGAGTGAGGGCACTGGGGAGGTCACTCTGCCCCGGCCCCCCTCCGAGCTCCCCCCAGAGCAGTCCAACCCTGCTCGTGCACAGCGGGGTCCCCTGTCCCCCTGGGTCCCCCCACCCCTGGTCCTGCAGCCTCCCCCAGAGGATGTTCCACGGGATCGACCCCAGAGCCTGACATGGGGACGGGGGGATGGGGCCCTGGGGGTGGCACAGGGGGACAGGGACCCCCCGGCAGCGTCCCCGTGTCCCCCAGGGCCAGAGCCTGGGCCAGGGCTCCTTCACCCTGTTACAAATGAGGCCTTGAGAGCACTGAAAAACCCCCGGCAAGGGATCAGCCAAAACCAGATTTAATATTAAGGGACAGCAGCACAAAGTTCCTTGGCAAGAGTCACTCTGCTCCTGACTGAGCACTTCAGGCACACCAAGGAAACAAAGCAACTACAAAACCAAACAGAATCCAGGCAATAAAACCAGAAATTAACCTGGAACTGTCCCTGTGTGTGCATGTGTGAGTGACACAAGGACAGCAAGGGCAAGGATAAAAGGAACACGGCCTGAAAGCTTAACAGAGCTCAAACTTAACAGGACTTTACTTATACATTAACCTTAACTGATACTTTCAACCTCACAGTTTAGCAAAAGAGCAGGGTATAACAGCATGTAACCTAACTTAAACCTATGACTTCGCAATTTAACAGAGGAATAACACTTAACAATATTGAACTTAAAACTTATACTAAAGGTAACCGCTTAGCAAAAGAAAACCTCTCAGCAGCATTTAACTTCACTTAGGCCTTGTGATTTAACCTTCCCTACAGGCCTGACTGACTCAGCTATCCAAGGCACTCCAACCCCTCAGAGAGCAGCATTTCTGCTAACCACGTTTCCCCAGCACAGGCACTCCTGTGTGCACACAGACACAAAGAGTCAGTGCAAGGCACCTGTAAGAAATTCCCCTGAGGGCAGGAAATGCTCACTTTGGATCCTTTGGCATCTCCCCAGCGGGTGAAGGGTTGAGCCTGGAGGAGTGGGGGGATCGGCCCAGGCCCCATCGTTGTTCGGGAGCCCCGAGTGCAGCAAACGGGAGAGTTCCCGTCTGGGAGAGGCCCCACTCAGAGGGAGTCGCTGGCCCAGGAGAGCTCCAAGGGCTCCTTTTGGAGCGCTGTTTGCAGGGCCCCAAGAGAGGGGCTTCAGTCCCAGCAATGGTTCATCCTGGCCGCACTTGGCATCAGCAGCTTTCTTTGGCAGTGTGAGAACAGGGATGTTGTGCCACTGAGGGAACAAAAACAGTTCCCAGGGCTGCTCCTACAGGAACCAGGAGCTGGTTGGGCAGCAGCAGTTCCTGGAGCAGACAGTGTTTGTGATGAGCTGCAGAGGAGCTGAGCCCAGGGGCTGTTGGCCAAGGCGAGCATTTGTTGCCCAGGGAGCATTTCTCAGCTGGCAGGGCGGCCTGAGAAGGGGAGGGGGGAATGCAGCAGCACCGGGCATGGAACCAAGGGAGCATTGTGACACTGTGGGGCCCTGTGAGACCAAGAGACCATTGTGACACTGTGGGGCCCTGTGAGACCAAGAGACCATTGTGACACTGTGGGACCCTGTGACAACAAGGGACCATTGTGACACTGTGGGGCCTCATGGAATCATGGAGAGCACTGTGACGTTGCTGGGCCTCATGGATCCATGGGGACTGTACTGACGCTGTGTGGCTCCATGGAATGTAGGGATCATTGTGACACTGAGAGGCCTCATCAAAACAAGGGGCCATTGTGACAGCGTGGGGCTGCATGGAACCATGGAGACCATTCGGACACTTTGGGGTGTTATGGAACCAAGGGACCATGGTGACACTGAGGGGCACCATGGAAACACAGAGACCATTGTGACACTCAGGGGACTCATGGAAACGTGGAGACCATTGTGACGCTGTGAGGCCTCATGGAATCAGTGAGACCATTGTGATCCTGGGAGGACCACTGTGATATGGTGGGGCCTCATGAAACCAAGAGGCCTTGGTGACACTGCAGGTCTTCTTGTAATCAAGGGGCCATTGTGACACTGCTGGAACCCATGGAATCAAGTCACCATTCTGACACTGCGGGGCCCCATGGATCCAAGGAACCATTGTGACAATATGGAGCCCCACAAAACCAAGGGAACACAGAACAAGTCTGGCTGCTTTGGCCTCCCATAGACTGCCTGACTGGTCCAACTGACCTTTGCATGTTGAGTGTCACTTCTCATCTGCTGCTGAAACACTGAGGCTCTGTGCTTTCCTTCCCAATGGAAAAGAACTGTCCTCCTGCTCTAGGCACCCATGGCCAGAATTGGGATTTCACCTCCAAAGGTCCTTATATCCAGGGATTCTTCCCATAGGAATATTGCCAGGACAAGGCTGGCTGGCAGTGGTTTCACAAGGGTCACCTCTCATCCGTCCCCAAAACATTGGGAAAGGCTCCATGCTCTCCTTCCTAAGGAAAGAACTGTCCTGCTTCTCCAGGTGCCCATGGCTGAGATTGGGTTTCCACCTCCAAAATTCCCTAAATCCAAACTCTGCAATTACTGACAATCTAGCTGGCCTTGGCCTGCTGAGGCTCTCACTTGCCTTCCAAACCGTGAGGCTCTGTGCTTTCCTTCCCATGGAAAAGAACTGTCCTTCTCAACCAGGTGCCCATGGCCACAATTGGGATTTCACCTCCAACACTGCCTGTTTTGACAGACTGGAGGAGATTGTTGGCTCTAAACATTTTGTGTGTGGGGGAGGAAGGGGCAGGTCCAGCCTTGCCCTGCCCTGTAAGCCCAGCCCTGCCCTGCCCTGTGACCCCAATCCCCCCAGGGCCTTCAGTGGGTTTACGGTTTCTACCTGAAGGGCGGCACCCTGAACCCCCAGCACCGCCGTTCCACCCTGGGCACTGGGGCCCTCTTGGCTCTACTCAGTGCTGCTGCTGTACTCGGGGCACCCTAAACCCTGGTAGGAACCCGTGTCCCCCTACTGCAGGGATTGTGCGCGACTCACACTGCCCCGATCCTCCACGCACCCGGAGCTCCATTCAGGGCTTGCGTGCCAACTCACCAATTCATCTGCCACCTTTACTTGAGTTTGGTGCACAGGAAAAACACCAGCCAGATATTTGTAAGAGGTCAAAATGACACAAAATTCTACTGGCAAAGTGCAAAAAATCAAGAACTTTGGAATAGGATTTAACGCAACATCAAATTACACATAAAACACTAATCATAGCAGTAACTTCATTAACTTAGCCCATTTATCCCGGAAACATTAAAACGCGTAAGCTGTTAGGGTATCCAAAAATGTTCCATATAAAGAGCATTAGAACAAGAAGAAAGAGAGAGAGACAGAAAGACAGAAGCTCTATAGAAAGAGCATATATGACTAACAGCTCCTAGGGTTCCAGTGTGGGTGAGACACAAACCCCAGGAGAAGGCAGAGTCCATACCAGGGGCTCACCTTGTGCTCTATATTTTAAGCCCCCGGGCCCTTGTGAGCCTCCCCCAGGTGGGATTTCTGATCACACAGGCAATCAGGGCTGGGTTAGCACTGTACCCACTGTGTGACTGATTGACAGCTCATCCCACAGTGTCTCAGGACATTGATCTCATCCAGCCTCTGACAGTGACCATGGTGACACAGGGGAACCTCATGGAACCGTGGGTCAGTTGTGCCAATGTGGGTCCAAGGACACCACGGGGGATGTCATAGGTAGAATAATGATAAAAGAAAAGTATTACTGCGCCTGAGTGGGCGCTGCTGGTGATAAAGAGACGGTGAATCTTGTTTCTTGAATCAGAAGGCTTGATTTATTAAGATATTATATATAATACATTATGACTATACTAATAAGAATATAGAGAGAGGTTTGCAGAGCAGCTCAGCTAGCTAGGAAGAGATAGAAAAGAATCCCAAAAAAGCTGTGGCCAAGGACTCAGTCCTCTGGCTTACACTTTGTGATTGGCCCTTAATTATAAACATGGGAACATGAACCAATCACCAATCAAAATAGGTGCCCCTGTTGCATTCCCCAGCAGCTGATAATAATTGTTTATGTTCTCCTCTGAGGCTTCAGCCTTCCAGAAGACACAGAAATCTGAAAGAAAGGATTTCTGTGAAAAAATGTCTGCGACATCTCACCTTTCTCAATTGTATAAAATAAAAAAAATGCTGATGTGGAATGAACAGGAAATTTCTTCACCTGTAGAATATACAATAACTAACAAATCACTAGAACAATGCTACAATATAAGAAAAATGCAAAATACAATGCAAAGAGAATTTGAGTCCATGCAGCTGAGTTTCAGGAACAGTCCAAGAGCCAAAGTTGTTTCCCTTGGAATATCTGAGAGTCCTTTTTGGTCCTGAAAACAACTTGCTGCAAAAGGAATCCCATCAATAGGTATCAAAAAACCATTGACAGTCATAGCACAATTTTTAAACAGTTTGTGGAATGTCCTTTCTGGCCCTTCAATGCTTCAGAGCTGCTGCCCGCTATTTTCAATCTTTTTTATTTAATTTTAATTTTTTTTTTTTTTTTTTTGATTGAAAAACAAAAGAGCAGCAGCCGAGCAGAGCAGTGCACGACAAGGAAAGGCCCTGGGGGCCCTGGCCCATGCTGGACCAGGAACCCCAAAACAGGCTCACAAAGGGGGACCAGGACCGGTAGGAGAAACCAGAGTCCCCAAAAACATAAGGAGGCCACACAGTGGGACCAGCCCAGGAATTTTTTGAGCCCAACGGCCCAGGCCAAACCCATGAGGAAGGCTCTGCATATCCACAGGCCTGAACCCTGCTGCCAGTACAATGGCAGCACGGGTAGTGAGACGCTTCCTTTCCCCTAAACCACTGAGGCATGCCAGCAGCAGGGAAATAGAAGCTGCCCCGAGAATCTTCATCTCGGGTCTGGGAATGTTTGTTTCCCACAGCAACACGGCACCACCCCCACCGGGCTGGGGACCAAAGGCAGAACTTTTGGGAGCCCCCTCCCCCTCGCCGCTAGGGCACAAGAGGGGCGGCAGAGATGGCAGCCTCCATGGGACAGCAACCGAAACACCACCCCCCAAACCGCCGAGCTTGAAAGCCGGCAGCTGGACTGCCGCAAGAGTCAGCTGGCGGGCAGCCCCCGCTCCACTGAAGGAGAGACCAGCCTCTGGGGCCGCTTCCTGGGGCGGGCCCAGGGCTGGCGAGCCGGCCATGGGGGCCGCCGGGCAGGGGTGGGGGCCCGCGGGGCTGTGGGTGACACTGGGGCTGGCCTGGAACGCAGCAGTGACTCTGGCCGCGGAGGAGCCGGCCGAGGAGGGAATCACGCTGATCGTGGGATCAGCCGTGGGCTGCTCCGAGAGTCCCGCAGGTTCAGCGCCATTTTCTGCCGCTGACTCTGGGACTGTCTCGGCTTGAAGCGGCGGGGATGCGCGGGAACCCACCTCCGCCGCGTCCCCCAGCCCTGAAAACGGCGGCAGGCACGACACGGGGCCGGCGCCGTGCCCTGCCGCTGACTCTGGGGTCCGCTGCAGAGGCGCAGTCGCAGTCTCCTTCGGAGCGCAAACAGGCAGCAGCGGAGCCGGGAGAAGCGGCGGGGCATCGCTGTTGCTTAACAACAGGTCAATCGCCGAAAGTGCTGTTCTCTTCTGCCTTCTCCGACACAGGCTCTGGCGGGGGCGGGGAGGCCGGTGAAACCACGGGCGGGACCTCCTGGAGTGACGGCTCTGGCAGGGGCGTGGAGGAAGCCTCAGAGACCGGTGCTGCCCCCATATGTGAAGGAGGCGGAGTCTGAGAGGCCGGCGCTGGCTTGAGCGGCCACTCCCATCCCCCTGGAAAGAGAGAAGGGGGGGGAGGACAACACTCCATCTGAGCATGCTCCGGAGCAAGAGTAAAAAAAACTTCTTCGCGCCGCGAAGTTTCAGCCCCCCGCGCCGCGAAGCAGGGGGGGGGAAAAGCCCAAAGTCATCACCCATGGGGTCTTCTGCCAAGGGCGGTGGAAACGGAGCTTGTCCATAACAGTTAGAGATCCATTGAAAACAAGCTGCTCTGCGTTTCAGGACTGGGAAAAGCTTTATAAATAATGGCTAGATAGAAGGCAACACGCGTCCCTGACTGTAGACGCACTGGATAATCGAGTCCATGCACTCCCAGACGAAAACATCTAAAGCGTACAGGACATCAGTAAAAAACCCAAAAAGCTTTGCCCATCAAAAGAACCCATAGATATCTGTTTCTGACAAAAAGCAACCATCTTCTCTGCACCAATATTTCCAGAGGGCAATAAGCTTTTCCTCTGAAGGGGAGAACTGAATCTCTTCTGGCAAGGCATGTGTCTGCCAAACGAACAGCCACAAGCTACGAAGGGCTGGTTCATCAGGGATAGAAAAGCCCACAGTACCTTCTAAAAGAGTCCAGCTTGCTCTGGCCAGCTCCACAGGTCTGCTGCCCTTTTCCATCATCTTTCCTGATGGTTTTCCAGAAGAAGGTTCTGTTGTGGTCAGCCTTGGCTGTGAACTCTGTCCAAATCAGGATCTTCAGTTCTTCAGCTCCTGGCTTGAATCCACTTTCTGTGGTCACTTCAAAGCAACCATCAAATGCCACACATACAGGATTTTACCCAGTGCAGCAATTTTGCTCCTCTGGTCTTATTAAATTAATTTTTGCTCTGACACGTCGGGTCACCAGATATTACCGCGCCTGAGTGGGCGCTGCTGGTGATAGAGAGATGGTGAATCTTGTTTCTTGAATCAGAAGGCTGAATTTATTAATATAAGATATAATACATTATAGTTATACTAGAAAAAATAAGGAGAGAGGTTTGCAGAGCAGCTAGGCTAGCTAGGAAGAGATAGAAAAGAATCCCAAAAAAGCTGTGGCCAAGGACTCAGTCCCCTGGCTTACACTTTGTGATTGGCCCTTAATTATAAACATGGGAACATGAACCAATCACCAATCAAAATAGGTGCCCCTGTTGCATTCCCCAGCAGCTGATAATAATTGTTTATGTTCTCCTCTGAGGCCTCAGCCTTCCAGAAGACACAGAAATCTGAAAGAAACGATTTCTGTGAAAAATGTCTGCGACAGAAAAGCCTTTTGAAATGAAGCCTTGTTCAGCCACATCAATAGCTGGCCTATCATCTCTTCTGTGTGCAACTAAGCAGTTACAAGTTCCCATGTGAAGCTATTTTGAGAATGAGACTTTGTGACCATTCTATTCTGAGGGTGAAAAACAAATGCACCTGCAATAACAAGTAATTTGTCCCATGAGAATCAGTGAAGAGGTAAACAATACAATAGAGAGATTTGATGCACAAGTAAAATCTATTTTATTAACCAATAATCGACTAACTGATAAGAAATCTTTGAACGAACTAAAGGTGCACACAAGGTCTGTTAAACTGTGTAAAATGAGTTGTATGAATGAAGAATAAAGAGTTCTTCTCCATCTTAGCTTAGTCCTATGGGATTTCAGTTCCCCCCTTCTTGACGGCTTTGGGTTCTCCCTTCTTTGGAGCTTTGGGTTCCGCCTTCTTTGGGTCTTTGTCTTCCTTCTTCTCTGGGATTTTGGTTTCCTTCCTCTCTGATGCTTTGGTGTCCTTCTTCTCTGATGCTTTGATTTTCTTCCCTTCTGATGCTTTGCTTTCCTTCCTCTCTGGGATTTTGGTTTCTTTTTTTGGGATTTTGGTTTCCTTATTCTCTCGGGTCTTGGTTTTCCCCTTCACTGGTATTGGAGGTTGCTTGCCAACAGAGACACTCTTCTTTCCCTTCTTCTGCCTCTCTTCCTCCTTCCTCCTCTCTTCCTCCTCTAAGGCTTTTGCCTCCTCCTCGACCTTTTGAGCTGGCTCCTTCAGCTCCCTTCTGCAGACAAAACAGAAAATATGGCTGAGAGTCCCACCAGAACCTTGGGCTCCCTAGTCCTGGCTGGCCCTGCACTTCATTCCTTGACCCTGAGGCCATTTCCGTGAATTCTCCTCAACCCACAGAGGTTGGGAACATCCCAAGAGAGGGCATGGGTGGAAGGGGACCTCCAGGACCGGCCAAACCTGAGCTTTGCCATCATAAGGTCTTGACTGTGCAAGCTCCCTCTGAAGGCACAGCCAGACCCCTCAAGCCCCTGCCAAAGGCTGATCCAGCAGCTCTCTGCACTGGTGCCTGGAAACGCCTTTTGTCTCTTGGCTTCCCAGTTTAAAGCAGAGCACAGATTGCTGACATCTGCTTAGCTCTCCTACAGTTCATACTCAGCTCATTCAGCCCCCTTCTCCCTGGGCATAGCTGAAGCATGATTTTAAAGAGTTCAGATTTCAGCTGAGGGCTAGAAGCAATTCCCATTGATCAGGATGTAGGTTAGATAGGCAGACCATAGGTTAATGGTTATGAGATGCTTAAGCTGGAGATGATTGTTCTATTGTTTACCATTAGGAGAGGGAAGTGGAGGAAGTGAACTGTTATAAGAACATCTTGAAACCAGGAGAACAATGGTTAGCACCTGGGTTTGATGTCAATCAATCACTAAGCAGGGGACCTTGGATGGTGCCAGAGGGTCACAGAGACCTGATGAAGACATTCCTGACTTCATCCCCTAAGACCACTGACCCAATTCGAGACCACCAACCCAATTCAAGGGAAGAAGTGCACAGGAGTGAAGGACCAATGACCTCATTTGAATACAGAGCAGGGATGGGAGGTGCTGGGGTTGTGCAGATGTATTGTATGTAAGATCTTGGGAAATAAAGAGAGGGCAAAGAACCTTGGACAGCGCGGTCACGCCTTTTAGGGACGGCTCTGGTGCCGCCCACCGGTGTTAATAAACATCCCACTATCTAACTTTAATTAGTTAGAGAGTCTCTGTCCGTGATCTTTGGTTTTAACGACTCCTAGCCTGCTCCTTCATGAGAACAATCCTATCAGTCAGAAAGCAAAGGCTGCAGGAACTCCTCTCCTGCAAGACAGGCTCTTGTCGGGCAGATTTCCTGCTGGAACCCAGCTGGGACCAAGCCAACCAGTGCTGGCTGCCATGGAAACCACTGGAAGCAGCCTCGTCCGTCTCCTCCCCATGAAACCAACTTCAGCCTGGCCTGAAGAAGTCCTGATGCACAGGCTTGCTTTAAGCACCTCCACTCCCAGCTCCACACTTGGCCTGTGTGTCCTGAGCTTGGGCTGCCTTGCTGGAGCTGAGCTTCTCCTGTGCTTGCCTACGGCTGCAGCTGCAGGGGAGCCTAAAGCACAGGAGCTTTTCTGGCTGCTATGCCACCATAAGGAGAACCCTGGCAGATCAGCAGTGCAAGGACTTCATCTGTGGCAGGAGCAGGACCCAAAGCAAGGTTTGCTCTGTGCCCCACGCCTGCCCATACCACAATCCCACTGTTCTGGTGAAGAAGGCAGATGATAAAGAAGATGCCACTCAACACCATCGACTTCAAGACACCTCTAGAGGCGGTGCCAAGGCAAGCCCAGAGCCCAGCTCCCCGCAGGCAGCAGCTAAGCCAGGAGGGCTCAGCACTCAAATAGAGAAGATGATGTTCTGTCTCAACAGAAGAAGGTCCTTCCTCTCTTGGCAGCCAGGGAGCTCAGAGTGGCCATCCCTGTGTTGCTGCTGGCCTTTGCTCTGCAGCTCCTCTGAGCTCAGAGGCCTTGGAGCAGGGAAGCCCTGCAGGGACAATAACCCATGGCAGAGCAGGAACCCACGGAAGGCTGACTCACCTGTCCCTGAGAGAGGCCTGAGAGCCACAGTTGATCTCCTGGGGGCTCAGGGAGGAGCTGACACATGAGGCCGCCCTGGGCACCAGCACCTCGGAGGTGGAGCCTGCCTCCATGTGGCACAGCTCCGGGACATTGCAGGTGGTGTTAAGGTGGCCAGACAAGGTGGAGGAGACCTGCTGGCTCTCTCCTGGCTGCAGCACACCTGGCAGTGGCAGGATATTGAAAGCCTGGATGGAAGACAAGAGAGATTGAGGTGTTGAGCATGGAAATGGATCCAATGGAGCATCTTGGAGCAAAGTGCAGCTGTAGCCAGAGGGGCCTATTCCCCAAACACTGCCAGAATCACCCTCACCTCATCCTGCATCCATGCCATTGACCAGTGCAGGGACCATGGGGAAAATCTTCTCCCATACTCACAGCACCATGCATTAATTAGTACATTACATGAAAGTGAACTAGGATGTCTCCTGGCAGTAGAAATTCTCTCTGATGCACAACTTGCATCAGAGGAGGAGAGTCGGAGTGAGAGTTCTTGGAGCTGAGGGAAGGAGTCCAGCCCAGCTCATCTGACCCCTGAGGCTCTTCCCCTCTCTCTCTGATTTAAACGCTGCTTTCTCAAGGTGCTACAGCAAAAGCTCCTGCAAAAATTTCCTGTGGAGCACTTGAGGAGTTCCAGGGGGAGCAGTGCCCTCCACAGGTGCTGCACAGCATCCTTGGGCAGCCCTGCAACGTGTCTTGCACTGCCTCTCCAACAAGCAGCTGCTCCAGCAGCACTTTGCGATGGGCCTGCAGGGATGGGAGGCCCCTCTGTGGCCAATGCTGAGGGCCCCCAGTGGCACTGGCAGCTCCAGCTCTGCTTGCCACACTGACAATGGGCAAGGGAGACAGATTCCCTCTTGCCTTCTCTGCTCCCAGGGCAGTGTGCGCCACGTCCAGGGAGTACCTGAATCCCTCCAAGCCTCGAGGCAGGTGAGGGTGCTCAGGAGTTGACACCCAAAAAACAAGCCATTTTCTATGCTGGCAGGAAGAGACAGCCCCTCTGCAAAGTCTCCCTTTGTCAGACAGCTCCAGGGCCAGCAGTGCAATAGCAGCTCTGGGTGAAAGCAGAGCCCTGCAAACAGGGAGTCTGGCTGCTTTGGGAAGAGGCTCCATGGAGATCAGCATCATCCCAGCTTGCTCTGTGAGAGAAGCTGGAGGTGTTACCATGATGATGCAGAGAAAAGCCTCATCTTACATTGGGAAGGAAACAAGGCAAAAAAATCCCACACTCAGCACAGGCCTGTAGGATCTGAGCCAGCTTCTCCAAGGAAAACTCTCCTATTTCTCCCTCCCCCTCAGCCCATGTCCAGCCACTGGCCCTGCTGCCCAGCCCACTGTCAGGGCACAGCACAGCAGGGCAGCAAAAAGGGAGCTCAGCATGAGCAGGACTTGGTGCTGGCAGGCTGGGGAGGCAAAGCAAGCAGTCGGTGTACAAGAAAATCTACCTCTGCTCCTGAAGAGTGGGTAAAATCCTGCACTTCTTTCAGGGCTCTGGCTGCCTCCTCCTGTCCAGTCCTGAAGTGCCTCCATCGAGTTGCCGCACAATCCAGACTGGTTCTCCTCTCCTTCGGTGGCTGGGGTTTGAATTTAGGTGGGTGGAGCTCATCTCTGGAAAATAAATAACTATGAACAGGGACCTGCAGTGGGAGGGAGGGAGGGAGGGAGGGAGGGAGGGACACCTGCACGAGCAGCTCCTGGCCAGGATGCAGCCCCTGGCTGAGTGCTGGCACGTTGAACGGAGAAATGGTTTGATCCAGCCCTTCCCAATCCAGGCTGGGGCAGGTCTGTTCTAAAGGCAGCCCAGGGATGGCACTGAGGTGCTGCAGCAGCTGCAATGGCTCGCATTGAGCAGCTACAGAGGACAGGCATTTACACCTGGTGGGGATGCAAAAAGCACAGTGGGAGAGGAAAAGACAGAGAAGGCAGCAAAAAGGTGAGATTTGAGACACCACGGGGCAGACCCAGCCAGTGCCCAGCCAGCACAGCCCACCCAGTGCCCAAGGCCAGAAACTCTGCAGCTCCACCGGGGATTTATCAGGAATGTTCCCCTGACACCGCTGGGGGGTTGGTTGACATTTTACAACACTCCCAGGTGACTCAGGTCACATTCCCCTTCCATCCATACATACACAGGCTGTGGTGCTGGGATCCTGCCAAGCTCTGCCAGCCTTGGGCTTGGGGAGATTTCTGCCAGCCGTCCTGAGCTCCGTAATTGTGCTCTCTGTTCCAGGAAGCAAGCAAGAAAGATTTTAAAAAACGCAAAACAAACCACAACAGACAAACCTAAAAAACCTTCAACAGCTCAACCCTGCTCAAGTTTTTTCTTTAGGGACAGCTACCACTCTCCAGCTGAAATGCTGGGCTTTTGGGGAAAAAGAAAATTACATGTTCACCTCCAAATTGAAAAGGATTAAGGTAAGAGAACCTTTCAAACTAAAAATTATTGTCCCAAAGCTTTTATCTTTGCGAGAAATCTCTAGGTAAGACCAGCCTGACAGTTAAACAACTGGTTCTTCTGGTGGGGAGGAACCCTCCTCTTTAAGGGAAGCAGCCTGATAGTTGAAAGCAACTGTTTGGTCAAACTTCAGGCTCCCTGGCACAGCCTGCATTGCCTTTCCTTCCTGTTCACTGATTTACAGGCAGTGCCACGATGGCCCAGGTTCAGATGTTTGGTGCCATGCGGGGAATTTGGCATTGCCATTTCCATATGTTTTAATCAAAGTTTCAGTCCTTGCAACCACTCTTCAAATGCCAGCTTTCCTTTCTTTTACAGAAAGCTCAAGGTTCCCACAAGTCTTTTGACATCCTCTTTTGCGCTCAGAGAGATGACATTTTCAAACAGATGTTTCCAAAGTTAACAGCATTTGAAAGAATAATGAATGCAAATCCCCCTGGATTCCAGCTGAGCCCAACTCCATTCTGTGTCAGACACTGAGATTCCCACCTCTAAGGCAGGAGCTGTTTGTGCCCCCATCCCTCCTGTCCTTCTCCCCAGCAGCCTGTGCCTGTTTTCCCCGGCAGAATCCCTGTCCCTGTGCACCCTGCCAGGAGCAGCTTGATGCCGAATTTTGCCCCAAAAGGCGAGAATAACTGCTTAAGAGACTCAGCCTAAGTCAGATAAGCAGGAGGTATTTTATTACGACGCGTCGGAGAAATCACGAAATGGATTTCTGAATTATGTACCGCAAAAGCGGGTTTTTATACAATTTTAAACAAGGATTACATCATTTATTACATGCATATTCATAGGCAGGCGGAGTCTTCTGGGAATTCTTGGTCTTCCTCAGTTAAATTTTAAGCTTTTCCTAATTTGGTCTTCTTCCTGTTATCCTTGGCATGTTTTTCCATGACTTAGCTGAAGTAACTGTTGTACTTGGCTTGATCCTAACGGGTTGGCAGGTCACTTTAACTTATTGGCTTCCACTTCTTCTTCTTCAAATATTCTAATTCCAAAGTTTCTTCTGTGAGTGTATTTTAGATTACCTATCCAAATATTGTGAGTGTATTTTTACATTGCCTTACCTAAGTATCTGATCAAAGATCTTCCTGAAAGTGTATTTTAGGTTATTTATTAACTGCTGCAATTCCCTTAATATATTTTTGAGTGTCTTTAATTCTTTTATTTTTCAGAAGCTATTAACCATTATAATAAATGGCTTCATTTCCCCCCTTTTCTTATTACTTACGAATTCTTTCGTCAAATTCTAACCCTGTAGGGCGCTGATATGCTCGTACCATAGCCCAGATCATTTGGGTTCTTCTCATTATAATTCTCAGTCTTCACCACATGCAAATATTTGTAAGAGTTAATAGTAACAGAACTATGATTATTATTAGCGTTGGGTGCACCAGATAGTTAAAGACTTGTGTAGCTGTTGGGGAGTATCCTACAAAGATATCCCACCAATGATGCTGGCCTACTTGTTCTACTTTAGTCAGGACATTCTGTATTTTTTCTGAATTATGTTCTACCTGCCATACCATTCGTTTGGTTGTTTGATTTACCTTTTGTATTAATTCCCTTACTTTAGGATGTGTGAGCATTGCTTTAAGGACTTCGACGTCCATCCCTATTTGTAATTTCGGTATCTCTTGATATAGGTCAAAATCTGCATTAATTAGCTGTTGAGTAGTTATTGGGACAGTATAATGAAAGTCACAACCTACTATCTTGGTGAAGTTGCATACACAAAAGTTAGTATTGTTAGTCTTTTCTTGGCAATTATCTATGGTGACGTTATCGCAAGCTGTCCTCACACAAGCGCACCCATTCCCTATATAATAAACTTGTGATTGTGTTCTATTATGCGGAAGCATTTCAAAGGTACATACACTATTTTCAGCATCTAAACATAGATCTTCCGCTTCTACTACAGCGTTTTCACAGACATAGCCTAATTGTCCTCTAGGAATACATGCTTCTGTGCTAACCGATTGCCACCTATTTTTGGTATTATCATAACTAGCCCAGACATTATGGTCTATGGGCTTGACAATAACATCTTGATGTATTGTCCCTAGAGTGAGGATAGGAAAGATAGCTCTTTCCTCTGCTGCACTAATGGTGAGGACATAGGCTTCAATGTGTTCCTGTTGAGGCTCATAAGTGAAATTTACTAATTGCCACCAGGCTTGGTGGTCCTTCTCAAATTGTGTAGTATGATTGTCCTTTAGTATTGTTTCTCTTATCTCTTGAGGTAATATACCTGACATTCCTTCTCTCATTATTCCTGCCGCTACTGATTGTACCCATTGTTGTGTCTGAGGGCACTGGATAGCTAGTGCAATTTCTTTGCTAAGTTCCCCTGTATAGTTAGCGAACTTCAAAAAATCCTCTTCAGTATGGTTTGCTACCATGGTTAGTAGTTTTACTACTAGTGATTGTGTTTCTGCTAATGTGAGCATGGATGAACTGAGGGGCATTTTTAGCTTTCCTAAGTTCGACGTAACGGTACTTAATTTATTCACTAATACTTCTTGATCTATCGTGTTTAATATACCAAATCCAGTGCCAATCCATCCACTTAGATCTCTTTGTACTCTTCTATGATGAGACCTTGTTGCTAGCCATGCATTCCATCCCTTAAGGCTTTGCTGTATAAATGGTTGGCAACCCTTTTGCAAATACGTAATATCGGTGTGAAGGTTCATCTGCACCTTTTTCAGGGAATAAGTGGGGTCTAACAATAATTTTTGTTCATTAGATTTTCTTATCACCTGAGGCCCTATAAAGGTTAGGTTATGTACTACTTTACATACCACCGGTGGAGTGGTTTCTTGGGGCAAGTCTAGATCTGGATACAATGGGATCACGTCTTCCGGTAATGCTACCTTATATGCGACAGCACGCTTAGGGAAGCCAAAACCCATTTCCAGCGCTTTCAGCTCCCTTTCACATGTGAACCTCATCGACTGATCCAATCTAAATGCCATCTCACACTGTGCTTTCCCTTCCTCAGGACCATTAGATGTTACAATCTTTCCCGCAGAGAAGAGAAGAGGGTGTAAGTCAAGGGTTATGTTTTGAGGATGTAGTTCCCCAAGCGGATCTTCTCTATAAATTACTGAATTTCGGGGTTGTGATCCGGGTGGATCTTCCCTGAAGTCACTCCACTGACATGAAATTGGGCCCTTCTGCTGCATCCAGACAGTGGGCTTTCCCATTTTCACTGGACTAAAGGTGATTAGGTTGTGTTCAGAGGCTGCCATCAAGGGTTGGATTGTTAATACTAGCCGTCTTGTTTTTCCTTCTACTGGGTCAAGCTCTCGACAACCAACTTGGATTTGGTCTCCCTCGTACGCTACTATAGAGGGCTGATCCCATACTTTACTCGCGTATGGTTGATTGTTACGTAAGGCATAAACCTCAAAGTAGGGCCCCTTCGTTCCTGTTTCCAACTCCGGGTGGATACACTGGTGTGCGTTAGACCATGGGTCTATTGAGACAGAGCCTTGGGGAAGCACTATACTTATCATTAGTCCAATGATCAGGGTTGTGAAGATCTGAGGTGGAGTCAGGATCATGATGTCTGCTCCTCTTTTTTATTCTCCGGAGTTTTCTTGACTCGTGAGTAATGGATCCACGTGGGTCGCTCCTTGATCCGAACCGCAGTGAAGGTAGTCAGCAGTACTTGGAAAGGTCCCTCCCACTTCTCTTGTAGGGGTTTTCCTAAAAGATTTTTAACATACACCCAATCACCGGGATTAAACGGATGCAATTTGCAGTCGGGTTGTTTAGGTTGGTGCTCTATCACCACAGTAGCATTCTTATCAAACTGTTTCCCCACCGTAATTACATAATCATAAATATACTGATTACCGATTTGGTCTATAGCGTCCCCATTTACAACTTGCATAGCATAAGGTCTACCATACAAAATTTCAAATGGGCTTAACTTTTCTTTTGATCTTGGTTTGACTCTCAGCCTAAGCAGAGCAATAGGCAAGCAAAGCCTGATACCACTGCAAATTAGTCTCCTGGCATATTTTGGCAATTTGCTGTTTGATGAGATGATTCATCTTTTCCACTTGCCCACTGGCCTGTGGACGATAAGGTGTGTGTAGTTGCCATTTGATTTGTAATGCTTTGCTTATTGCTCTCACCACTTTTGCACAGAAGTGTGTACCTCTAGCCGAAGAAATGCTCTTTGGTACCCCAAACCGTGGAATAATTTCATTCAACAGTACTTTAGTCACTTCTCTTTCCTTATTTGTCCTACAAGGGAATGCTTCAGGCCACCCAGAAAATGTATCAGTTAGTACCAACAAATACCGAAACCCCCCTTTTCTTGGGAGTTCAGAAAAATCAATTTGCCATACTTCACCTGGGAATTTACCTCGATTTATGGCTCCTTGATGTACTTTGGTTCCTGTGTTCGGGTTATTTTTCAGACACCGCTCGCACTGGGATGTGACGTGCTTTACAGTAGTAAATAATTTTGGTCCTGCTATCCTGGCTCGCAAATGTTGATAAAGCGGATCTAGACCCCAATGGGCCTTTTCATGCTCCGCCTTCACAATCTGCCACATTATGTTCCCTGGTATTATCAACTGTCCTGTTTCTAATTGTCCCCATCCACTGTCTAACAGTTTACCTTTATTCTTTTGAATCCATCTATGATCTGATTCTTGGTATTCTGGCTGGATATTGGTATCCAGCTCTCCTGGTATTAGGGCCACTATTTGCACTTCTCTTTTCCTTGTGGCAGCCAATTTAGCTTCTGTATCTGCCTTCCTGTTCCCTATTTCTGGAATAGTGTTACCTTTCAGATGTCCTTTACAATGCATTATGGCCACTTGTGCTGGGAGTTGGACCGCCTCTAGCAATCGCAGAATCTCTTCTGCATGTTTGACTGTTTTTCCTTGTGTAGTCAATAGTCCTCTTTCTTTCCAGATGGCCCCATGAGCATGTACAACAGAGAAGGCATATTTAGAGTCTGTCCATATATTAATTTGCATGTTTTCTGCCAATTCCAGGGCTCGGGTCAGAGCTATCAGCTCTGCCTTTTGGGCTGAGGTCCCTGCAGGCAAGGGGTTTGACTCAATTACCCTTTCTGTAGTGGTGACTGCATAGCCAGCCATTCTTACTCCTTGCTTCACGAAACTGCTGCCATCTGAGAACCAGTTGTCCGCACCTTCGAGCGGCTCTTCTTTGAGATCTGGGCGACTGGAATAGACGGCTTCAATTGTTTCCAGGCAGTCGTGTTCGATGGGTTCTGCTGGGGCTCTCCCTTCTAGAAATGAAGCTGGGTTCACAATGTTAGTTACCTGAATGGTTACGTCATCTGATTCAGCCAAGATGGCCTGGTATTTTAGGAATCTGGAAGGCGACAACCAATGGTTGCCTTTCTGTTCCAGCACAGCCGACACAGTGTGAGATACTAACACAGTCATCTTTTGGCCCAGTGTGAGCTTTCTGGCCTCTTCTATGTTAATTATCATTGCAGCCACTGCCCTCAGACAACCTGGCCATCCTTTACTTACTTCATCCAATCGCTTGGAGAAGTAGGCCACAGCTCTCTTGTGTGTTCCCAACTGCTGTGCCAGGACTCCTAGGGCCATCCCTTGTCGTTCATGGGAGAACAGCCAGAATGGTTTTGATACATCTGGGAGACCTAAGGCCGGTGCTCTCATTAGCTCCAGCTTCAACTTCTTGAAGGCCCCTTCTGCCTCGGGAGTCCAAACTAGAACATCCTTAGTTTCTTTCAACAAATCGTACAGTGGTTTAGCGAGTATCCCGTACTGGTAGATCCATAGCCGACACCAACCTGTCATCCCCAGAAAGGCGCGCAGATCTCTCACTGTCTCTGGTTTAGGCATTTGACAGATGGCCTCTTTCCTAGCTGCTCCCAGGGATCGCTGTCCTCTGGAGACTTCGTATCCCAGGTACACCACTTCTTTTTGCACCAGCTGTGCTTTCTGTTGAGAGACTCGGTATCCACTTAAACCCAGGAAATTTAACAAGGAAATAGTCCATTCAATGCATTCTTCCTCTGTCACTGTTGCTATTAAGAGGTCATCTACGTATTGCAGAAGGGTGCCATCTCCCAGCGGCCTTTCCCACTGTTCTAATTCTTTGGCTAACTGATTCCCAAAAATCGTAGGGGAGTTCGCCCATCCTTGGGGCAATACCGTCCAGGTAAGTTGGGTCTTTCTTCCTTTATCTACAGATTCCCATTCAAAGGCAAAAATCTTTTGACTCTCGGGAGCTAAGGGAAGGCAGAAGAATGCATCTTTCAAG
This sequence comes from Ammospiza nelsoni, assembly GCF_027579445.1. NCBI lineage: Eukaryota > Metazoa > Chordata > Aves > Passeriformes > Passerellidae > Ammospiza > Ammospiza nelsoni. The sequence goes on along the minus strand of NC_080644.1, from coordinate 20,330,729 downwards.
TCTAATACGGTGAACCAGGCCAAATTATCCTTGAGTCTAGTTAAAAGCGTGTATGGATTAGCAACTAAAGGATGTAATATCTTGGTTATTTCGTTTACTGCTCTCAAGTCCTGAACTAGTCTATAAGCTCCATTAGGTTTCTTTACTGGCAAGATTGGTGTATTAAAATCCGATTCACATTCTACCAATAACCCCAGTTCCAGAAACCTTTTGATTATGGGCTCAATCCCCTTCCTGTCTTCTATTCTCAAAGGGTATTGTTTTCTTACCACCGGTCTTGCCCCGTCTTTAAGTTCAACAACAATCGGTGCTGCTTGTTTTGATTTTCCAGGTATATCAGTAGCCCATACTAATGGGTATGCCTCGCTCGGGACTCGCTCAAAATTGTGATTCTCAGGTTTAGGTTTCACACAACTGATTGTTAGGCTTAGGGCTGTAATCAGTTGTTCTTCTTTTACTTGAAATTCAAATCTGTCCTTTTTGAACTTTATTATGGCTCCCAAGTTCTCTAGTAAGTCTCTCCCTAGTAGAGGTTTTGGCGAATTTGGCAAATACAGAAACTGGTGTATTCCCATTTGTTTCCCAATTTTGTATTTGATAGGTTTCAAAAAGTAAGCTTTTTCTGGTTGGCCTGTTGCTCCCACAACTTGTACAAATTCATCACTTTTAGGTACCAATTCTTGATTTAAAACCGAAAAGGTTGCTCCCGTATCAATCAAAAAGTCCAATTCCTTTTTACCTTCCCCTAGCTCCATTTTAACCAGTGGGTCTGCTAGGGTATGGCCCACCGGTCCCCCTCATTCACTTTCTTGCTGTGTGGTGGTAGTGGTGGCCATTAGCCTTCTCTTTAACTGGGGGCATTCCTGTTTCCAGTGTCCCGTCTGTAGGCAGTATGCACATTGATCTGGCCCTACTCTAGCTGGGTGGGGTTGGAACCTCCCTCCCCCTCTCACCGGGTAGCCTCTACCCCTACCCCTGGTTCCAGGTTCCGAGTAACCTGTCTTCTGAGCTGCCACTGCCACAGCCACTACTTGAGCTATCCTCCTGTCCTCCCTTTTCTTCTCCTCAACTTCTCTATTATTATATACCTTCCATGCCTCATTCAGCAAGGCCTCCAGGTTTTTATTTTCTGGATGTTCAAGCTTTTGCAATTTCTTCCTGATGTCTGGGTTACTCTGTCCCATCATTAATCCTAACAGGTGTTGTTTCCCTTCTTCCGTTGCCGGGTCCAGGGGTGTGTATTGTCTCATGGCTGCCCTAAGTCTATCCAAAAACTCTGACGGGGTCTCATCCTTTCCCTGCCTAATGTCATATAACATCGACCAATTGATAGCCTTAGGGATCGCATTACGCAAGCCCATCGCTATCAGCTTTCTGTACTGCACCAATCGTCGATAGTGCTCTTCGTTGCCCGGATCCCATTCTGGTTTACTGCTGGGGAAATTATCTTCTAGTCTCCCTGATAATACTTGAGCATGTCGTTTTCCTGTTTCCAATACGAGTTCCCTTTCTGTATCTGTCAATTCTGACAACATCACCTCTATATCTTCCCAATCAATATCTAAATTCTTTGCCATTAATTCAAACCTCTTCGCTACTCCCTCTGGATTCCTCCTGAAGTTCCTTGCCTCATCCCTCCAATTGTTCAGATCACTTGTGGAGAACGGTACCTTTACCCTGGTCCTTTCTCCTACCATTGGCATAAGTTGTCGGAGAGGAGCTATTGTATGGTTCCGTTCCTCTTCTTGCTTTGCTTCCCTCCGTGCCACAGATCTGGTATAATACGAATGACTAGTCCCTTCCCCAGGATCTTCCTGTGCCTCAATGTCTTCCCTATTCTTTCTCTTCTCTTTTCTCTTTCCCTTTCCCTGTTCTTCATCTTCACCTTCTATTTCTGTTAACTCTTTTCCTACTACCCCCCTGGCATGGTTTACACAGTCCAGCCGCGCCTCGCTCTGCATCTGTCGCCTTTCTTCCCGCATCTGCCGGCACCTATCCTGTTCCGGGCTACTGTCCTCATCTTCTGTTCCCCTTCCATCTCTCTTATCCTCTATCTGAATTATTATATTCAGCTTCTGTGAGTTGTTCTCTGCCTCCCTTTCGCATGTCTCAGTGTCATTCTTCTCACTATACCTTAGCTTAGAGACGTTGCCTCCCAGTGAGTTATCCCCAGTCCTCGGTGTGCTAGTTTCTATTCTACAGGTACCTGATTTCCCAAAACCTCCACTTCTGGGTGTACTACCATCCCCATATGGACTTAGTTCGGGGAGGCTGCGTGTCTCCCCTCGACTCTCTGTTCCATGTGGGCTGCCTTCTTCCCTCTCAACTTCTAATCTGGGTGGGCTGTCAGCATCCTTGTAGCTTCCCGACCCCTGTGGACTATCTGGTCCCTGCGGGCTGCTTTCCTTCTTGTCCATCCCCGATTTTAATGGACTATCCTCCTCCCAAGTGTTATCTAGTTTCTGAGGACTGTGCCCAAACTTAGATTTCCACCATCGTTCCAGCTCCTTTAAGGGGCTAGGATCCCCTTGTTCCTCCTTTGGCCTGGGAAGAGGCCCTTCCCGTCCTGGGGCGAATGGATGGTATTCCCACAGGCTTATTTCGCTCTCCTTTCCACTATCCCTTCTTGTCAATTTAAGACATTGTTGCCCAATGCTACATGCATCACAGCACCGTTCTTTAGGCTTTGAACCTTTCTTATCTTTTTCCAGGGCTAGCACTAGGGGGTCCTGAGGTGCTACATTTACCCCGCACTCTTTTTGCCACTCCGGTTTATTTCTTAGGGTAAAGAACATGTCAGCATACATCACTTCGTCCCATTTGTTAAGTCGGCGAAGGAAAAGCATCAATTGCAAAATAGTATTATAATTAGCTGTTCCCTCCAGCGGCCATTTCTCATTGTCATCTAACTTGTACAACGGCCACCACTGCGTACAATATTTAAGGAGTGTCTTTTTACTTATGTTTCCCCCCGGGATCCCTCCCAAGTCCTTCCAGTGTTTTAGGATACATCCTAAGGGGGTTTTCATATTTACGTCCTTACTCTGTTGACTTCCCATAGTTATTCCCTGTGTTGGTTTAACACTTCACACACAATTTTCAGTCGCTTTTGTCCTGGCTTCTCGCGTCGCAGCGATGCTGCGTCTTATTCACTCTCAACCATACACGCGCACCTTTATAAAGGAATTCCTACCTTATGGTCTATATCAGAACAGACTGTTACCGGGTTTGGTCACGCGAGGTCACCTACAGACCGTGAGACACCGGTTTGCCAGATTTGTGCAATCGCAACCGTAGACAGTGTAACAATTGCAGGGGGTCACAATTTTCTTCCGGATATCTATCAACTTATTCTCTTCTAAAAATTATAGAGAGAGCAGCAAGATGTTTTCTGTAAGATTTTGCAACAAACACATAGAACAGACACAAAAGATCACCGGCTGACAGACCTCTTCAGATAGCAGTTTCAGTTCTTAACCCTTAATTCACAGTATTACAACATCAAACACAATGTTAAAACAGTTTCCCATACAGACCAAAAATACCAAGATAAACAAATACTTCTTTCAGCAGGACTTTATCCTTTTCTTTACAAAAACAATGCCGGGAATCTAACCCTGGCAAACCAATGCTAGCAACCCAATGCTAGCAACCCAATGCTAGCAACCCAATGCTGGGGTTTTAACCCAGCTGGGATTCGTTACCGGGGCGTCCCCCAGCTTTCCCTTCGGGCGGTCACGTCTGACCCCCGTTTCCCTACCAATAAAACCAATAAACAATTAAAATACCTCTTAATTGAAGCAGGAGATGCAGGGAACCCTCCGTCCACCAAGGCGCCGGTCCAGGGGGGTCTCTTCTGACAAAAAATTCGTCAGGGGCGCCCAGAGAATCCCGACCCCGGACCCGGCCCGGGAGGACCTCAAGGCCCGGATCTCCTGTCTGGTCCCATCTGGGTCGCCAGAAAATGATGCCGAATTTTGCCCCAAAAGGCGAGAATAACTGCTTAAGAGACTCAGCCTAAGTCAGATAAGCAGGAGGTATTTTATTACGACGCGTCGGAGAAATCACGAAATGGATTTCTGAATTATGTACCGCAAAAGCGGGTTTTTATACAATTTTAAACAAGGATTACATCATTTATTACATGCATATTCATAGGCAGGCGGAGTCTTCTGGGAATTCTTGGTCTTCCTCAGTTAAATTTTAAGCTTTTCCTAATTTGGTCTTCTTCCTGTTATCCTTGGCATGTTTTTCCATGACTTAGCTGAAGTAACTGTTGTACTTGGCTTGATCCTAACAGGTTGGCAGGTCACTTTAACTTATTGGCTTCCACTTCTTCTTCTTCAAATATTCTAATTCCAAAGTTTCTTCTGTGAGTGTATTTTAGATTACCTATCCAAATATTGTGAGTGTATTTTTACATTGCCTTACCTAAGTATCTGATCAAAGATCTTCCTGAAAGTGTATTTTAGGTTATTTATTAACTGCTGCAATTCCCTTAATATATTTTTGAGTGTCTTTAATTCTTTTATTTTTCAGAAGCTATTAACCATTATAATAAATGGCTTCAAGCTGCACACAGGCTCACATCTCCCCTTGCCCTCACCAGGGGGTTTCTCTCATCCCCGAACACGCCGATGAGAACGTTGGTGCGATGAGTGCCCAGGGCCTGCACTGCCACCACAACTGGGATCTCTGCTGTGCTCTGGGGCTGCACAATCCCACAGGGCTTGGGGCTGGAGTAGAGCACAGCAGAGTCCTCCTTGCGTTTCTGGAAGGGACACAATGAAACACAGATTCAGAGGGACCTCTCAAGAAACTGTAGGCTCCTTAACATCCACCACAACAGCAACTTACACACACCTTTAAAGCTCCCCAGGACAAAGGTCAAAGGCACAAACAAGATGCAAGAATTGTAGGGTTAGCACTCCCAGGGGATCCTGCAAGGAGGCTGCCAGCACAGGCACTGGTGTCTGTGGGTGCAGCAGCTTTTCACAACCCTCTAAGATCTCCCACAGGAAAACACCCTGACGACTAGAATATCACCTGTTTTTTCTGGAGCTTAAACTGCCTCCTCAAGTTTACAGTTGGGTAGGATCCTGCTCTCAGCAGATCTTTAAGACTGAATAGAAAGCAGCAAGGTCTTATCCAAACCCTTTGTTCCCCTAATAATCTCCTCAGGAATATTTGACAGGAGGAGGTGGATGTGATGCCAAACCTGGGGAATAAGCCCGTAGCAGCCAGGAAGGTGGCTGGGATTCCTAATGAGGATCTTCCTCTCGTAGGGCACCTTCAGGTGGCACTCATCACACAGCAGCACTGGGGAGGACACTTGGAGCTCAGGAACGAGACATCTGGGCAAAGAGATGAGCCCAGGACAATCAGAGATACTGAGAGAATGGAGAACGCCTACCCCCAAAGATTGTGAAATGGAGCAGAACACATTGGTCACTGTCAAATGCACACTGAAGAGCCCTACAGGGATAAATTGCCTTCTACCTCTTCCCACTCCCACATGTCTTGTCAAGGAGGGGCAAACCCTGAGAGGCAGCACCCAGAGGCTGCCAAGTGCCCCAGGCAGAGCACTTTGCCCCACAGCTGCCTCAGCCCCTCCTTTACCCAAGAAGGCTTGCAAGGACTCCTGCAACAGTGCCAGTGACCCACGAGCTCTGGGGGAGCCTTCCCAACAAGGATCAGTGCTCCCTAAGGCTCAAGGAACACACAGCTCCAGGGTCTCAGTAAAAATGACTCCCTTCTGTGCCATGGTGCTGTTGCCCTGCCTGAGAACTCGGCTCTTTGCCCCAGCCCTGGAGGGCACGAGACAGCAGCTGCCCCACAGAGGGGCTGATCAGCCCCTGCCAGGCCCTGCAGCTCCCTGGCTCCTTCACTGCACAGCTCCAGGCACTGCCTGGCCCCAGCTCCACCTGCTGTACGCAGTGGCAGCCCAGGCACTGCCTGGATGGCTCTGCCTGGCACAGGGAACAGCACCAGGGAGCTGCATCCCTCTGGGCATCACACTGACACCCACAGCAGCACAGCAGCATGGAATTCTGCTGCAGCAACAACGACTTTTGCTCTCAACTCTGACAACATTAAAGCTCAAAATGGGAAGCAGAGGGAAGGACACAAAGTGGAGCTGACCTGCCACATCAAGGGCTGCTTTCCCCTTGTCACACCTTGCCCTCCCCACTCTTGCTGGGAGCCACTTCCCCCCTGCCATGTGCCCTCATGGACAGAGACAGAGCCAGCAGCTGCTTGGTGTGGCCCAAACCAGTGCACGGAGCTCACAGCCAGCACAACTCCACCTCTTGCAGCCTGAAGGAGAGGAGGCCCTCAGGAAATTTGTTCCACCTCAAGCACCAAAAACAAGGCCAATCAATGATATCATTCCTGGTGCCTTTAGAAGAGGGCCAGGACCGTGCTGGGCTGCGAGCAAACGTGCTTTTCACCACGGGCTGCTGCCCAAGCACTGCTGTTCTCATGTCCAGCTGGCACAACATGAGGACATTCAGCAGCACTTCTCCTTGGCAGCTGCAGCCAGCACAGCCTGGGCAAGGCAGTGCCTGGGGGAGGCCAGGCAAGCGCTGGTACCTGGCTGTGATGATCAGGGATGCCACTCCCTTGCCAATACCCTCCAGGTCCACCAGCAATCTCCGGTAGAACTCCATCACCGTGTTGGAGCACAGGGTCACCTGGTGGAAGAGAAGAACAGTCAATGCTTCCTTACAAAAGCTCATTACCCACGGGTGATAACCTCCAGTTCCTGAGGGAGGATTTGCCCTTCATTCTTCTGCTGCTCCATGTGTAGAGCACAGTCTCAGAGTAACAAAAGCCTTCTGGCAATACCAGATTTGTTAAACACACTTTGCTATAAGGGCACAGGTCAGTGTTGGGAAATTTAGGAGACTAGAGAATGGAAAAGTACAAGACCGTGGCTAATTCCAAGTCCTGCACCTGTGAGATAGTGTGTCCTTGGGCCTAGCTGTAGTAGGATAACAAATAGTGAAAGAGACATGAGAAAAGAGAGATGTAACCCCTAAGGAATGAGGAAGAGTTAATGGTATAGTTTAACCAATAGATTGCTTGGCTTACAGAATATTCATAAGCTTATTATTTGCTGTATAAGTGTTTGAAGCTTTCTTCAATAAACTGGACCTGTGATGAACCACCTGGTGTCCTGGTCCCCTTCCTACGTCAGGTCAGCTACGTTAAAACATTAGACTACAGCTCCATGCAACACTGCATTCAAATTAAGGGGCCAATTTCTCATCTCACTACAAAGACATCCATGCCGAGGAAATCTGACTTGACCACAATGAGTTCAGCTTTACAGCAGGAGGCTGAGGGCAAAGTGTGGCCCAGCAGGTGCTGGGCAGTTCATGGCTGCCCTTGAACCCTGACCCCGGGCTGGCTCTGAGAACTCCGGCCCCACGCCAGGAGTGGGGAACTGCCCCGGGCTGGGCATTGACCAGAGGCAGAAGCGTCAGAAATGCCCCAGGCTGGGCATTGACCAGAGGCAGAACCCTCAGAACTGCCCCAGGGTGGGCATTGACCAGAGGCAGAACCCTCAGAACTGCCCCAGGGTGAGCACTGACCAGAGGCAGAACCCTCAGAACTGCCCCAGGCTGGGCATTGACCACAGGCAGAACCCTCAGAGCCTCTTGCTCTACTCCGCAACAGACAAGCCACCAACGGGACCAGGCAGAGGAGAAAGGAGGAGGATCTCTGTCTTGAAGTTCCACAAGGAAGGGTTTATTCCAAGCAAAAGGGTCAAAGCCAAAAGAGCCCTGGACACTCCCGTGCAAGGGCTTTTGTACAGATACAAATCAGGGGGTGAATACAAACAGCAAGCCAAAAGGGAATCCTCAGGGGAGCACTGAGGGGATTACATCAAGTGTCTGGGGCCACTTTGGGTAGGAGGGTGGGGAGGATGGCTCACTTGGGCCAACGGGGCCTCCAGGAATAGGGGAATTCCAAAGGGGCATTGCAGACAGGGATTGGCTCCAGGTTAAATTGGCAAAGAAGGTTGGGGAACAAAAGGGGCTGGGTTTGACAGGCAGGGAAAGAGCTGGAACAAGGGGCAGGGAATGGCATATGGGACAGCTTTGAGGGAGGGTAAAACCCAGGGGTAAACCAACTCAGGGAGAACACGGGGTACAACAGAACAAACCACTTAACAAGGAATCAATACAATAAATTTGAACCGCTACACATGGCTGCAGAGTTTTTTGTCTCCACTGGAGCTTCCTGCAGTGAACACAAATCATTCTGCTGCCCAGGAGGGGGGAAATGACACCACGAAGAAAAGCTCACTGCTTGATACAATGACATCTCTCTAACAGCCACCTTCTGCCCTCATCCTTGCTCTGCCCCGCTGCAATCAAATCAATCGCTCTCAAAAACACGAAAATGGCTTCAGGCCTTGACCATAAGGTCTGTGAACTCAGGCATATGATTTTGGAAAGCAAACAGTGCTCTTTGAGGAACATCCTGAGTAAGCCAGCTAGCAGAGGCCTCCCAGCAGTGCAGACCTCTCCGTGCCAGGATGCTCCAAGCTGGCACCAGAGCTAAAGCCCTCCCACCCTGCAGTGCAGCTCCAGCCCTGGTGCTGCAGCGGCTGTGGCTGGGCTCTTGCCATACCTCGATGTCCTGGTGTCCCTGGGGGAGGATGGTGCCTTGGCTGGGATTCAGGGTGAACTCCCTGGGCTCCACATGGAAATGGATTCCCTTGCTCCAGGCCGGGTCGGTGTCCCTGTGGATCTGATCCACGCTGTCCACAGCCGGCTGCGTGCCATCGTCCGACATGCGGAGCTGGAACGTCAGGGGCACCACGGAGCTGTTGGTGAGGCGGCAGCGCTGCGAGTAGGGAAAGCCTGGGCAAGGACACAAATATCCATTCAGGCCCCCAGCAGGCCATGATCCTGGGGGCAAGATCCTGGCAGGATCAAAGTGGCATTGGAGTTGAGCTCTTTATGATCTGAACTACAGCTCACCCAGAAGCCGCGTGAGGAATTAATCGTCACTTAGCTCCCTTTGACACAGATTCCAGACTGCAGCCTTGAAAATGCCCACTCCTAGCCCTGCTGAACACTGCAAGCTTCTCTCTTTGTGATGGGGACGAGCTCCCTCACCTGCCCCAAACCAGCATCAGTTCTCTCTCAGTGATGAGTGTGCACCCAGACCCAGCATTTACTCTGAGAATTCAAGCTGTCCAATTCCCTGCTCAGCCTGCCAACACTCCCACCTTTTTCAAGACATATAAAGAGTGAGTTGTCAGTGAGAAGAAGCTACAGCAAAAGAAAGTGAGGATGGGATCAGCAACTAGAACGTGATGCAAAGCACCCTAATGCAGCTTCTCTCTGCAGGATCCTTAAGGCATCTCTTGCTTTGGGCCAAACAGACTGAGCACGTGACAGCTCAGAGCCCGCTCAGCTGGGGGCACAGCCGAGCCTTGCTTTGAGATTAGCAATCAGGAACCAGGTCCCACCTCACCCAAGGGACGGGGACCTCACAGCCGTGCTGCTCACTGAGAGTGCTGCCTGCAAGGGTTTACCCCACTTTGGCTCTGAGATTTGCTTTCCATCCTGCCAAGCCAGAGATACAGCCACTCATGGTGGGGATGTCCTGCAGAGCGCACAGAGCAGCCACAGCCTGCTGTGCACTGCACATCTGGCTGGGCTGGCCAGCTCTGTGGGGAGGAGACTTCTCCCCAGGCCTGCTCACCAGGAGTCACTGGGACACAGATGGGGAGGAAAAACAACTGCAGCTGCAGCCCAGAGCTTCTCTGTGCCCATCCAAGTGACCACTGCCAGCTCCAGCAGGGACTCCAGCAGGGAGGCAAGAGAGGCACAAAAAGGACAAACCCAGATGTCAAAACCTCCAACGAGACTGAGGCTAGCACATGCAGACAACAGTCAACAGTTACAAAGAAGCAAAGATACAACAGCTGCCTTCAGCCAAAGAGCCCTTAGGCATGAAATTGGATTCAGCAGGATCAGTCTCCTGCTTCAGACCCATATTTCCATCTGTTGCCTTTCTTGTTTCATTCCTTCCAAAGTCAACTTGACAAGCGCCTCCGTGGTGATGCAGGCTGGGGAAGAAGCAGCACAAGAAAGGCAATGAGTTTCCTTCAGAAGTTCATGAACTTCATTGTTCTGGCTTTAGGCTTGGCAGCGAACGTTGCCCTTGGTCTGGGAAGGGGGATAGGGGTTCTGGGGGGTTTTGGGCGGTTTTGGCCCTGGGCTGGGCTTTTCCCTGGGGGGTTTTTGGGAGTTGTGGCGTGATGCCGTGGGCGGCTGTGCAGTGGAAGCTGAGGCTGGGCAGGGAGCGGAGCTTCCCTTCCTCCCGCTCAGGGGTCGCAGCTCGGCCGCTGCTGCTGCGGGAGGTTTGTGCTTGGCCCGGGGCTGCCCTGGCTGCAGCTCAGCGCTGGCACCGACCCTGCCTGCCTGCCCCGCTGCTGCTGCTGCTGCTGGGCACTGCCCGCATCCCCCTGCCCTCTGGGGCTCTGCAAAAGGAGCATTTCCTCCTTCCCTTCCCTTCCCGCACCGGCTGGGGGGGATCCCTGCCCTGCCAGAGCCCACGGCTCCTCCTGCTGTCACCACACCTCCACCAAAGGGGAAAAACAGGACTTGGCATCTGGGAAATGTCTGTTCTTGCCTTCTTGTCTGTGCTCTCCTGAGACAGTCTAGCAAAGAACTGTTATTCCTTTTCCCACACTTTTGCCTGGGAGCCCTGTCATTTCAAAGGGATAATCATTTGGAGGGAGGGGCTCATCTTTCCATTGCAGCAAGATTCCCACCTTCCTTGGCAGACATCTGTCTTTTAAAGCAGCACAGAGACACCAGAAAATTCTGCCTTTCTAGTCCTTGCTTCCATTGGATCTCACAATGGCAAAATGCCCCCTAAGCAGCAGCAGCAGCAGCAGCAGCCCTGCAGTTCACAGCCTGAAGAGGCTGCTGGGCCAGAGCAGGAGTGAGGGATGCTTTTCTGTTGGAAGGCACACATCCCTGAGGCTGTGTCCCAGCCCAGGGAACACTCACCAAAGGAGATGTCCCCGAAGTCGAGCTCAGCGAGGTCGAAGTGTAAACTCTGTGCAGTGACGCTGCCCCAGCAGGCCGAGGACAGAGCAGGCAATGGCTCGGTTAAAGGCATTGCAAAGGTCCGGCTGTCGTGGCTCGGGGGCACAAAACCTGCGCTCAGGGCACCCTGGGTTTCCAACCAACACAGCCCCGTGTGCTCAGCACAGGGCCCTGGGCACAGGAGGCAGCTCAAGCCAAGGGACAGCAGCCAACAGCCCCTGATGGGCTCTGGGCACAGGGCAGGCAGGAGAAGCCCCTGGGTTGCTGGGGGTCCCATGAAGGACCCTGAACACACACCCAGACATGGCTCCGTGCCTCAGTTTCCCCATCTGCAATGGCATGGACATCAAGGTGTCCCCACTAACTTCTGTAAGCAGCCCTTCCAGCCACAGCTTCCCTGCTTTGCTCCTTCTGAGCTGCAACTGCTGTTCCCATGGAGGAGCTTTCTCAAGAGAGTTTGACCCACACAATCATTACAGACACTGTTCTGAGATATGAATCCAGGGCATTCCCAAACATCCTCTGAAAAGAGCAGCAACAGTTCTACCCAGGGCACAGATGAATCCTAGAGGAAAGGACCAGCTTGTCAGCAGTGCACCAGCTGGCACAGCCAAGAGCAAGAGCTTCAACAACCAAACTTGGCTGTCCTGAATCTAGCACAGAACCTCACCTGCCCTTGAACTCAGCAGACACACTCCAAAAGTCACCAACATCCACTGAAATCAGCACTTGAACCTGCACAACATTCACCAGTTGATTTCATGGTTGATGCCAATCAGTGCCCACTCTGCCTTTTGGGTCAAAATCAAGAACCAGTGAACTGTGTCCTCTATTGTACTCACAGGACTGCCCCTGGCTCTGCTCTGCACATCTCAACAAGACACACCTGCCCCTGCTCAAGGAGAAAGCTGCTTATGCACAAACACCCCATGGCCATTTTGGGGGAGGGACAGAGGAGAATCAATTATTTGATGGTGAAAGGTTCCCTCTTGATTTCCAAATGAAAAAAGCAGCACTTTTCCTCCAAAAACAAAGCCAGCAGATTTGCTTCTGCACTATGGGCAGACCTGCTCACCACTTTTCTCTTGCTAAGGAATAACTTCCTTGTTCTTCTTTACCCATCTCCCTTATCTCATTGGTATCATCCAGTGCAGATTGCTTTCATTTCTTCACTGCCTTGAGCCAGTGCTGCTCAAGAGCAGCAGCCCAGCCCCAAAGATGCAGAGCAGCCAGCATCAGCTCTCCTGCTTCCACTCCATTATCCTGCAGCACATGGCTCAGGCTGGCAGGGACAAGGCCTCACGCTGCTGTGGTGCTGAGCACTGAGCTCTGCCTCCCCTATGATCCGCCCTTCTCCCTGTGGCTGGGCCAGGATTGTCTCTTGCCATGGCACCAGCCCATGGGATGGTGCCCAAGTCCTTGGCACAGTTCCTGACTCCCACATCAGCGCTTTGCTGGCTGTGCAAAGGAGGCACCAGAGCCCTCTGTGCACAGGAGCTGGGAGCACAGCTTGTGCCCCACAGCATGGCCATGAGAGGTGAGCTGAGGCTGCTGCTGCCCATCTGGCAGGGATTACTCACACAAGCTTTTACAAACACTGCTGCTGCTGCAGAATCAGCCAGGCTGGCCCATCTGCAAAGCCCTGGGGGCCTTGCTGGGTGTTCAGGTGGGACATCCCAGAGCAGCTGCTGCCCAAAGCTGATCCATCCCACTGCCTTCCATGGCCCAAGGCACAGGGAGATCCCTGCAGGGAGGAGTCATTCCAGCTCCCAGCCACCACACAGGGCAGGAGGCAGCCTGACACTAAAGCAATGCCAGCAGCAGAGCAGAGATTCAGACCTCAGGAAACACCTTTCTCCTCTGCTCCACCCCAAAAGGAGGTAGGTGGGGGATGTCCCAGAGACAGCTACAGATGTGCCCACCCAGCTCCCAGGGTCCTTACTTGATGGTCAGGATGGCAGGCGTAGGAGATCCAGCCACACTGAACTGGAACTCCTCCTCAAAGCTCCCCAGCACGGTGGCACTGAAGGAGATCTGCACAGCCTGGCTCCCACCTGCTGCAATGATGCCTTCCTCGGGGGCAAACTTGAAACACAAACCCAGGTTGGTGGCTGAAGGGAGACAGGTGAAGGGAGCATCAATAGCTCCTTGGTTCATCAGTTTCACCTGCAGCAGCAAGAGAGGAAAATGGAAATACGTGTGGAATCTCCCCTTCTTGTGTGTTATTGTCTAATGATGCAATGAACACCCAGAAAAGGCAGAAGATGCTTTGTGCAGCTGAATGGCAGAAGTCCAAAGATTCAACAGGACAACTTCTGCCTTTGGGTTTTCATGCAGAGCAGTGGCAACTCCACAGAACTGCAGTCACCCTGGGCTTATCCCATGGACACAGAGCAGTGCCCCTCTGCCCAGCAGCACCAAGCGCATTGAGAGCTGGCGCTGAGAGCAACGTGGGCTGATTGCAGCTGCCTAGGGAATCACCCCAGAGCTGCTGCTGCCCCAGTGAGCACAGCTCCAACAGCACCATCTGCTCATTCACCTTTTCCCAGACCAATGAAACAATACATTGAGAATGAGGCATCAGCATCAAAACGTACAGACAGCACCATCTTTTGGTGAGAAAACTCAGCGTGTCTTTCCCATCCACAGCCAAGCTTTTGAAAGTGTCTTCCATGATGCAGTGCCTCATGAAGTTTTGCAAGCTTGACTTTACTGGGGGAGAGGCAAATAGGTAGAAAACCCTTTGCTTTATTCCCAGGAACACTTTTCTCTTTCTAGAGCCAGAGATGCACCAAGGCTGAAGTGTGGTGAGGGACTGGTCAGCAAGGGAGAGAACTCCCAAGGATTTCCTGTGATTGCAGCAATAAGCAGAAGACACTTGGCTGGCAGCTGTTGGCAGTGGGCTGAAGCTCAAAGGCAGCCAGTTTGGTGCAGCTGCTTCTGCAGAGCCCAGTCCAAAGGTGCCTTGTGTCTGGCACTGCCACAAAAGCCTCTGAACATGCAGCTTTGGGAGCCAGTGTTGGTTTCATGTGCCAAGGGGTTGTTTTGCAGGAAGCCTCCCAGCTGATCCCTAAGGAAGGCTGCCTAAAAGCAGGGATTGGGGCTTCAGGAACAACTGACACACCTTTGTGTCCCCCCAGATTTGAGCAGTCCATCAAATATTCCCTGCTCACAGCTGCCCAGGTTGGCAGCAATTCCACAGGTGCACCAGGCTTGCTGCTGCCTCAGGAGCCATAAGGATCCATCCAAGCCCTGCTGCTCACCTCATAGACATGGGGGGTGTTGACGAAAACATTCCCAAGGTTCAGAGTAGGAGAGCTGAGTTCAACCAAGGGTCCTTGGCCTTCCCCTCTGAGCTGCAGGGGCAGCCTGCTGTCACGGCCTGGGGAGAGATGTCCATTGCAGTACAATCATTCCCTCTGCTCCACTGGATTTTCCAGGCTGCCTCAGTGCTAGTCCTTGACTCTGAGCTGGATGCAACCAGCTCCTGATGCTGCAGGAGAAGATATGGACCCTTCTCTTCCCTCAAGACATATCCCCGGAGGCTGACTTGCAATTTCTAACCCATTCCCTGGGCTGCTTTCCAATTTGAGCCACCAGTTTGCTGAGTTTAAAACATCTCTGGTGCCTGTAGTGACAGGCCATGGAGGTATGGGTAGAAATGGAGAGAAAGGAGATTTAGGTGAGATATTACGGAAGAAATTTTTCCTGTGAGGGTGGTGGGGCACTGGAGCAGGTTCCCCAGGGATGTTGTGGAGGTTCCAGCCCTGCAAGTGTTCCAAGCCAGGCTGGATGGGGCTTGGAGCTCCCTGCTCTAGGGGGAGGCATCCCTGCCCATGGCAGGGGCCTTGGGACTAGATGATCTCTAAGGTCCATTCCATCCTTACCATACTGTGATTCTGTGGTTTCCTTCCCATGCACCTAGAGGAGCTTTGAAATCCATTCAGTGCAGGCACAAAGCTCCTACAGAGTTTGGCAATTCCCAAACTCCCTGGCCCAGGAGCACAGGACTTTGTTGCCCAAGTGCTCCCCTTGTGACACTCAGCACTGTGTTCTATTTCCACAGACTGAGAGCTGCAAGGTGACAACTGCCACATAGGGAGAGAAGCAGCTGCTGGCCAAGGCTGCTCCCTCTACCAACAGCCCGGGCTCAGTGGGGCTCAGCCCCCTCTGCTCTGCTGCTGTCTGGGCACTGGGAGGTGGTCCAGGCTCAGGGAGCCCATTTCTAACTCAGCTCCTACCACCTGATGATGGATCCATGGCAAATGGAGCCATCCTGGAGGCCAGGGGCCTGCAGGGGCTGAGTGCTTGTTCACTGAAGCTGTTCTGCTCTGGAGCTCTCTGGCCTTTGAGGGAATGCTGGCAAAGCCACGGCATGAAAACCTCTCCCTGCACTGCCTGGGCTGCTCTGGGATCACTCAGGCACACACCGCATTCTGAGCCCTGGCCTGGCACGGGAGACTCCCTGGGAGCTGCAGGGCCAGGGGGGATGTGCCAGCACTGCCCTGCTGACCAGGGACTCTTCCCAGCACTTCCATGGGAGCCCAGTGGGCTCAGGCTGGCACCATGGCTTCACTGAGGGGGAGAGAGGCAGGGCAAAGGAGCTGCACCTGAGATGCTGCAGTAAGCCACACTTCCATACTCCAGTGCTTCCAGGGGTTTGAAGGTCACCTTGATTTCAGCTGAACAATTTGGCCCGATTTCTCCCTCCTGCAGCAGAAAGAGACAGCAAAAGATTGGTCTGCAAACTTCACATTGCTTGTTTTCACCACCCTCCTGTAAGCCTTTGTTTAGAGCATCAGTGATGAGTGAACAACACAAGGAGCCAAGGAAACACTCCAAACCCAGCCCAACACAGCTCTCAATGCTCAGCTGATCAGCTCCCACTCTCCACAATATTCCTGCTGCTCTGACATAAGCTCTTGGGCACATCATGCTGCTGTCAGCTACAGTGGGATGCAACTGCCACTGTGCCCTGCTGGCTCTTGGCCTTAGATGGGCCATAGCTGTAACCAAGAAGAGAACATGATCCCCTTCCTTGGAAATAAAAATATTAGTTTAACCTGTACTGAAAGAAAGCAGAGACTGGGATTATTGTAGGGTTTACTCCAAGATGAGAAGGGTGTTCCACTGTGCAGACACCAGGCATTCATCATCTCTCACAATGCCAGTACTCAGAATCAAGGCTCTGGTTGATGGGAGCATGTGGCAGTTTGCTTGCATCACCAGAAAAGGAAAAGGTTTTCTGTCCCTGTGTGCAGGACAACTCCAATGGCCCATTTCAACCTTCCACCCTGGTGTCCAGGCTCACAGATGACACTGGAAGGGACACTCAGAAATAGTGCACGGCATGGTTACAGGAGGGGATTGGCATTTCTGTCATTAACCTTGGGCTGAATTTGGCCTCCTTTTGCCAGGGAACAATTGCAAGCTTCAGGTCAGTGTGTGAGCTAGCAGTGCTCCAACAGCCTCTGCTGAGCCCCACGTGTGGGGGGAGCCCCTGCCTACAAGAACTACTCCCTGGGACACTGACAGGGCATGCAGGCAGTGCCCTGAGCTCGAGCCTGGCAGCAGAGCTGGGCTTTGTCAGGCTCCCAGCCCTGCCTGGAGCCTGCAGGGCACAAATGCTTTCAGCAGCGAGCCCTGCAGCCTCACCAGAAACTCCATGTCCTCCCTGCCAGCACATGGAGCCAGCTGAGGATCTGCCCAGTGACCGCAGCCGGGGAAGGGGTGGGTATAGGGAGTAGGGTGGATGGGAGGAGGAGGAGAAGAAGGAGGAAGAGAATGTTCTCAGCTATCACTTACCATTGGCTCAATGAAAAAAATGTCATCAGAGAACAGCATGGGGTCTTCTTGCACCTTTGCCATCTTCTCCTGGACCATGCTGCTCAGGAGGGCACCGTGATCTCCACATAAGCCCTTCACCTTCTCCATTTCTTTCTCCTCTGGGAACTTTTCCTGGGACACCTCTTTCGGCAGCCGCAGAAAACACTGCCTGCAGCCCCAGGGAGAGACAAGGCCAGCAGATGGTTTCATGAGCCACAGATTTGCAGAGAGAAGTGTGAGCGCAGGAGAGCAAAGCACTTGAGAAGGAGCAGCAGCAGCTCCCCAGCAAAGGCTGAGCCCAAGCCACGAGGGTCCCACAGGGATCAGAGGACAACTTGCTGTTCCCTGGCCCAGCAGGGAGTTTCACTCCACACTTGCAAGCTCAGCAGAGGTTTCCAAAGCCAGCATCCCTCCAGAGAGCCTCCTGCCTCAAAGCCTCTGCCACAGCTGAGGGAGAATCAACCAGCCATTTCTAGTGGCTTTTCCTCCCACTGAGCTGCTCAGGGGGGCACAGAAAGATCACAGAGCACCCACTGCAGCATTTCCCTGGCAAGGGGAGACAAAGCTGGCTTGCAGCTACGTGTTGCCAGCATCACTCTTTGTTTCTTCCATTTTGGACCTACCCGGTTCCCTACTCTGCCTTTCACAAGAGCATCCCAGAGCACTTCCACAGGAAATTGATGAATTCAGGCACCAAATCCCTTCAGGGACATTCAAGTTTTTATATGCAATATGCATGAAAACAGAGGCTCTGAGAGGGAAAGGAACTTTGTTGTGCAGGAGGGAGACAGCAAACTCCTGGAGAGACCTTTTCATGAGCCAGAGCTTTTTGGATCCCATCCCAGTGCACGGCACTAGAATGTCCTGAGAGGGAAAGGATCCTGCACTATCTTCTCTCACAAAAAATCCTCTCTGCTCTGAAAGCTCAAAACCTCTCTGACAGCAGCACAGGGACACACTACCAGCCTGCATGGGCAAGGAGCTTTTGAAGGAACTAAAGGGAAAAAAGAGGGTGTATCACCTTTGGAAAGAGGGACTGGCAACTCAGGAAATGTCTAAGGATGTTGCCAGGTCATGTAGAAAGAAGATTAGAGAGACAAGAGCCCAATTAGAACGTGAGGAAATCCAGTCATCACAATCAACCTTTCCTTCCCAAAATGCCATCCCTGGTTGGAGTATAAATGACCTGGAATGCTGAGTGCTGAGCTCCTGAAGCCCAGGGACACACACCCCAGTGCCAGGCATGGTTTACTTGGCCTAAACCATTCAAAAGCACCAACATCCCCTGAGGCCACACGTTAGTTTCAGTCTTGGGCCTGTATCTCACTGAAATGCATCTTTCAAACCAACCTCCTCTTCATTCTCTTCTTCCTCAGTAGCAAAAGCCTTCCACTGGAAGTGGGCTGTGATGTTACTCCTGTTTTCAATGAACAGGGTTCTGTGACTTGACGTGGTGGTGAAAGTCTTGTCAAGCTCCACGGAATTTGTGCTCAGCCCAACGTTGACATCTACAGCTTCTCCCTGGAGCTTTGTGTGGATTCTTTCTTCACCTGGAACAAAGCAAAGGGGAGTCTTTGCTCAGCTCACTGGCTGATGGAAGCACAAGGAACAGAGCAAAGCACAGGGCACAGAAGAAAGTGTCCCAGTTTTGCGCTGAAGGAGCAGTTCTGTGGACCACCCCATTCATCAC
This sequence comes from Ammospiza nelsoni, assembly GCF_027579445.1. Lineage (NCBI taxonomy): Eukaryota > Metazoa > Chordata > Aves > Passeriformes > Passerellidae > Ammospiza > Ammospiza nelsoni. The sequence goes on along the minus strand of NC_080644.1, from coordinate 20,312,135 downwards.
ATCCTTCAGCTCTGTGTGTACAGCGTGAGGATGTCCTGGGCACCTCCTAAAACACCTTATTTCTGAGGGTGTTTGTAGAGATTTGGCCTCAAGGGGACAGGAGGGACAGGGAGATTGGTCCATGTGCTCCGGTGACCCACTCAGATCACCAGGATTTCTGCATCCAAGTCCTTCAGGTGACAGGGCTGAGGAGCCCTGCTCAGTCCTGCCTTGCCCAGGCTCTCCCCGGGCATCCCAGGAGACTCCTGTCTCTCCTGATCCCTTGGATCCCTTCTTGCTGATCAGCAAATATGCCTGGGGGCAGGTGGGCAGCAAAAGGAGGCCCAGAGGAACAAGTGAAGTGACAGCCCACAGCAGGAGGGGACACAGGTGAGGAAACACAACCAGCCTGGCTCTGCAATGTGACAAACCACTACAGAATGACCACCGTGAAAATCATCTCCCTGTCCAAACCCACAGCCACATCAGTCTTTAAATATTTTATACTGTTCTGATCTGAAAAACCAAGCTGGAGCATTGCAAATCAAATAAGAAAGGGACAAAGGAAAGATCAGTGAGTACAGAGCAGTTTCTACATTAAGACTGAATGGGATCCCTCAGTCTAGAAATCAAATGGGAGATAGATGTGAGAGGTTTGCAACAGCTTGAACAGCCTGGGAAATGGGGACAGGGAAAAAATTGTTTTGATTTGTCACAAAAAAGGAACTTAAAGGCCTGAAAATGTTGTTAGGCAGAAACTACATCTATGTGTAAGGGCCACACAGAAAAAGGGCCTGTGACAAGCCAATGGAGAAGCAGCATATGGAACAGAGGTGTGCAAGAAATCCATTGCATTGCAGAGAGTCTGATGGAGACCTCACCTACAGCACTGCCCAGGAATCAAATGAAACTTCACCCAGGCATAGCCACATGGTAGTGGAGAATCAGAGTTCCTCCTTCCTCCACTCAGCAAGTCCCAGCAAAACAGCAGTCAAAAAGCTTTGCCTTTCTCAAGCCCCTAAACACCAAGGAGTTCTCAGTTTGCTTTGGGGTAAGGCTGAACAGGGGAGGCACCTCTGGAGGCAATGCAGGGGATGGGACAGCAGGGAGCCATGTGCAGAACTGTCCTGTGCCCTGCAGGGCCCAGCACTCACCTGAGCTGCAGCACACAGCCAGGGAGCCGCAATGGGCACCGCTGGCCAGCGGGTGAAATGCCACTGTCACCTGCACGGTGTCACCAGCGCCCCGAGCTCCTGTGGCCGGCACCACGGAGAAAGGACTGCAACACAGAGAGAGGGGTCAGGCCTGGGGACGCCTGGCCATGAGATTCCTGCTGCACTGCAGCTCCCTTGGCCAAGCAGGGAGCAAACCAAGCACAGGCAGCACAAGAGACAGAACAGACAGGATCACAAACAGCCACTGAGCCACTGCTGACAAGATCCAGCCCTCACAAGATCCTGGGGGTAAAATGACCTCAGCTCCCCATACTCTGCATCCAGCTCTCTGCAATGAGCCTCAAGGCTCCCGCTGCCAGCAATCCCATCAGAGAATGGTTTGTGAAAAGCACAGAGAGGGTTCAGAGCTATTTGCATGCACAACTTGACACTGTCTGCCTCAGGAATTTCTCTTTTCCTGCTGCCTATAAATCGCATCTCAAGAGATGCAAGTGGTAGGGCCCTCCCTGTCCTGGGAGATTACAGCCTAGGAATCAGACAGGGAGAAGGAACTTTTCCCTGAAGACCAAGGAATAGTTCCTGTTGAATTTGCAGTGTGCTTCGTTGGTTTATTTTACCTTGAAAACATTGTGATTTAGCCTAAAAAGGGCAACTTTTATAAGCATTTCAATGAAAGCTGCTCTAAGAAAAGGAGCAATCAAAACTCTGAAAGAGTGCAAATACAGATTAGAGCAATACAGTGACATGGAAACCCCAAAGGATGATGCCATTTACAGTCTGAAGGGTCCAATCCCAGCTAAATGAAGCACCATGAGCAGCAGCACATCAAGGAGGCAGAACCAGAGGTTTCCGTGTGTTTACCAGCAATGCAGTCTGGGACTCTGGGCTGTCATGCAGGCTGGTAACTGTTTGCTTGGCCCAGCACAGAAACTCTGTGCAATGTGTTGGAAATAATGATGCAGATGCGTTGGTGCACTTTGGATTTAACAGGAGCAATCAGGATTTAGTCACCAGGTAAACAGCTCTTGCCTGATAAACACAAGACTCTGTGCTTTGATGCTCAGGGACAGCTCAGGGGAAATGTGCTTCTGCCCAGCAGCTGCTGGGCTTTGTGCCCTTCTACAGCCCCAGTGAGGAAACCAAAGTTCCTGGCCTTGGTGCTTTGTTGCTGGTCAATCTGTCACATCAAATGTGTTCTGGGGACTTTGCTGATGAATGCATCACACACAAAAGCAAAGAGAACATCTGGCAAGCTGAACTTTGTTCATGTCAGTAGTAACAGCTGATGAACTTGCTTCAGGTTCTGCTCATTAAGGACCTCTTGCTGTAATTATGGGCTGACCTGTTCCCATTGCCACTGGTGAGAACATCACTGCTGGCTGATGGAGAAGCTTTGGGCCAGCAATGTTCATGTGCTGGACGTGAGACTTTGGAGGGAGGGGAGGAAAGACAAGGCCCCAGCAGCCCCAGAGCCAGATAAGTGCTTGTGCTCCTGCATCTGCCCCGGGGCTGATGCCAATCACTGCTGCAGCTCTGCTGGGGCTGGGGGGATCAGGGCCTGCTGGGGGCAAGGCACAGCATTCTGTTCTTAGTCTTTGGCCAGAAATTTCACCGCAATAGAGAAGCTGCCAGTTAGGGGAATCCCTGGCCAGGCTTCAGCACTACCTTCCATTCCATTCCCTTCCCACTCCTGCCCCATCTTACATGCTCCTGCCTTCAGGTGGCAGGATGGGAATAACATTCCAGGGATGACTTCAGGGCTTGCCTGAGAAAGAAGTTGTCTTCTTCTTTTCAAATAATCTGGAGAAGAGGGTCCAGCCAAGTTCAGGACTCAGCTGTCAGGACTGAAAAACTGAGTGCAAATCAGCCCCCTCATCGCCTCCATCCCTGGGCTCTACCCACCAGACTCCTCTGTCCCTGCTGTAGCAGTCATCTCTCACACACACCTGGCTCCCCAAGACCCAAAGACACAAGCTCCACAGCTAAACTTAACTCCTCTGAATTTCAGCCAACACCACTAAACTGTTCCCTGAGCCCACAGCTAGAAAAGCTGTGAAGGAGACATCCCTAACACTGTAAGAACCAAATTAAAATCGCTGTCAAGAGATGGGCCTGGAAAGCTAAATTTTGGGCTTTTCTCTGTTAATTGTGAGCTGCTCCTTAAGACACTTCTCATCCTGTTAGATCCATCCTCTCAATGAATGACTACTGCACCTGACAGGCAGAAAAGATAAGGTATGGAGGGGGTTTTAAAAGGTTGTTTTCTTCTGCTTTTATAACTAGGTCCATTGACATGTTTGTTTTCTTGTGTGGCATCTAAAGACAGGTCCATCTCTCCCAATGGCACCTTGCAACCCCCAGACACTGCTCTTGCTTTGAGCAGTGTCTTTGCTCAGATGATTTCCAGAGGTCCCCTCCAGGACCACTGCAAAGCCACGTGCCTGTGGCCTCCCAGAGAATGGCTCTGTTTGGCTGACAGTGCTGGGGAAGCATTTCAGAAGCTGCTTGTGCTCAGCAGGGTGCAAGCCAGCTCCCAACATGTTCCAGCAGCCTCCAGGAAATATGGGACACAGAAAGCTCCAAGGCCACTGAAAGCAAGAGCAGATGCCTTCCATCCTGCTCACTTCCAGCCAGGCTGCAGGGCAGCAGATCCGATGCTTGGTTCCTTCTGTAGCTCTTTCCCAACTCCGCTCTCACCCAAAGGTGTTTGCACAGGGACAGATGAGCTGCCTCACCTCTGGGTGCTCAGCTGGTACCGAGCTGCCCGGGCACCGACATTGCGCACCAGCAGAGTCTGCTGGGTGTTGACCTTGACTGGACACTTGGAGAAGTCCAGCTGGGTAGGGAAGTCCAGCACAGCTCGGGCACCAATGGCCCGAATTGGCACAACGATCCTTTCCCTTGCAGTGAGGCACACCAGCTCGTGGCAATAATCCTGCAGGAAAAGAAACTGCCTCAGAACAGGACATTTAGTGCCATCCCCATGGCAGAAGAAAAACCATTTCCTGTACCCCTTCAAGGGCATCAATTTACCTATTGCACCCTCAAATGAACACTAAGTTCTACTACTATGTCACGTTTTAAAGGCACCTGCGCACTTTGCAAAATCTGTCTCAGTGGCATTCAGCTCTTGTGTCACTTGGGTCATACAGATAACAGCCCTAGGCCACCATCATTTCTACTCTAAACTTTAATGATGTTAAAGAATTCCTAAGCCCCTTCTAAGCAACATGGAGCTGGGGAACACAGGACATTGCTCTTTAGGCTTCTATATTCCCACTGTCTGAGAATAGGACAAAGTGTTCAACTGACTCTAAGCAGCAAAAGCAAGAGGAGAAAACAGCTGCACCCAAAGACATCCTGTACCTCTGGCCTGGTGCAGAAACATCAGTTGGCTCACAACTCCCCTCTAACTTTGCCTGTCCAACCAAGTCAGGAGAAGAACAGTGCTAAGAGGTAGCAGGATGCTGTTGGAAAGGGCCTCTCTTTGTTTCCCTGCAAGGCTTCCTCCCTTCCATGCCATGCCCTCAACCCTTCTGTATGAACAAGCCTCCAGATCAGAACATGAACCCTCCAGATCCCAGCACTGAGATCAGACTTGCCAGGGCCTCAGCACTGCTGTGCAAACCTCCCCACAAAAGCACCTTTGGCACAGAATGGGTGCCAGCTGATAGAGCAAGCACAGGGACAGGCATGAAGACAGAGCCCCAGCAGTGTCACTGCCACGGGCTCTGGGCTCACAGCTCTGCCTGCAGCTTGTACCTGCCCTACACCAGCTCCTTCAGGCAGGTGTCCAAGTGCCCTGCAGCTCAGCAACCTCCTGCTGACCAAGGGCACCCAGGGCCCAGTGTGCCTGTGCCAGGCCGGGCTCACGGGCACAGCACATCCTCTGCCCTGGCCCTGCAGCTGTGCCATGCTCACTTGTGCTCTGGGACAGCACAGCTGACAGGCTGCACAACAGAGGGGGTGAAAAAGCACCGGCTGTGCTCCAGCCCAGGGGAAGGCAGGGAAGCTGTTGGCAGTCCAGGAAGGAGGAAAGCTCTCTGACCTCTTTGTTCCTCTAGTGTTTTCCATCAGAATGAAACCCCTTCCACTGGACCTAGAGATGGCCCAACATCTATCAACAGCCCTCTGTCATTTTCATCCTGTTTCCTGTGCATCTTCCCTTGGCAATGCTCAGCAGTGTGCAGGGAGGGCAAGCAGAGCCTGTCAGGCCTGGCTGCAGTGCCTGCCAGCAGTGCCAAGGTGTGACTGGCTGCAGGCTGCCTGCCCACACCTGGAGCCACGCTCACAGCATGCAATGGGCTGGAGCCAGAGTGCAGGGAAAACAATGGCTGTGGAGATCATTGTGTGCTTTGGCTCCTCCAGCCTCACCTTGTTCTTGCTGGGGGTGAAGCGGATGCGCACAGGGGCAGAGGCGCCCGGCGGCACGGCATGGTACGCATCGCTGGAGCTCACCAGCTGGAAATAAGGTGAGCTCTCCATGGAGACCTTCACCACGTGAAGAAACTGCAGCAAAGACATGAAATTATGATTTTGCCACTTGTGGAAACAGGACGAGAGGAGACCTGTACATGCCCTGCTAACATCCCTCCCCTGCCCCTTTTCCAAAGCACTTCCAGCTGAGCAAGCACAGGCACATCATTCACAAGGCTGAACTTGAATCCCTTCTCTCTGGCTCCAGCATTTTGGCCAGGGGCAGTAGGGCAGTGCCTGCTGGGAAGGAAGGGCCGAGCAGGTCAGCACCAGCAGGATGGAGACACAGCACCTGAACCAAGTCACCTGCATATTCAACAGGCCAAAAAACCTGCTGGCTTCTGCCTGCACACAGCCATGAAGTGGTCATGTTCCAGACGGGGAATGTGCTACCTAAAAGCAAACCAGCACATTACTGTGGGGCAAGGAAGAAATTCCCTTCTAGCAGATCAGGTTTGGGTAGGGACCTTCTGGGGATACAGTCAGGCAGGCAGAGCAGCAAGACAGGAGACCAAACACTGTGGTCTTACTGGGAATAAAAGCACACCTGAAAAGCAAAAGAAGGAATGAACACAGCAAGACAATCCCTAAAACAAGGAGATGGCAAAGAGAATTTAAATGGGCAGTAAAGCAGCAAGGAAGAATCATAAAACCATGAGAGCAACCAGCTTGTCAACAGTGACAGAAACACAGACAGGCGGTGTCTATTGACCATGGGGCTTCAGAGGCATTTTCTGCCTGGAGAAACAGGACCAGCACTGACTGACAGTGTGGTTCCAGTATGCAAAGCCAATCTTGGCTCTCCAGGGCTTCCTGCTGCCTGTGCAGGCAAGCTGGGCTGCTGGGCATTCCTGCCTGCAGCCAGCAGGCCAGGTTCGGCCCTCTGGGGTACACATGCACAGCACACATGCATTTTCTAGCACACTGATCTCATCAACCCCTGAGCACCAAAATGCTCTCCAAAAGTCTAAACCAGATGATTTGGACTCCCTCCTGTCTCCTCCCACCAGCCCACTCTTGGCACAAGCCTCACTTGAGAAAATGTTTCCCTGACTGAAATTCAAATGGTCTCAAGTTTTCCTCTTTACAGTGGAACACAACTGACATTTTTCAACTTTTTCCCTCTCAGCTCTCTTGGGAAACTGCAAAACAATCCCAATTTCTTCAGGTGAAGGTGGAAACCTCCAGGAGCACATGGCTTTGGATGTGCTGTGCTTCTGCAAAGGGAAAGCAGAGCACCAGGTTGCTTTTGGAAAAGCTGAGCAGAGCTGGATGAAGCTGAGCAGGAGCCTCAAGTGGCACCTAAAGGCCTCTCACTGCTTCTGCTCCATCACTCTGATTGCAGGGCTCTTGCAGAACACGGTTCCTGCAGGGCCAATGCCATTAATGAGAAGTGATTCCAGCATAAAGTGCAGAAGGCTCAGCCCCTGAGCTTTGCCTGTGAGCTGCACAAAGGGAGCCAAACTGGCTGAGAGAGGCAGAGATTCCTACCAGGAGCCAAGATTCACCAAGGACACACAGGGTCTGCTATAGACCCAAGGCAAAGCATGAGAGCAGGTAAGAACTGTACAGCCCTCAACATTCCTGTCAATCCAGAGCTTTCAAGAGAAGGAAACTCCTTTGGGATAGACACCGTCAACGCCTGGCCAAAATCTGGGGACAATTCCCAGCACAGCAAGATTTCCACCATCTTGCAGAAGAAGGTGCTGAGACATTTTCTTCTGCATGTGCTGCAGCACATAACTTGCTTTGCTCTACACTGAGGGAATGACAGCACTCTCCTCTTCCAGCACAGCGTTAAAGCTCTGCATGCCAGCACTTACCTTGTCCTTATTCATGAGAGACAGCACCATTTCAGAGACCTCCCGAGCAACGAAGTTCTGAAATACCAGCTCCGGTGGGGAAACCCCAAACCAGCTCTGTTTCGGGGCAGCTGACGGCAGCTGGAGGGGAGAGAGAGCAGGGAGAGCTTCAGCTGCTGTGAGGAAGGTTCATGCAGGAGAATCTTCCACTGATCCCCAGTGAAGTACAGACTCTGGGGGAGCACGTCGGCCCAGCCCACACCGGGCAAACAGTGGCTCACCCACCTCTGCTCTGAGCTCATCCACAGCTGCTGGGCCCCACAGAGCAGGCTCAAGCCAAGCTGCTCTTTTGGCATGGATTTCTCCAGGTTTCTTTCTCCAGAATGCCAGGCAGCACTTTCCTAAAACACAGCCCTGTGCCCATGCGGTCACAGAGCTCTGGGGCACTGACTGAGCCCTCATGGAGTCAGTAAAACCCATGAATTTACAGGAGACTCCATGGGAAAGGATTTGGGATGTCTTTTACTCTGAGACAGGGAAACCGAGGCCCACACAACTGCAAATATCTTTTTTGCTCTAGAACTTAGACATCAGTAAGAAGAGCACAGGACCAGAGGAGGTGCGAGAGATGAGGTGACATTTGGCTGAAGCCAAAAGGTTATTAAGCAAAAGAATGGAATTTGTTGGTTCTGTGTGTTATTTGTGGTTTGCATTTGTTCGGGTTGGTTTGTTGATTGTCACAAATAGAGGGACAGGGTTGAAGACCTGACCAAAAGGAAGCAGGACGAGAAGGGAGCGGACAGAAAAGTTGGTGCTCAGTAGAGAATGGAAGCTCCTGAGTACCCATCCAATGGCAAAGGGCACAGGGACCGCCCCAGCCGGGTACCAAGGGGATACAAAGATTGCCATTTTCTCAGAGGGTGTGTGTGTGCCCTTGGCTCTCAGGGAGGGAGACATCCCCAGCTCAGCTGAATCCTTACTAAGAAACACTTTTCTTTTGCTTTGATGATTTTGTTCCTTTTCATTGTATTTAAAAGTTAGTGTGTTCCAAAGAGAGGAAAAGGCAAAAATAAAAAGACAAAGGAGCTGAAAATAAAAAGACAAGTAAGGTGGATGCTGAATGAGGATAAGTTTCAGTTATTTTCTCAGCAACTTGGGCAAAAGTAGAGTTGGTATCTCCTTTTTCAATGGCCTTTAAATGGGTGCTTTCTTGTCATTACTGCGACCTTATTTCATGCCATTGTAGAGGCACGTCTGGAATGACACAACAAGAGCAATGCTTCTGGAGCAGAGACATTGCTTGGAGAAAACTCTGCCCTGCTTTGTCTGCCTTCTCCAGCCACACTGCTGTCACTGCAGAGACGCAGCAGGTCTCCCCCTCTGTGACTTCACAGCAGACACATTCCGCTGAAGGGAGTGGCTGCAGCACACTGTCCCTTAGCTGTGCCCTTTCCTGAGGTGTTCCCAAGGCTCCTCTCCAGGACAATCCTTAACCTGGATTGTGTTCCGTGTCTCTTGCTGCCAATTTCCTGCTCAACAGCCCACCTCAGTCACCTACCCATTTGGACTGTGCTTTATACCGAGCTAGTCCTGCCAGAAAAGCAGCTTTAAACACACCTCTGAATAGGCACTGATCCAGACAAAGCACATCCACTCCCCTCTGCCCAGGGCCAGTCCCCTGTACATCTGGCAGCCTGCAAAATCTAACACCCCGTCAAGGTCCAACACATTGTTCCAGCCCAAAGCAGTAATGCAATTTGTTGTGTTCAATCTGAAGGAATTCCTGCAGATCCTTGGCCTTCAAAGGCCAACGCTGCCACTCTGCAGGGAATCCTGTGACCCCGAGCATTTGATGGTGACCACACCAAAGCAAGAGGTGGCTCCTTCAGCAGAATGGTGGCAAAGGGCAATTTTGGGCCTCTGTGTCCCCAGCCTTCCTCCCATTGTTTTAGCAATGGCAGCGGCACTCCAGCACACCCCAGCAGCTTCAGCAGAGGGTATTTGTGTTGGCTTAGTGCAGATCAGGACTCCCAGTCCACCACTCCCAGCCCCTTGCAATGACAGCAGGACCTGGACACTGAGGTATTTTGCTGGAGGCAAGCCTGTCACAAACACACACCCTCTTCAAACTTCATGTGAAACAGAAAGGAAAAGAGCAGGAAAAGGCTACCTTTGGGCGAGTCTCACTCCTGTCTAGAAATGGGCCAATTCTGGGCAGAATACTCCCCCCAGTGCTGGCCTCCTTCTTCCTGCTGAGAAACTTCTCCCTCTGGAACTTACAGGGAAGCAGCTGAAAGGCAAAAGTAAACCAGCTAGAGCCTCAGAGTTGTGCTTGTTCAGAAAGGCTTTTCTTGAACAAGTGGCACTGGTGAATAACTTGTGATCACAGCCACTAGGACATTCCTGGAAGCCCTGGGAGTTTCCAGCTGGAATACTTAGCATCAGTGAATTAATAATACAGAGTGGAACACACATACTCCAGCCATATGGCTCTGTCCCATTGGCTTCTCCATGACTGGATGGGACACGGTTGGGGATTTCTGCTCTTTGGGCATTTGTTTCCTCTTACGTTTCATTGGATTGAGGCAGTGACCTTTCCAGAGAATGGGGAGGAGCTCTCAGAACTGCCTGAACTCCATCCCTGCACAACACCCAGAACTCACAGCAAGGAGATATCGCTGCTGGATGAGTCCAAGAGATGCAAGAAAGGAACGCTGTACCAAGAGTGAGGTGCACAGCAATGTCTCTAGGTTTTAGTTCTCCCTGTTGATTGTTTTCTCTGTCTGGGCTGACAGAGCCCTCCACAGAAGAAAACAGAGGCATCTCCTTGACAGAGCCTCAGCAGTGGCGCATCTTCAGCCAAGTGAGCTGCAGACAGCAAGGGACCTTTGTGGCCCTGGCTCCAGCGCTGCCTGCAGGGCTGCATCTGTGCCCACACAGGAGCTGGGAGAGAACAGCTGCTTTGGAAGCTCTTCCAGCTGGGACCAGCCGTGGCTCTCAAGGCTTTGGGCAGAGTTTGAGCTTCCCCCCGCCCCCGCATGCCCAGGTGCCCAAGGGCAGGATGGTCAGAGCAGCACAGGTGAGTGGTGCCCAGCCTGACAGAAGGAATTCCTGTGGCACAGGAAAAGGGACAGAACACATGCTCAGGCCTTCAGCTGTACATTGGTTTCACTTGGCTCTGCTGGCACAGCCAGGCAAGACACAGCTGAAGCATCCCACAGTGTTCCCTATTGCACCAGGACAGCCCCAGCAACAGCAGCACAGCACAAAGGGCTGGGCAGGGGCTCTGCAGCTTCACAGCACTGCTGGACAACAGGGGCAGGGAGAGCAGGGACACCAGGGCAGTGCCAGCCTTAACACAGCCCCAGGGGGTACTCACAGTATTAGGCTTCAGCCCTTCCCTGGACAAAAGACGAGGTCTCGGTGTCTTCTTTGGCAATCCAGACGCCATTTCCAAGGGACGGTGTCGCAGGTGAGCGACAATGCCTCAACAAAACTGGAAGGAGCAACAATGGAACTCTGAAAATCCACAACCCAATTCATGGCAGATTCAGGGCATATTCTGGTGCTAAAAATGTTACATTACTTGAAAGTAGCTAAGTGCTTGTTTGGTGTAAGTAGCTAGTATAGTTAGGCGTCCAGTTGGACTTTATTTGAACTCTATGGCTACCTTGTGCAATTCAAAGTTAGATCATACTGAAACCTGGAGCTAAAAATCTGAACAGTAATAACAGTTTGAACAGACAAAGCTGTAGCTTAAATATTACTCAAAAATAGCTAGAGTGGGCCTCCTCTTCTTTAGGCTAAAGCACCCTTGCTCTCTCAGCTGCTCCTCACAGCTGAGAGACTAATGAGAGACTGGAATGTTATGGCTAATGGCTTAAATATCATTATAAAGGACTTTCTGCCCATTGTGACAAAACTCTATAAAGAAGCTGCGACCACCCAAGCCCACCCCTCCCTGAAAATGCCTCCTGACTGGAACTTGGCACTGTGAGTTAAGCTGCCTAAGGGAACTTGAGACAAGATCAAGGTGACACTACTGTCCCATTAGCTCAGGTCTGGGGAGAAGTAAACAAGGCTGAGGAGAAAACCTATCCACAACAAAGCCAAACCCAGCAGCTGTCCTGAAAATCAGCTCTGTCTGGGTTCAGGCTGGGGAAGTCATAGCCACAGACTCTTCTGCTGAGGCCAGGTTTGCACACAAACCTCCCAGCAAAGACCTCCACAGTGCCTCCAGACCCATTCCTGAGGCCTCGCACCAGAAAACTGCAGGGCATGCAAAGTAACACAGCAAATCTGAAAATCCAGAACCCAACTCATGGCAGACTCAAAGGATATATGGGTGCTAAAGATTTTATATTATTTGAAAGTAGCAAGAGACAGAGTCCAACTTGCCCCCCTCCTGGGAGGTACCTGGGCAAGGTATCACCTTGCCCCAATCTGCATTAATCCATTGGAGTCTTACATTTTGCCAGACCTCACCACAGAGAAGACCAGAAGAGGATTTACCGGTAGGCCAATGGGATCCATGGAATGGTGATATTTTCTACTAAATCTCTCTCTGTCACTCTCTTTCTCCTCCCCCCCTTCCCAACCTCCATCCCCCTCCCACTTTTTCTTTTCTTTCTATCTCTTTCTCCCTCACATTTACTGTTCCATAAAATCCAGACCATTGACTTTGGCATATGGTCTCGTTTGCACCTCAATACAGAGGTATCTCCCTAAAAATTTTAAAACCCAGATGATAAAAACCCACTGAAACTTGAACAGAACTCATTCACCTTTAAGCAGTTACTATAGGAAAAAAATGTATATACTACTATCTTTAGAAAATGTTCCCACTTCTTCCTGGTCAAACCACCACAACATGTCACTGAACTACTGCGCCAGAAGACTGGCATGATCACATCCTCTATTTCCCTTTGGCATTCTCTTTCAGAGCACAGATGAAACAAAACCAAAAAGTTCAACTTTAGTCGGTCTTTACCTTCAAATGAAATTCAGGACTCCAAAGCAGACACCAGTGTTCTGCACACTGCGGAGCTTTTCGCAGAGGCCAATGCTCTGCACCTTTAGCAATTCTCTACGCCGACAATTCACCCGGCGAATGGCCCGGTGCAGCCGCCTGCAGGAGCCCAGGCTGCGCACACCCAGCCAGGGCCGCGCTCTCAGGCAACTGAGGCCGCGCCGCTGTCACAGGAGCTGAGGGCCCGAGCGCGGTTACCGGGCAACCGCGGCGCCGAGTGCGGAGCCGGGCCGGGCCGGGCGGGGCCGGGCCGGGCCGGGCGGGGCCGGGCGGGGCCGGGCCGGGCCGCAGGGATTTGCAAAGGAGATTGGCACTGCAGCGACTGACTGCAGTTTGGGGCTTCCCAAGAGACTTTTTGTAACTAATGAAAGGTTAAAATGTGGTGACAAAGGCACCTATGCCAGGTCTGTACATTGCTCTTTGCAGCACTAGTATCCGACCCTGGCTGGAACAGCAGGAGGGGCTGAGGCAGCAGGGAAGGGGGCTCAGCCGGGAGAAAAGGAAGCTCAGGGGGGACCTTCTGGCTCTGCACAACTCCCTGACAGGAGGGGACAAGCGGCTGCTGCAAGCTCAGGCAGCGCCGGAGCCGCCTGGCTCCCCCTCTCCTCCCCCGCTCCGCCTCTTCCTCCCTCCCTCCTCCTCGTCCTCCTCCGCTCCCGCAGCCCTCGCAGCCCCCGGCAGGGGCGGGGATGGAGCCAGGACAGGTCGGAACGCAGAGAGGCCTGGGGGGATGCCAGGACTGGGAGTGACTGGGCTGTACTGGGATCATCCTGGGAGCAGCTCCTGGGTGACTCAGTTCTACTGGGATCATCCTGGGATCACACTGGCAGTGAGGAGGAGCAGCGCGATGGCTCCAGCGCTGGGGCTGAGGGCGCTCCTGGGGGGCCAGGGGCGAGTGGAACCCCCGGCACCGGGACCCTGAACCGCCACTGCCAGCACCGGGACCCCCCTGTTCCCCTTAGCCTGCACAGGGACTCCCTGAATCCCCCTGTTCTGGACATCAGGACCCGCTGCTCCCTTTTACCCGGGCATCCCATGGCTTCCAGCCTCCGGGACAACCTGGAATGCCTTGGTCTCCCATTCCTGCCTTTCCCAGGCACACCTTTCTGCAAAACCAGAGACCCCCTGAAGTCCCCATTTCTGAACATCCCGGGTGTCCCCACTCTGGTCCCCACTTTTTGGGAAACGCTGGACTCCCCTTTCCTGGGCTCAAGGACCCCCTGGAACTCCCTTCTACCTCTCCACGTTCTTGTCACCCCCCCTTCATTCCCATGACCCTGAGACCCCCCTGGCACCCCCATTCCTGAGAACCCAGACCCCCCTGCATCTCTTCATCGAGCACCAACGCAACCTTTTCCCAGCCCCCCACCTATCCCAGCCCCCAGCCCCACCCTTTTCTCTGGCCTGGGACCAGAAGTGCAACTGACTGAAAACAAATGTGACAGAAAGAAATAATTTTGCACCTTTTATTTACTATTGAAATACAATTTCCTCCCTTTCTCACAAATCTCCTCCCAGTGTCATTCTGCAGGGCTTTCACAAAGTCCTTAATTCTGAGTGGGTGTTCCAATCTGTAGCCACAAGGAAACAGGGAATGGGGATTTTCCTGCTCCTGGGAAGTTTGACATCCTCAGCTGAGGAGAGGAGGCACCAGAAGGAAAGGGCAGCTGGGCTTCATCTTTCCACAGGGAAGAGGGGGGGAAAATCTCTCATCCTGTCTGCAGCTTCTCCCGCAGGGATGTGAGGGCTGATCCCAGAGCCCTAAGGGTCACAGTCAGGGCTGCCCTCAGGGAATGCTCGCCTGGTATGGAGGGGCAGCATGGGAGCACCTGGATCTTGGGGCACCCAGCTGCCCCTCATGTTTGGAGGTGCCTGAGGAGGGCTGGGATGATGCCACGGACATCCGGCAGTGACATCCACTCTGTCCCGCTCTGGATGAGCTAAGTCCCAAACCTGACCCTTATCCTGGTCTCAATCTCACTCCACGTTTAGACACACTCACAGTTCTGTATTTAATCACATCCCAATTCCAAACTTGTCTAGCCCCAGACCACAACCCAACCCCAGCCCAAAGCCAATCCCATGTCTAGCCTTAACCCCAATCCCAGCTCTACTCCAAATCTCAGCCCCAACTCCAACCCAGCCCCAATTCCAACCCCTTCCTAAATCCTCAGCGCCAAACCAAATCCCAGGTTCTGCCGTTCTGGGGGTTTGCGGGTGTCTCTGTCCCTCTGACCCCGATGATGTTTGGGTGGGGTCACACCAGGGCTGAGAGGGACAGAGGCTGCCCCGACCTCCGCAGGTGTGAGAAGGTCGGAGAGCTCCCCCAGCCCCAAGCACCCTCATCCGTGAGCAGCACCCCTGCTGTGTCCTTTCTCCGGTGACAGCACAGACATTCCTTTGTGCCCGGGTCTGTGCCAGCCCCGCACACAGCGCTGCTCTGCGGCAACGGGGACACGGGAAACGGTGCCCGTCGTGTGTCCCCTTTGTGTTGCTGTGTGTTCCCCAATGTCTGGCTGTGTTCCCCCGGCCAGGGAGCTGCTCTGGCCCGGGATGGCCGGGCCCAGCCGCTGGGCCTCGCCGGCGGCGGGCAAGAGCCGGCCCGGGCTGCGGGACACGGCGGGGCTGCCCGGCTGGAAAGCAGCTCTGGCTCCCGCCAGGGAGCTGTGGGCAAGGGGCTGCCAGCTGTGCGGGAGGAAAGCCACTGGGCCGGCCCCTAACACTGCCACGCAGAAAGGAAGGGGAGGAGGGAGCTGACAAATGAGCTCGGAATGTGGCAGTGCAGAGATGAAGAGACAAGTGCCCTTGGGGGCCGCGGGTCG